>NC_092041.1:48081244-48411251 GCF_003086295.3 Arachis hypogaea | reverse complement strand
ATAGTTTACCTTACCCCTCCTCTGTGAGGGAAGTCCATTCGCTCCTTGGCTATACAGGTTTTTTATAGGAGATTCATTAAGGACTTCAGTAAGGTAGCAATACCCTTATCCAGACTACTGCAGAAAGACATTGAGTTCGAGTTCAGTGAGGATTGCAAACAAGCATTTGATAAGCTGAAGACCGCCCTGACTCAAGCTCCGATTGTGAGGGGACCAGAATGGAGTCAACCATTTGAAATCACGTGTGATGCCTCCAATTACGCAGTAGGAGCAGCATTAGCTTAGCCTGAAGGTAACGACCTTTTTGTAATTGCTTATGCATCTAAGACTTTAGATGCTGCTCAATCTAACTACACTACTACTGAAAAAGAGCTTCTAGCTATCGTTTTTGCTCTGGATAAATTTCGAGCCTATTTACTTGGTACTAAGGTAATAGTATACTCAGACCATGCAACTCTAAAATATTTATTAGCTAAAAAGGAGTCTAAACCAAGGCTAATACGTTGGATGCTACTGCTGCAAGAATTTGATTTGGAAATTCAAGATAGGAGTTGTAACCAAAATTTAGTGGCAGACCACTTGAGTCACCTTGAGCACGTTAAAGATGACTCCATTCCTATCAATGATAATTTCCCATTTGATAGCTTACAGATAGTATCTGATGTAGTTCTTTGGTATGCACCTGTAGCTAATTATCTAGTTAGCCACACTTTTCCTTCCGATTTTACTAAACATCAGAGAGACAAGCTGAAAAGAGAGTCCAAATACTATGTATGGGATGATCTATATCTATGGAGGTGTGGTGCTGACCAGGTAATTAGTTGGAGTGTACCTCAATCATAATTCCAGTCCATTTTAGAGGCCTACCACTCATCTGAGAGTGAAGGACATTTCGGCCCTCAACAAACAGCTAGAAAAGTTTTAGACTGTGGATTCTAGTGGCCTACTCTTTTTAAAGATGCTGCTGACCTTTGTAAATCTTGTTCTCCTTGCCAAAGATTTGGTAATATATCCAAGAGGGATGAAATGCCTCAACAAATTATGCTTTTCTGTGAAATATTTAATGTTTGGGGGCATTGACTTCATGGGTCCAAGTCCAAATTCTAATGGTCACCTCTATATACTATTAGCTGTAGATTATGTTTCTAAATGGGTGGAAGCAATTCTGACCCATACCGATGATGCTAACACTGTTGTTTCCTTTTTTAAAAACCATATTATCTGTCGCTTTGGATCACCACGAGCAATCGTGAGCGATCAAGGCACTCACTTTTGTAACATGAGACTAACAGTATTACTGAAGAGGCATGGTATAATTCATAAAGTATCAACAACCTATCACCCCCAGACTAATGAGCAAGCAGAGGTGTCTAACAGAGAAATAAAGCGCATACTGCAAAAGATAGTCAAGCCTCATAGAAAGGACTGGAGCACCAGGCTCCAAGATGCGCTTTGGGCATATCGGACAGCATACAAGACACCAATTGGGATGACTCCTTTCCGCTTAGTTTATGGAAAGACCTGTCATCTCCCAGTTGAGTTAGAACACAAAGCCTTCTGGGTGGTAAAGGAATGCAACATGGACTATGAGAAAGCCGGAGCTGAACGAAAGTTGCAACAATAAGAATTAGATAACCTTCGCCTAGAAGCTTATGAAAACTCCAGGCTGTATAAAGAAAAGGTGAAAGTTGTGCATGATAAGAACATCAAGAGAAGGGAGTTCCAATCTGGGGACTTAGTCCTCCTTTACAACTCTAGAATGCGGCTCATGCCAGGCAAGCTGAGATCTAGATGGGACGGTCCCTATCGAGTAGAGAGGGCGGAGCCATACGGAGTCTTTCACTTGAGCCATCCTTCAAGCCTTGAACATATAAAGGTCAATGGACATCGCTTGAAGTTATTTCATGGTGAAAAGATGGCAAAAAACCAGGAGTTAGAGATCTTCTTCTTGGAAGATCCACCCACTGTAGAAGACTCAGCTAGTGGAGCGTCCAACTTAAGGACGTTAAAGCAAAGTGCTAGGTGGGAGACAACCCACCATGGTATGATCGTTCTTTTCCCTCTCCTTAATTTCCTTTTTCAATAACTATTCTCAGTACTAGTGCCTATAGTTTGCATCTGCATTTGCATATTGCATTAAAAAAGAGAGAGAGAGACGCACGTGACGCGTAAGCGTCGAAGACGCATCCGTGTCATAGGTGCGTTGGGAAGAAAATAAATTGAACAGAGAGTCACACGAAATTGTGGCTGGAGGCGTGCCTCTGGCACAATTTGACCTACGCAACCGCGTGGATGACACAATCGCGTCATTAGTAAAATGGCCTCCCCACGCGTCCGCGTCTACCACGCGAACGCGTTGCCCTGCAATTCGACGTAAAAAGGGTGTATGGCAGTAAGTTGAGCTGGAGTTGGGCTGAACTCATGCTAGACGCACAAGACCTACCACGTGTACGCGTGCCCCATGCGTCCGCGCCATTTTCAATGTTTGGCCATTCACGCGATCCCGTCGACCACGCGAACGCGTCACCATAAAATTTGGCAATATGAGTTTTCACACAGAGAGTTGTGCGAGCGCGAGGCTGCCCTCGCGTTACTAGCACAAATCATGTCACGCGTTCACGTGACCGACGCATCCATGTCACCTCATTTAAGCGCTATCCATGCGAACGCGTGGCCCACGCGTCCGCGTCGCATGAGCCGCACAACTTATCTAAATCTACCGAAATATCTTATCTTTTTCTTCCCTAAATCCTAATTTTTCTTCTCACTTCTTATTTCTTTCTTCCCCCCACCTTCTTCCTTCTTCCTTCTTTCTCACTTTCTACATCCTCTTTCTCACCACCATTATCAAGGTTTTTCATTTCTTCTTCCCTCCTTACTTTTCTATTCTTCTTCTTATTTTTATGTTTTCTTCTTCTTTTTCTTTTTACTTTCACTATCCATGTTTTCTTTTTCTTTCTTTTTCTTTTTATTGGTGTTGAAAATTATTTGGGTCATTATTTCTTATATTTTGATTGTGGATTGTTAAGGATTTGTTTGACAATTATATATTATTTTTGTAGGGTTGCTTGCATGTTCAATTTAATACTTCCAATACCTTATTTACCATGCATGTTATGTGTTTGTGAAAATGCCCGTATGGCATTATGCACTATTTTTAGATTTCTTTTAATCTACTACTCTAAATGCTTGCTTTTCACAAAAATCCTTTTTATATTTTATGGCATGCCAATAAATACCTTGCAATTAACTGTCATCATATGCACTTGCTATATTTCCATTGATGACTTTTCACATGTAGTCATGACCATGTGTTAATGTCATTCTTTACTGTACATTGATTACCACCTTTCACGTTCTCTTCCTTGCTCTAACCCTTGACGTTTTAACGTACTTTCTCTTTTCTTTTTTTTAGGATGGCCACCAAGAAAGGCAAGGAGATAGCTACTCCCAAATCAACAGCATGGAGAGGAACAAAAAGGGCATTAGTGGCAGAGCCATCTTCAACTGTAGTTAAGCCCTCAACAAAAAGAATTAAGAGGATTATAAAGGTCGATGAAAAAGAGAAAGCCTTCCCAGCAAAGGACATTGCGCGATTTCCCAACCGCTATTGTAAGCAGATGTTCCCCATCCTGGCAGAAAAGAGTTACAACAACGAATACCTTCTTATCCTCCCAATCCGTATTGCTGAATTTAATGAGCCGCAAATTGAGCGACGACAATGGGGATTCCTACAGAGACAGCCATGGCAGGTTAATCTTTCATGGGTAGTCAAGTTCTACTCCAATTTCCACTTGCCAACCCTACAATATGTCTATGTCTGTCAGAAGCAAGTCCCCATTACAGAAGAGGCCATTCAACGAGCCTTAGATCTCCCCCCTGCTCCAGAAGGACTGGACGCATTTCAAGAAGCCGCACTTAAGCGCCAGACGTACCAATTTGACTGGGACGCTGTTCTCAGAGTTATCACACAACCTGGCATCAGATGGATTTTTGGATACCATTGTTCCGCACTTACCTTGGAGGCTCGTGTATGGGCATAGATTATGTCCCATTACGTCTTTTCGAGCACTTATGAGTCCTCCTTCACTGCAGACATGGCCGTTCGACTATGGTGCATCCTTGCAGACCAGCCTCTAAACCTACCAAGACACATCTGGAATGCCATGGGACACGTACAAATTGTCGGCAACCTACCTTTTCCCGCCTTGGTCTCAGATCTTGTCTTAGCAGTCGGAGTCTCCTACAAAGCTGGGGACACCAACGTCATGCTTCAACGGGATGATCAGTACGTCCCTAACGGGAAATATCTCAGGCCACCAACAGCTACTACCAGCCAGTCCACAGAACAAGCTGCAGACATTCCTCCTTCAACACCACAAGCACCTTCAACTAGTCAACTGCTCCATCAAATACTGGAGAGGTTGGACTGGCAAGAACAGAAGGCAAAGCTACGAGAGCGCCGTAACCAGCGCTGATTCAAATATCTCAAGGAGCTACTCATAGGTAACCACAGACCTGACAAAGACCCAGACACTCTGGACTCCACTTCCTTTACGAGCACAGGGAGCCATGACGGTCCCGACTGTGGAGATACTGCTACCAACCCAGCTTTGTTCCTGACAGATGGCACCGAGGATGGTGCAAAGCCTTAAGTGTGCGGAGGTCGGTCAGTACCTGACTTTCGGAGGTAATTTCTCTTCCCTAACACAAATTTCTTTTTTTAGAATTGGATAGATTACATAGTAATAGGTTAATTGGATGCATGTTCTACTTGATTGAAAAGATAATAAGTTTCTTTTAAGACCCTATTTTTGAAAAATTTCACTAATTTAAATCAAAACCTTTATGTTAAATTTGTTTGAAGTTGTAATTGGAACATGATTTTTGATTTAAAGAACACACAACCTGTGAGACTTTGAGCCTAAATACATGGTTACATTATTTAACCATAAATATTTTTTTCTTCTCTATTAGTTCTCTATGATTCTAATCTGAATTTTGTTTTATCCTATATGTACAATGTTAATGTGTTATATGCATGCATATGATTGAGGCCATTGTTTGTTTAGCTCATTTATCCCAAATAAGCCTACCCTTTTAATTACATTTGTAAGCCACTTTGAGCCGTTTTAACCCCATTTGTTCTACATTTTACCACATTACTAGACTTAAGCAGAAAAACAATTAAATATCCCAATTGAATCTTTGGTTAGCTTAAGATAGAAATGGTGTGTTAATTGAGTATGGGAAGATTGTGGGAACAAAGGGTAATAAAGGAATATGTCATGATAAAATAATGGGAATTTCGGTACCTACTCATGTGAAACTATAAAAGAAAATTAAAATCTATGTGCATTGATAAACTATGTTTATTTTCATATTAAAAAAATATTTATTTTAGTAAATAAGGGGACAAAATTACCCCAATGATAAGTTAAAGTTCAATAATCAATGCACATGTGATAAAATTAAAATAAAGGTTGATGCATGAGTATGGAATGTGAAAAGGAAATTCTGGGTAGCTAGGTATGAAATTTGAAGTTATATAGAATATACATATATGATTAGGTGAAAGCTTGAGTTAATTAAAGATTCATTTTATAAGCTCACTTAGCCATATATACTGATGTGTGAAAAACGATCCAACACAAAACTCACCGGCAAGTGTACTGATGAGCGGATAATTTATACGCTTTTTGGCATTGTTTTTAGGTAGTTTTTAGTAAGTTTAAGCTACTTTTAGGGATGTTTTCATTAGTTTTTATGTTAAATTCACATTTCTGGACTTTACTATGAGTTTGTGTGTTTTTCTGTGATTTCAGGTAATTTTTGGCTGAAATTGAGGGACTTGAGCAAAACTCTGAAAAAGGCTGACAAAAGGACTGCTGATGCTGTTGGAATCTGACCTCCCTGCACTCGAAATGGATTTTCTGGAGCTACAGAACTCCAAATGGCGCGATCTTAATGGCGTTGGAAAGTAGACATCCAGAGCTTTCCAGAAATATATAATAGTCTATACTTTATTCAGAAATTGACGACGTAACCTGGCGTTGAACGCCAAGTACATGCTGCTGTCTGGAGTTAAACGCCAGAAACACGTCATGATCCGGAGTTGAACGCCCAAAACACGTTACAACTTGGCGTTCAACTCCAATAAAAGCCTCAGCTCGTGGATAGACCAAGCTCAGCCCAAACATACACCAAGTGGGCCCTGGAAGTGGATTTATGCATCAATTACTTACTCATGTAAACCCTAGTAGCTAGTTTATTATAAATAGAACTTTTTACTAGTGTATTAGACATCTCTGGACGCCTAGTCCTTAGACCATGGGGGCTGGCCATTCGGCCATGCCTGAACCTTTCACTTATGTATTTTCAATAGTGGAGTTTCTGCACACCATAGATTAAGGGTGTGGAGCTCTGCTGTACCTCAAGTTTCAATACAATTATTATTACTTTCTATTCAATTCTCTTCTATTCTTATTCCAAGATATACGTTACACTTAACTTTGATGAATGTGATAATACGTGACACTCATCATCATTCTCACCTATGAACGCGCGTGACTGACAACCACTTCCGTTCTACTCTAGGCCGGGCGCATATCTCTTAGATTCCCCAACAGAATCTTCGTGGTATAAGCTAGATAGATGGCGGCATTCATGAGGATCCGGAAAGTCTAAACCTTGTCTATGGTATTCCGAGTAGGATTCTGGGATTGAATGACTGTGACGAGCTTCAAACTCCTAAAGGCTGGGCGTGATGACAAGCGCAAAAGAATCAAGGGATTCTATTCCAACCTGATTGAGAACCGACAGATGATTAGCCGTGCTGTGACAGAGCATAGGAATGTTTTCACTGAGAGGATGGGATGTAGCCATTGACAACGGTGATGCCCTACATACAGCTTGCCATGGAAAGGAGTAGGAAGGATTGGATGACTGTAATAGGAAAGTAGAGATTCAAGAGGAGCACAGCATCTCCATACACTTATCTGAAATTCCCACTATTAATTTACATAAGTATTTCTATCCCTTTTATTTTCTTTTTATTATTAATTTTCGAAACCCAAAACTATTTAATCTGCCTAACTGAGATTTACAAGGTGACCATAGCTTGCTTCATACCAACAATCTCTGTGGGATCGACCCTTACTCACGTAAGGTATTACTTGGACGACCCAGTACACTTGCTGGTTAGTTGAACGGAGTTGTGTCCACACATAAGTGCCATAATAATGATTCCATACAACAACAAAAAATACTACATTGATGTGATCACAATTTCGTCCACCAAGTTTTTGCCGCCGTTGCCGGGGATTGTTCGAGTATGGACAACTGACGGTTCATCTTGTTGCTCAGATTAGGTAATTTTCTTTTCAAAAATCTTTTTCAAAATTTTTTTTTCTTTTTCGTTTTTCCAAAAATATTTTCGAAAACAAAAATTAATAAAAATCCAAAAAAATTAGAAAATCATAAAAATAAAAAATATTTTGTGTTTCTTGTTTGAGTCTTGAGTCAATTTTTAAGTTTGGTGTCAATTGCATGCTTTAAAAAAATTTTTCTTGCATTTTTCGAAATTCCATGCATTCATAGTGTTCTTCATGATCTTCAAGTTGTTCTTGACAAGTCTTCTTGTTTGATCGTGATGATTTCTTGTTTTGTGTTGTTTGTTGTTTTTCATATACATTTTTCGTTTGTTAGAGTCCATGCATTAAAGATTTCTAAGTTTGGTGTCTTGCATGTTTTCTTTGCATCAAAAATTTTTCAAAATTATGTTCTTGATGTTCATCATGATCTTCAAAGTGTTCTTGGTGTTCATCTTGACATTCATAGTATTCTTGCATGCATCTTGTGTTTTGATCCAAAATTTTCATGTTTTGGGTCATTTTTGTATTTTTCTCTCTCATCATAAAAAAATTCAAAAATCAAAAAATTATCTTTTCGTTTATTATCTCTTAATTTTCGAAAATTTGAGTTGACTTAGTCAAAAATTTTAAAAATTAGTTGTTTCTTACAAGTCAAGTCAAATTTTCAATTTTAAAAATCTTATCTTTTCAAAACTTTTTCAAAAATTAAATCTTTTCCTTTTTTCTTATTAATTTTCGAATTTTTTTTTTAAATATTTTTCAAAATCTTTTTCTCATCTTTTACATCATATTTTCGAAAATTAGCTAACAAGTAAATGTGATTGATTCAAAAATTTGAAGTTTGTTACTTTCTTGTTAAGAAAGGTTCAATCTTTAAATTCTAGAATCTTATCTTTTAGTTTCTTGTTAGTTAAGTAATTAATTTTAATTTTTAAAGTTAAATCTTTTTCAAAACTAATATCAATCATATCTTTTTAAAACCATATCTTTTAAAATCATATCTTTTCAAAAAAATATCTTTTTAATCTTATCTTTTCAAAAATCATATCTTTTTATCTTATCTAATTATCTTATCTTTTTATCTTATCTTTTTCAAAATTTTATCTTTTTCAAAATTTGATTTCAAAATATCTTATCTAACTTATTTTCTTATCTTTTTCAAATTTGACTTTTTGGTTGTTTCTTATCTTTTTCAAAACCACCTAACTACCTTTCCCTCTCTAATTTTTGAAAATACCTCCCTCTTTTTCAAAAATTCTTTTTAATTAACTAATTGTTTCAAGTTTTAATTTTAATTTTAATTCATCTTTAATTTTCGAAATTACTAACTCCTTTTCAAAAATATTTTCGAAAATCCCTCTCTCATCTTCTTCTATTTATTTATTTATTTATTTATTTATTTACTAACACTTCTCTTCATCTCTTATCACATCCCCTATCCTTACTCTTTATACAGACTATTCATCCCTCTCCTTCCATTATCCCCTTTCTTCTTCTACTAATAATAAGGATCCTCTTTACTATGACATAGAGGATTCCTCTTCCTTTTCTTTTCCTCTTCTCTTTCATATGAGCAGGAACAAGGAAAAAGACATTCTTGTTGAAGCTGATCCAGAACCTGAAAGGACTCTGAAGAGGAAACTAAGAGAAACTAAATTACAACAATTCAGAGACATAGTAGAGCTCAAGGACATCAATGGTCCTTCAAGAAGGCGCCACCCTCACTAAGGTGGACTCATTCCTTGTTCTTAAATTTTTCTTCTGCTTTTCATTTTTTTTTATGTTATATGTTTATCTATACTTGTGTCTTTATTACATGATCATTAGTAGTTAGTAACTATGTCTTAAAGTTATGAATAAATCCATTAATCCTTCACCTCTCTTAAATGAAAATGTTTTAATTCGAAAGAACAAGAAGTACATGAATTTCGAATTTATCCTTGAATTTAATTTAATTATATTGATGTGGTGACAATACTTTTTGTTTTCTGAATGAATGCTTGAACAGTGCATATTTTTTATCTTGTTGTTTATGAATGTTAAAATTGTTGGCTCTTGAAAGAATGATGAACAAAGAAAAATGTTATTGATAATCTGAAAAATCATAAAATTGATTCTTGAAGCAAGAAAAAGCAGTGAAAAAGCAAAAGCTTGTGAAAAAAAATAAGTGGCGAAAAAAATAGAAAAAAAAAGAAAAAGCAAGCAGAAAAAGCCAATAGCCCTTAAAACCAAAAGGCAAGGGTAAAAAGGATCCAAGGCTTTGAGCATCAATGGATAGGAGGGCCCAAGGACATTAAATCCAGGCCTAAGCGGCTAAATCAAGCTGTCCCTAACCATGTGCTTGTGTCATGAAGGTCCAAGTGAAAAGCTTGAGACTGAGTGGTTAAAGTTGTGATCCAAAGCAAAAAAGAGTGTGCTTAAAAGCTCTGGACACCTCTAACTGGGGACTCTAGCAAAGATGAGTCACAATTTGAAAAGGTTCACCCAGTCATGTGTCTGTGGCATTTGTGTATCCCGTGGTAATACTGGAAAACAAAATGCTTAGAGCCACGGCCAAGACTCATAAGTAGCTGTGTTCAAGAATCAACATGATTAACTAGGAAAGTCAATAACACTATCCAAAATTCTAAGTTCTTAGAGAAACCAACCATTCTAAACTTCAAAGGAAAAAGTGAGATGCCAAAACTGTTCAGAAGCAAAAAGCTACAAGTCCCGCTCATCTAATTAGAATTAATATTCATTGATATTTTGAAATTTATAGTATATTCTCTTCTTTTTATCCTAATTGATTTTCAGTTGCTTGGGGACAAGCAACAATTTAAGTTTGGTGTTGTGATGAGCGGATAATTTATACGCTTTTTGGCATTGTTTTTAGGTAGTTTTTAGTAAGTTTAAGCTACTTTTAGGGATGTTTTCATTAGTTTTTATGTTAAATTCATATTTCTGGACTTTACTATGAGTTTGTGTGTTTTTCTGT
The DNA here is from genome assembly GCF_003086295.3 of Arachis hypogaea. Lineage (NCBI taxonomy): Eukaryota > Viridiplantae > Streptophyta > Magnoliopsida > Fabales > Fabaceae > Arachis > Arachis hypogaea. Next base: position 48,400,901 of record NC_092041.1, on the reverse strand, counting down.
GATTTCAGGTAATTTCTGGCAGAAATTGAGGGACTTGAGCAAAACTCTGAAAAAGGCTGACAAAAGGACTGCTGATGCTGCTGGAATCTGACCTCCCTGCACTCGAAATAGATTTTCTAGAGTTACAGAACTCCAAATGGCGCGCTCTTAATGGCGCTGGAAAGTAGACATCCAGAGCTTTCTAGCAATATATAATAGTCCATACTTTATTCGGAAATTGACGACGTAATTTGGCGTTGAACGCCAAGTACATGCTGCTGTCTGGAGTTAAACGCCAGAAACACGTCATGATCCGGAGTTGAACGCCCAAAACACGTTACAACTTGGCGTTCAACTCCAATAAAAGCCTCAGCTCGTGGATAGACCAAGCTCAGCCCAGACATACACAAGTGGGCCCCAGAAGTGGATTTATGCATCAATTACTTACTCATGTAAACCCTAGTAGCTAGTTTATTATAAATAGGACTTTTTACTAGTGTATTAGACATCTCTGGACGCCTAGTCCTTAGACCATGGGGGCTGGCCATTCGGCCATGCCTGAATGTTTCACTTATGTATTTTCAACAGTGGAGTTTCTGCACACCATAGATTAAGGGTGTGGAGCTCTGCTGTACCTCAAGTTTCAATACAATTATTATTACTTTCTATTCAATTCTCTTTTATTCTTATTCCATGATATACGTTACACTTAACTTTGATGAATGTGATGATCCATGACACTCATCATCATTCTCACCTATGAACGCGCGTGACTGACAACCACTTCCGTTCTACTCTAGGCCGGGCGCATATCTCTTAGATTCCCCAACAGAATCTTCGTGGTATAAGCTAGATAGATGGCGGCATTCATGAGGATCCGGAAAGTCTAAACCTTGTCTATGGTATTCCGAGAAGGATTCTGGGATTGAATGACTGTGACGAGCTTCAAACTCCTGAAGGCTGGGCGTGATGACAAGGGCAAAAGAATCAAGGGATTCTATTCCAACCTGATTGAGAACCGACAGATGATTAGCCGTGCTGTGACAGAGCATAGGAACGTTTTCACTGAGAGGATGGGATGTAGCCATTGACAACGGTGATGCCCTACATACAGCTTACCATGGAAAGGAGTAGGAAGGAATGGATGACTGTAATAGGAAAGTAGAGATTCAAGAGGAGCACAGCATGTCCATACACTTATCTAAAATTCCCACTATTAATTTACATAAGTATTTCTATCCCTTTTATTTTCTTTTTATTATTAATTTTCGAAACCCAAAACTATTTAATCTGCCTAACTGAGATTTACAAGGTGACCATAGCTTGCTTCATACCAACAATCTCTGTGGGATCGACCCTTACTCACGTAAGGTATTACTTGGACGACCCAGTACACTTGCTGGTTAGTTGAACGGAGTTGTGTCCACACATAAGTGCCATAATAATGATTCCATACAACAACAAAAAATACTACATTGATGTGATCACAATTTCGTCCACCATGTACCGGGTCGCATCAAGTAATAAAAGTCACGGGAGTGAGGTCGATCCCACAGGGATTGGAGGATTGAGCAATTTTAGTTCAGTGATTGATTTAGTCAAGCGAATCAAGTATTGGTTGAGTGATTTTGTATCTAACAGTAAGTAAATAGCAGGAAATGTAAAGGGAGAGGGATGAATTGCAGAAATTAAAAAGAACTGAAAGTAAAAGAGCTGAATCTTAAAGAACAAGAAATTAAATGACTGAGACTTAAAGTGCAAGAAATATAAATTGCAGTAACTTAAAGTGCAAGAAATATAAATTGCTTGAATGGAAAAGGGATTTGAGGACTGGTATTTCAGAATTCAAGCAAGGGAAATTAAATTGCAACAATTATCAAAGCAAGAGATGATTTGAATTCTGTTAGATCTCAAACAGAAAGGGAAATTAAATTGTAGCAGGGGTTCACAGAAGAACCAAAAGGAAAATGGGATCTCAGGACTCCAGAGACTAGATAGCAAAGTCTAGATCTCAATTGCCTTCCCAGATCCAAATTCACAAAGCAATTAACGAGAAATTAAAGAGGAAGCAGTAAAGGAATTGGGATTCAATTCAATTATGCAGCAGAGAAATCAAAGAGATCTTAAATGGAGATTGAGACAGAAATTCCTCAATTCTTCACACCTAAGACTCAAACAAGAGAAGTAAAAATGCTCAAGCATGAACAAGGAAGAAGAGAGATCAATTCTCCTTCCCAATTCTCTCAGATCTCAGTTCAAAGCTCTCAAAGAAAATGAAGTCTCAAAATGTAAAAATTCCAAAATCCAAAGAAAGGTCCTAATTACATCAAACGATCTCCTATTTATACACTTTCTATTCTTGGATTTTGGAATTTGGATGGGCTTTTGATTTGGTGAAGAAATGAATTAAATTGGATTTTTAATCCAATTTTCAGCCCATGAGAAAGTAGCTTCCAGGAGGCTGCCCTGCCCTTGTGGAGGGCAGAGCAGGAAATGGTGCATGCGGCCTCATTGCGTGCGCTTGGTGCGTGTGATGCGTCAGGATGCTGCCCTGCCCTTGTGGAGGGCAGGGAAGAGTTGCATGGTGCGCCAAGTGCGGCCCGTGCGTGCGTGCTGCTGGTCGAGTGCTCAAGTCCTGGCGTGCCAAAATGCTGCGCTATGCACCAAGAAATGCTTCCCTGCCCTTGTGGAGGGCAGGGCAATGTGCCAATGGTGAAGTCCCACGTTCGAAACTCGGTGGAGGCACATGCTGCTCCTTTTTCCTTGGTTTTCTTGGCACCAAAGTAACGCCTAGTTCCTTGCTTCCTCATGGTGCCGTGTTCGATTCTGGGAGATTGAAAGCAAGCCAATTTTTGCTTGTTTTCCTTGTGTTTGAGCGCTACTCCTTTCCTCTTTGTTCTTGGGTTGAAACCCATAGGAAACACTAGGAAGCAATTTCCTTTGAATTATTCTTGGATGAAGCCCGATATTGCTTTTGAGGAGGGCAGGGCAGAGTTTTTGCTTCCTTTGGTCCTTGGCATCAAATTGTGCTCCGCCCTTGTTGTGGGCAGGGCAGTGATGATTTTCAAGGCTTGGTTCAATATGCTGCTCTCCTGGAGGGCAGTGTGCTCTTGTGGAGGGCAGTGTTTGCCTCGTCCTTCTATGTTGCACCACACTTCTCATTTCTTGGCCACACTTCTTAAGCCACATTTTTCTTCTTTTCTTCCTTTCTTCACCTACAAGAAACCAAAACAACCAATCAAAGTATCTCTAAACTCATAAGGTTTAAAAATCAATTAATTTTTGTTCAAACCTCATGATTTAGCATCAATTTAATGGTGGTTGTTTGATTTAAAGAAGTTATGCATTTTCATTCCAAATTACTTACGTAGGATGCAAGAAAGTGTATAAAGACTAGTAAAACAAGTGAAATTAGCTTGAAAAATGGGTATATGATGACCTGTCATCACAACACCAAACTTAATTCTTGCTTGTCCCCAAGCAAGCATCAAAACTAAGAGAAAGTGAAATGAACAAGAAGAGCAAACATATCCTTATTAGGCATATAGCAGAACTTGATTCATGGAGTTTTTATGCTGACAATGATAACTCAAGTTATTGTTTGCTGTTACATAATATACATTTTTCCTCAAAGGCTTACTAAACTTGCTGTTATAAGGTTTACTCTTTACTTGCTCCCTTGCTAACTTTTCTTTTCTCAAGTTGCTTATCAAGCTTATTATTCTTTGAAGGCTTGGTATCTAATGTTGCAGTAGTAGCCTTTGGCTTTATTTTTACTCAAAATCTTTCCACCACAGACACATGGCTCACTATTTCCTCCTAGGATCATTGATGCCCAGCATCTCTTTGGATAACTAAATGTTCTGTATATAGGTTGCTCTTTATTGTGGACTTTCAATTGGCCATCCCAAACCAGTTGATCTAAGTGACCGGGTTTTGAAATACCCCTCAGAATTTACTTGTCCAAGCATATCCTAGTACAAGAACACCACAGGCATGTGTCCTAGGGTCCAAGCTATTGGTGTCCAGCCTTTATTCTTTGTTTTTCTTGCCACATTGGCTTTTTCTATTTCCTTTTCTTTCTGTTTTATTTTTTTGCTCTCAAGGGATTTTTCTTTATTGATAGTGATGACAAGTCATCATATACCTATTTTTCTATGCTTTTTCATACAAGAAATTGATGATTTGTGCTTAAATATTGCATTCTTTTGTACTTAATTGGAATATTTCCTTGATCTTTTAATTTTATAAATCTTGTAGGAAAGAAGAAGAAAAAAAAGCAAAGAAGCACAAAAAAAGAAGAAAAAAAGAGCTTTGGGACACACTTTGAAGTTGGAGCACACTTTGGAGCCTTAGGCCACGCTTTTAAAAGCGTGGCCCATGACCAAATCAAAGGAAGAAGCAACCAGCATGCACACTGCCCTGCTCTTGCCAAGGGTAGGGCAGAATCAGGATGAAACAAAGTGAGGTTGGAGCAAATTTTCGCTAAGTTAAAATCTGGGCGCTCACAACATGACCATGCCTACTTCAAAGGGCTATAACTTGAGCTACAGACGTCCGATTGATGTGTTTCTAGATGCGTTGGAAAGCTGACATTCAGAGCTTTCCAACGCTATATAGCAATCCATATTTGGCGTACAATTAAGGCAGGAACGAGAGGCATCTTTAAGAGCCAAAAATAAGCGAAAATAAACCAAAGTGCTTCCACCAAGGCTCGAAGCTGGAGCCTCACTCCAAAACAAAGTAGCGCTCAATTTTCTGCCCTGCCCTCTTGGAGAGCAGGGCAATGTCGTGCTCTTCATGAAAAATCAAGGAAAAAAATTGCTCCTCAAGTGCTTTCACCAAGGTTTGAACACAAGACCTTCAAGGAAGTAAAGGCTTAGGCTTGGCGCACACAAGCGCATCATGGCACGGTCAAGGAACGTGGTGCGCGCACAAGACACACCAAGGCAACATTGCCCTGTCCTCCACAAGGGCAGGGCAGCATCCTCACACACCAAGCTCGCACGCAATGAGCCGCATGCACAATTTCCCTGCTCTTCCCTCCACAAGGGCAGGGCAGCCTCCTGGGAGCAACATATGGGCCAAAATTCAATTTAATTCAATTCCTCACCAAATTGAATCAAGGCCAACTAAACCCATTTCTCCTCAAATCCAAAGCAAGCAAAGCCCACATCATCACTCAAAGGCACAAGAACAAGCTAGATTAGGAATTTCATTTTGTGAATTTATTTTTAATTTCAATTTCATTTTATTTTCATTTTGTAAAAAGCCTATATAAAGGGCATCATTCTCATTTCAGAAGAGGCTTGCTCCATTAGGGAGTAGTAGTAGATAACTATCTCTCTTAGTTTTCATTTCTGTTTTGAAATTTTGGATTGAGATTGAAAGGAATTCTGTTTTCATTCTCCATCTGTAACATCTCTGCTTTGTTCTTCTGCATAATTCAAGGAATTTTGATTTGAATCAAGGCTCCCTTTACTGCTTCCATCTCTATTTCTTCTTCAATCTATTTGCTGTTGAATCAAGGAAGGGTTTGAGATCTAGACTTGTTCTCTAGTCTCATTGATTCCCTGAGATCTTCAACATTCTTTTAAATTGCTGCAAATTAAGCATCGCTTTCTATTTTTAATTCTTTAAGCATTTTTACTTTTCTGTTTGAAATCTGCTGCACTTATTTCATCTTTTACTCCTCTGCTTGATTGCTCTTTACATTTTCTTGTTGAATTTTAAATTCCCTGCACCCAATCCCATTTACATTTAATGCAATTTACATTTCGTGCAATTTAAGTTTCAGCTCTTTTACTTTCTTGTTCTTTAAGTTTCCTGCAATTTTATTTTCTGCATCTTTTAAATTCCTTGCAATTTACTTTCTGTTGATCAACTTCACACAATTCACTCAATGTTAGCTTGACTAAACTAATCACCCACTAAAGTTGCTTGATCCATCAATCCCTGTGGGATCGACCTCACTCTAAGTGAGTTATTACTACTTGATGCGATCCGATATACTTGCCGGTTGGATTTGTGTGTTGGAAATTTGTTTTTCCACAAAAACACCATCAAGTTTTTGGCGCCGTTGCTGGGGATTGATTAGATCAACAATAATTAAGTGGGTGAGAAGTCTAGATCAAGCAATTTTTTGTTTTTGTTCTCTGTTTTAAATTGATAGCAAGGTGTTTGAGTTATTGCCTCACTAAGAAATTCTATCTCTGTGACATGAATTTCAAATTTCATTGATGTTTACAAAATACAAATGGAGTTCAACTCATCTTATGGTCAAACAAAATTTTATGGGATATCACCCACCATCACCGATCTCTAATGATGGCTGGGAATATCACCAAGAGAATACACATTCTAAGCACTCCAATTCATGGAGATTCGCTTCAGAAACACAAGATGAGCAAGAGAACCATATGGGATATTTCCTTCCAACACAAAATGATGCAAGTCATGATTCTAATGGTGGCTGGGAAGGGAATTCTAATGCTCCATATGATATTCATCCAAAGATATCATCACTTGACCATGCTTCAACAGAAAGCCTCTTTCAAAACTTACCACCCACACAAACTTCCATGAACCACTCAAGGTTCTCAAAGCTTGAGTCCATGCTCAAAAGATATGAGGAGAAGACAACAAAAGATTGGAAAGAACAAGAAAACTCCCTCAAAAACATGGAAGTGCAGCTAGCTCAATTGGTGAGTGCAACGAAGAAGGACGAAAAACAAGAGGAAGAGGCTACTGAGTGAAGTGGATTTTTAGTGAAGAAAAAAGAGGTGGTGGAAACATTTGAACCTGAACTTGCATATTCACAGAAGCCACTTGAGATGACAAGAGCACATGACAACTCACAACTCTCACAAACTTCCCTGGACCAAAATACCTCAACATTTGAATCCATGATTGAAAGGTATGAAGAGGAGATGAAGAAAGCTTGGGAAGATCAACAAACCTCCTCCATGAAAGAGCTATTAAAGCAAATGTTGAGTGTAAAAGAGGAAGTGGAAGAACAAGCTAGTGAGAAGGACAATCAAGAACATCCAAACTCAAGGGAAACAGAGAGGCACATGAAGGACAAGCTCATTGAACCACCAATTCAAAAGGCTCTGGATGAAGATCAAACTCCAAAAATCACACAGCAACCAATTCATGAATCCAAAGAAGTGAAGGCAACTAACAAAAGCACCAATCCTGTCCCTGAACCAGCAAGCAAGCTCAATCAAGCCAAATTCAAAAGGAAGCTTGCTGAGAAGAGGCCAAGAGAAGGGACAATAGCTGAAACTTCTCCCCCCTTGAGGTCATTTCTCTTAACCAACTGGAAGAAGAGGAAGAAAGTGAGGAACAACATGTCAAGCTAATGACACCAAAAGAGCACTTGTTGGGAGGTAACCCAACCGTAGGTAACATTTCTTCTCTGATTTGTTTTCTTTCTGTGGTTTGTTTAAATTTAATAATTTGGCATATGGTTACATTCTAAGTTTGGTGTTGCCCTGCAACAAACTATTTTCCATCTTCATGGATGATTGCATCAATTTTACATGGAAGTGTCACACTAAGAATCTAAGTTTGGTGTGCCACTTAATTTTTTTATGCAAATCATCCAGCAACACCACTTGTTTACATAATCATAATGCCGCTGCAGTGTTATTGTTTTTAGTTAGACAATTTTAGTTTTCTTGATTGTTTTAGTCATTTCCTTGTTTTTAATGCTTTCTTTTATTAACTGTGTTTGTTAATACATCACCCAAACATCCTTACTCATGACAGATTCTTCACTTGGTGATTGTATTTAACAAATAACAGTTTCACTTGCTTAGTTTTAATTCAAATAAATTGACATATGATTGCATTCTAAGTTTGGTGTTGCTATGCAACAAAATTTGGTTCAAATACTTACAAGATACTTGCATCAATTCCAAGAGAAAGTGTCACACTAAGTTTTATGTGCCATTTATATTATTATGCAATGTATCATGCACACCAACTTATATTTGCAATCACCATGTCTCTGTCTCTTGTGCCTTGATTTTTATCTTAAATTTTGCTTGCTCAAAACACATGTACTGCTAACATTTCATTGTGTAAGACATTTATGATCCATCTTAGCCCTATAGCCATTGTTCTAATTGATGCTTGAAGATGAGCAAGCATTCTGAGTTTGGCAAGGGAAAGAAGAAGAATAGAGGAAAAAGGACAACAATAATGAAGATGACCTACAAGGTTGTAGAGCTCTTTTTCTTCTCATTTGTTTCCAGCACTTAAATTTCATGATTGTCTTCATCTTTTCTGTTTACATGTGTGTATGAATAAGCATAGCTTGAATTTTGATTTATAATATGTTGCTGTGGCATTATAACTACCAACTTGAGCTTTGTGAATTCAAAAGCAATAAAGCATCATGATCATAAACAAACAAGGCATTAAAGAAGAATTTAGCATGTGCATACAAGTATTGGAAAGCTAGTATGTTTGATTGTTGCTCAATTGCATTAGATTTTATTTAATTGAAGTATTCATCTAGTACATTTTGTGAAATCTTTTGAAATCATGAAAACCTTGAAGAAGCAAATATAATTAAAGCAAGAAAAGAAAAAGGGAAGGAATGAGAAAGCTGAAGGCTCTGAGTACCAATGGCAATTTATATGCTAAGTGCTTGTGGTGTTTATGTATCAAGACAAATGCTTGAAAACAAAACACTTAGAAGTCAAGGCTAGGCTCAAGTGCAAAAGCACTCCCTCAAAGCTCAAGGTTCTGAGCATCAATGATTAGAGAGTCAAAGAAAAGAAAAAAAATGAGCTTAATGAAGTCCTCTAATTCAAATGCTTGTGGTGCTTATGTATCAAGTGGTAATACTTGAAAACAAAGCATTTAGAAGTCGTAGCTTTGTTATTTACTCATGGGGCAAAGCACCCAAAAGGAGAAGCTAAAAAAAAAATCAAAAGCTTGTTTCAAGGAAGAATTATAAGAAAAAGATTTCATAAAATAAGCTAGATAGAAGCATCAATCATTTACATTTCTTTTGTAATTGTAGCATGCATAGAAAACTAGCTTGCCATGAACATTAACTTGCTACTCTTCTTACCTTGGATTGTCAATTTCTATTGCATGATTCTTTTCTTGCTTGGGGACAAGCAAGGTTTAAGTTTGGTGTTGTGATGACAAGTCATCATATACCTATTTTTCTATGCTTTTTCATACAAGAAATTGATGATTTGTGCTTAAATATTGCATTCTTTTGTACTTAATTGGAATATTTCCTTGATCTTTTAATTTTATAAATCTTGTAGGAAATAAGAAGAAAAAGAAGCAAAGAAGCACAAAAAAAGAAGAAAAAACGAGCTTTGGGACACACTTTGAAGTTGGAGCACACTTTGGAGCCTTAGGCCACGCTTTTAAAAGCGTGGCCCATGACCAAATCAAAGGAGGAAGCAACCAGCATGCACACTGCCCTGCTCTTGCCAAGGGCAGGGCAGAATCATGATGAAACAAAGTGAGGTTGGAGCAAATTTTCGCTAAGTTAAAATCTGGGCGCTCACAGCATGACCATGCCTACTTCAAAGGGCTATAACTTGAGCTACAGATGTTCGATTGATGTGCTTCCAATTGCGTTGGAAATCTGACATTCAGAGCTTTCTAACGATATATAGCAATCCATATTTGGTGTACAATTATAGCAGGAACGAGAGGCATCTTTAAGGGCCAAAAATAAGCGAAAATAAACCAAAGTGCTTCCACCAAGGCTCGAAGCTGGAGCCTCACTCCAAAACAAAGTAGCGCTCAATTTTCTGCCCTGCCCTCTTGGAGAGCAGGGCAATGTCGTGCTCTTCATGAAAAATCAAGGAAAAAAATTGCTCCTCAAGTGCTTTCACCATGGTTCGAACACAAGACCTTCAAGGAAGTAAAGGCTTAGGCTTGGCGCACACAAGCGCATCATGGCACCGTCAAGGAACGTGGTGCGCGCACAAGATACACCAAGACAACATTGCCCTGTCCTCCACAAGGGCAGGGCAGCATCCTCACACACCAAGCTCGCACGCAATGAGCCGCACGCACAATTTCCCTGCTCTACCCTCCACAAGGGCAGGGCAGCCTCCTGGGAGCAACATATGGGCCAAAATTCAATTTAATTCAATTCCTCACCAAATTGAATCAAGGCCAACTAAACCCATTTCTCCTCAAATCCAAAGCAAGCAAAGCCCACATCATCACTCAAAGGCACAAGAACAAGCTAGATTAGGAATTTCATTTTGTGAATTTATTTTTAATTTCAATTTCATTTTATTTTCATTTTGTAAAAAGCCTATATAAAGGGCATCATTCTCATTTCAGAAGAGGCTTGCTCCATTAGGGAGTAGTAGTAGTAGATAACTCTCTCTCTTAGTTTTCATTTCTGTTTTGAAATTTTGGATTGAGATTGAAAGGAATTCTGTTTTCATTCTCCATCTGCAACATCTCTGCTTTGTTCTTCTGCATAATTCAAGGAATTTTGATTTGAATAAAGGCTCCCTTTACTGCTTCCATCTCTATTTCTTCTTCAATCTATTTGCTGTTGAATCAAGGAAGGGTTTGAGATCTAGACTTGTTCTCTAGTCTCATTGATTCCCTGAGATCTTCAACATTCTTTTAAATTGCTGCAAATTAAGCATCGCTTTCTATTTTTAATTCTTCAAGCATTTTTACTTTTCTGTTTGAAATCTGCTGCACTTATTTCATCTTTTACTCCTCTGCTTGATTGCTCTTTACATTTTCTTGTTGAATTTTAACTTCCCTGCACCCAATCCCCTTTACATTTAATGCAATTTACATTTCGTGCAATTTAAGTTTCAGCTCTTTTACTTTCTTGTTCTTTAAGTTTCTTGCAATTTTATTTTCTGCATCTTTTAAATTCCTTGCAATTTACTTTCTGTTGATCAACTTCACACAATTCACTCAATGTTAGCTTGACTAAACTAATCACCCACTAAAGTTGCTTGATCCATCAATCCCTGTGGGATCGACCTCACTCTAAGTGAGTTATTACTACTTGATGCGACCCGGTATACTTGCCGGTTGGATTTGTGTGTTGGAAATTTATTTTTCCACAAAAACACCATCAAGTAGGAACCTTTATAACAGCAAGCTAGCTCACACTTTAATGAAAATGACACTATGCAGCAATTATTTCATGAGTTATGCATTTAATCAAACACATACACCACCATTAACTTCCATTCTAACTTATGCAACATTCGATATTTACTTTCCAATTCAAACAATTCTCTTTTATTCAAGCATATGGGAAACAAAACAAAATTCAGCTAGGTGATGAATGACAAGCTTCACGCAGATTAGCATTCTTAATCAAACAACTTCACTTGCCACTAGATAAACACTTTAGCAGGATATATAATGGTTCCCATGTTCAAAATAATTCACAGCAGCAAGGATTAAGTTTAGATACAACCTTTGAAGTTGTAGCCCTTTGATTCTTCCTTCTGTTGTGTTTTCTTTGAGTTAAGATGCACAATATCTTCAATTGTTGACTCATGTCCTTTATAATTCTCAAAGTTGCTTGCTTCTCAAGCCCTTAATTGCATGGTTAGTATGCATAAATTGAGTGTGGCTCTTGGATTTATTTTGGTGTTGGAGACACCAAACTTAATTGCTTGCCACTGCCTCTGATGCAACAAGTTAACCATATGTGAAACCTTGTGTCCTTGCTAAAGGTTATGGAATTAAAGCCAGAAAGCAGTTAAATAGTTGGATAATTTGTTTGATTGCTTGGAGCTAGCATTATGCAAGAGGTGAGAATGTGTTTTTAAATGAGATTTTTGATGGAACACCAAACTTAGAATCTTTCATTCTCCCTTAAATTGTTTTGGTGTGCAACACCAAACTTAGCTCCTTGCAATGCATACCAATTATTCAACATTTTTATTGAAAAAGCTATGAAAAGAAAACTACCTCAGGTTGGGTTGCCTCCCAACAAGCGCTTCTTTATTGCCACTAGCTTGACATTGAACTCCCTTTAAGGTGGTTGATGCTGGTGATGTCTCAGCTTGTCCCCTCTCATTGTAAGCTTTCTCTGTGTGCCTTGATGCTCAATTTCAATGTGCTCAAGAGAGAGTACTTGGTTGACAGTGTAATGATCTTCTGTTCCCAGCTGTTGATATACTAATTGTACTTTGTCACCTTTGGAAAATCCTTCAGTTGGGAATTTTTTATTCTTCCACCCTTTGTAAGCCTTCTTCTTGTTTTTCTTCTTTTTCTTTCTTGTTGATCTGTCTCCTTTGACAGTGACTTGAGTTGTGATACCTCCCTTTTTGTTTATCATCCCGGCCTCCTTTTGAATTCCTTCCCCTCCTTGCACCTGCTCATTCTTTTGTTCCACTGTGTTGTTGGTTGCTTGCCTTGGAAGATAATCACTATTTGTCTTGCTTGTTTCTTCATTACTTTGTGATTCTGGAAAAACTTTCAAGGTGATGCTCTCCTCATGCATCCTGAGGGTTAGCTCTCCCTGCTCTATATCTACAATGGCTCTAGTAGTGGCCAAAAATGGTCGACCAAGTATTATGGAGTCATTCTCATTCTCTGCTGAATCTAGGATCACAAAGTCTGCCGGAAAGATGAACTTGTCAACCTTAACTAAAAGGTTTTCAATCAACCCTTTAGGATATACCACTGATTGGTCTACCAATTCCAAGGACATTTGTATTGGTTTCACCTCTCCTATGCCAAGCTTTTTCACTAAGGAAGATTTAATTAGATTTATACTTGCTCCTAAGTCACACATCCCCTTGTTGATGAATAGGCTTCCAATAGTGCAAGGTAGGAAGAAACCTCCAAGATCTTCAAGCTTGGGAGGAAGTCCTTTTCTGATTAGTGTACTACATTCTTCAGTGAGCATTACAGTCTCCTCCTCATTCTAACTCCTTTTCTTGTTGATGAGCTCCTTTAAGAACTTGGCATATAGAGGCATTTGCTCCAATGCCTCAGCCAAGGGTATGTTGATCTCTAGCTTCTTGAAAGTCTCAAGGAATTTGTGGAAATGTTGATCCTTTGCTTCTTTGTGGAATCTCTGTGGATAAGGTAGTGGAGGTGTAAGACTCTTCTCCACCTGCTGCTGTCTTGGATTTGGTTCTTCCATGATCTACTTTCCCTTCTTTAAATTCTGTGGTTGGTTATTCTCTTCTGTGAGCTTTTCTGGGACATTCTTGCTTGTTAAGTCCTTGTTGTTAGCTCCATCTTTCTCTGTTGGCTCTTTGTCACTCTCCGTAAGTTTCTTGGTTGCTCCTTGGTTGCCATCCACCAATGTCTTTCCACTCCTTAATTGCACAGCTTTGCATTCTTCTTTTGGATTAGGAATGGTATCACTTGGTAGTGAACTTGAAGGTCTCTCAATAGAAATCTGCTTGGAGATTTGTCCAATCTGCCTTTCTAGGCTCTTCATGGAAGCTTCTTGGTTCTTTGTTATCAATTCTTGGTTCTTCATCATGTTCTCCATGAGCATCTCCAGATTAGTAATCCTCTGAGAGTCTTGTGAGATTGGTTGGTTTTGGGGTGTTGATGGATGATGGTAAGTGTTTTGGTTAGTTGGTTGGTTATTGGGTGGATAATGGTTAGAGTTGGGGTAATTATTTTGGGGTTTTCTGTAAAAGTTTTGGTTAGTTGGCTGCTGGTTATGATTTTAGTTGTTTCTTGGAGTGTTTTGAGCTGAGTTTCTTTGCCATGGTTGTTGGTTTTGGTTGTGGTTGTCTCCCCACCTAAGGTTTGGGTGGTTCTTCCAAGATGGATTGTAGGTGTCACCATACACTTCATTTGATCCAGAATTTTAGTTGTTCATATAGTGCACTTGCTCTTGTTGTTGTTCTTCTTGGTTCTCTTCATTCTGCCCCTAAGGAGTTGATGGTTGGCTTGTGGCACTCACTGATGCAACCTGAAGGCTATCAATTCTTTTGGTCATTTGCTCAAATTGTTGTTGAATCTGCTGCTGCATCACTTTGTGTTGAGCCAAAATTGTATCCACTCCTTCCAATTCTAGCACTCCCTTCCTCTATGATGGTTGGCGTTGCCTTTGGTGAGCAAAGAAATATTGGTTGTTGACCACCATATCAATGAGGTTCTGAGCTTCCTCTGCAGTTTTCATCAATTGCAATGATCCTCCGGCTGAGTGATCAAGTGCCTCTTGAGCCTTCAGAGTAAGTCCTTCATAGAAGTTCTGCAGCTTGTCCCACTCAGTGAACATCTCTGGTGGACATTTTCTTAGCAGAGCCTTATATCTTTCCCATGCCTCATATAAATTTTCAGCATCCATTTGAGTGAATGTCTGCACCTCAGTCTTCAATCTTATGATCCTTTGAGGGGGATAAAATTTGGCCAGAAACTTGGTTACCAAATCATCCCAGTTGTTGATGCTGTCTCTTGGGAAGGATTCCAACCATTGAGTGGCTTTGTTACTGAGAGAGAATGGAAAGAGCAGTAGCTTGTAGCTGTCAGGAGGCACACCATTGGTTTTGACCGTGTCACAAATCTTCAAGAAGGTAGATAAGTGTTGATTGGGGTCTTCAAGTGGTCCTCCTCCATAGGAGCAATTATTTTGAACTAGAGTGATATGTTGTGGCTTTAGTTCAAAATTGTTGCATTGACATTTGGAGTTAAGATGCTGCTTCCACAATGTCTGGGATTTGCAAATGTGTAGGAGGCCAAAACTCTCCTCTGTGGTGGATTGTTGTTGTTAGCTACTCCTCCTGGTGGATTGGTTGAATGTTCCTCCATGTCTTGAAATTCTTCTTCTAACTCCTCCTCTCCAACAATGTTTTTCCCTCTTTCAGCTCTTCTTAATCTCCTGAGGGTTCGTTCGTCTTGTTCATGAAAGATGGATGTAGCTCTTCTTATATCTGTCATATAAACAAAACATAAGAAACACACAAAACCAGTGACACTTCAATCTATTGCTAGAGTGAAGTTTTAGTTAGTTTAAGCAAAAATTCAAACAGTTAGTAGGTGATGTGTGGAAAACGATCCAACACAAAACTCACCGGCAAGTGTACCGGGTCGCATCAAGTAATAATAACTCACATGAGTGAGGTCGATCCCACAGGGATTGAAGGATTGAGCAATTTTAGTTTAGTGGGTGATTTAGTCAAGCGAATCAAGTTTTGGTTGAGTGGGTTGTGTTTAACAGAAGATAAATTGCTTGAAATGTAAAGGGAGAGGGGAAATTGCAGTAAATTTAAGAACAGGAAAGTAAAATAGACTGAATCTTAAAGAACAAGAAAGTAAATGACTGAAACTTAAAGTGCAAGAAATATAAATTGCAGTAACTTAAATGGCAAGAAATGTAAATGGCTTGAATATAAAAGGGTTTGGGGACTGGGATTGCAGAATATAAACAAAGAGAAATTGAATTGCCACAATTAATAGAGCAGGAATTGAATTGGAAGCAATGAAAGCTTAAACAGAAAATTTAAGTAGAATGCAGCAAGGTTCACAGAAGAACCCAAGTAAATTGTGATCTCAGGACTCAAGAGCTTAGGTAGCAGAGCCTAAAACCCAATTTCCTTCCCAGATCCGAGTTATCAAAGCAATTGACAGAAAATTAAAGAAGAAGCAGTAGGAGAACAGAAATCAAATTCAATTATGCAGAAAAGGGTTTAAAGAGATTTTAGATGGGAATTGAGACAGAATTTCCTCAATTTCACACACCCAAAACTCAGAAACAGAAGAGTAGAATTGCCCGAGTAAGAATGAGGAAGGAGATCAGTCAATTCTCCCTTAATCCTCTGAGCTCTCGGTCAAGTCTCTCAAGAACAATTGCAAGAAATTCAAAGCTCAAAGAAAGTGCAAAATTCCAAAGCTAAGCCAAAGGTAAGTCCAAAAGTTCCTAATTACATCAAACTAGCTCCTATTTATACACTTTCTATTCTTGGATTTTGGGATTTGGATGGGCTTTTGATTGGTGAAGAAATGAATTAAAATGGGGTTTTAATTTGAATTTTCGGCCCATGAGAAGTTGCTCCCAGGAGGCTGCCCTGCCCTTGCGGAGGGCAGGGCAGGATTTGGTGCATGTTGGTGCAGCTTTGGTGCGGCCTGGTGCGGTTTTGGTTCGGCCTGGTGCACAAAACGCTGCCCTGCCCTCGCCAAGGGCAGGGCAGGAAAAGTTGGTGCGCCAGAATTTGCCTTGGTGCGCTGTTGGTGCTGCCAGAATCAAGAATTGGTGCGCCAGAATCAAGAATTGGTGTGCCAGAAATTTCCTTGGTGCACAGGATGCTGCCCTGCCCTCGCGGAGGGCAGGGCAGGAAAATTTGGTGCTGCCAGGATTGAGCTTGGTGCGTGCTGGTGCTGCCAGGAATGAGCTTGGTGCGCCTGATTTTGAGCCTTGGTGCGCCAGATCCGTGCACCATCAAAATGCTGCCCTGCCCTCGCGGAGGGCAGGGCAGTGTTTCCAAAATGATGTCCCGTGTTCGAAACACGGTTGGAACACACGCTCAATTAATTTCCTTGGTTTCTTGGCACGGCACTCAACCTTAGTTCCTTGCTTCTTCCTTGGTCCGTGTTCGATTCTTGTGGCATGCATGGGTGACATTTTTCCTTTGATTTTCTTCCTTGGTGAGCCCGATACTGCCCTTGTGGAGGGCAGGGCAAGGTTCTCTTCTTCTTGGTTCCAAGGCACACTTTTGTGCTCTGCCCTTGTAGTGGGCAGGGCAGAGTTGCCTTCCTTGTTTGGTTCCCTTATGTTGCCCTCCTAGAGGGCAGTGTGCCCTTGTGGAGGGCAATGTTTGCCTCCCCCTTTGCATGCGGCACACTTCCTCTTGCTTTGACCACACTTTCCTTTCCTTAGGCTACACTTCTTAGGCCACGCTTTTCCTTTTCTTTTCTTTTCTTCACCTATAATAAACCAAAATAACCACTCCAAGTATCACTAAATTCAAGAGGCTTATAAATCAATTAAAATTCAATTAAAATTAGCTTAAACCTCATGGATTATCATTAATTTCATGGTGGTTGCTTGATTTAGAGAAGTTATGCATTTTCACTCCAAATCACTTACTTAGGATGCAAGAAAGTGCATAAATGCTAACAAAACAAGTGAAATTAGCTTGAAAAATGGGTATATGATGACTTGTCATCACAACACCAAACTTAAGTCTTGCTTGTCCCCAAGCAAGCATCAAAACTAAGAGAAATTGAAATGAATAAGAAAAGAATATATATCCTTATTATGCAGATAGCAGAACTTAATCTATGGGGTCATTATGCAGACAATGATAACTCAATTATTGTTGCCGTTACATGATATACATTTTGCATCAAAGGTTTGCTAAACTTGCTGTTATAAGACTCACTCTTTGATTCCTCCCTTGCTAACTTTTCTTGGCTTACAATGCTTAACAAGCTTATTATTCTTTTGGAGGTTTGGTGTCAAATGTTGCAGTGATAGCCTTTGGCTTTATTTGTTTTTTTCTTTTACTCAACATCTCTCCACCACAGACACTTGGCTCACTAATTCTTCCTAGGATCATTGATGCCCAGCATCTCTTTGGATAACTAAATGTTCTGTATCTAAGTTGCTCTTTATTGTGGATTTTCAATTGGCCATCCCAAATCAGTTGATCTAAGTGACCGGGTTTTAAAATACCCTTTAGAATTTACTCATCCAAGCAGATCTTAGTACAAGAACACCACAGGCATATGTCCTAAGGTTCAAGCTATTGGTGTCCAACCTTTATTCTTTGTTTTTTTCTTGCCATTTTGGCTTTTTCTTTCCCTTTTCTTTCTGTTTTTGTTACCAAGGGCTTTTTCATTATTGATAAGAGTTTTTATAACAGCAAGCTAACTCACACTTGAATAAGAATGATATTATGCAACAATTATTTCATGAGTTATGCATTTAATCAAACACATATACCACCACCAACTTCCATTCATACTCATGCAACATTGGATATTTTACTTTTCAATTCAAACCAAACTCTTTTATTTAAGCATATGGGAAACAAAACAATTTTTAAGCTAAGTGATGGATAACAAGCATTGTGCAGGTTTAGCATTTTTAACAAACAATTTCACTTGCAACTAGATAAACACTTTAGCAAGACAAACAATGGTTTCTAGATTCAAAACATTTCACAGCAGCAAGGATTAAGTTTAGATACAACCTTTGAAGTTGCAGCCCTTTGATTTTTCCTTCTGTTGTGTTTTCTTTGAGTTAAGATGCATAATGTCTTCAATTGTTGACTCATGTCCTGCATAATCCTCAAGGTTGCTTGCTTCTCAAGCCCTTAATTATATGGTTAGTATGTATAAACTGAGTGTGGTTCTAGGATTGATTTTTGGTGTAGGGACACCAAACTTAATTGTTTGCCACTGCCTCAGATGCAACAAGTCAACCATATTTAAAACCATGTATCCTTGCTAAGGGTTAATGAATTAAAGCTAGAAAACAATTCAACAGTTGAATAATGTTTGATTGCTTGGAGCTAGAATCATGCAAGAGGTGAGAATGTGTTTTTAAATGATATTTTGGTGGAACACCAAACTTAGAAGTTTTCATTCTCCCTCAAATTGTTTTGGTGTGCAACACCAAACTTAGCTCCTTGCAATGCATACCAATTATTCAACATTTTTATTGAAAAAGCTATGAAAAAGAAAACTACCTCAGGTTGGGTTGCCTCCCAACAAGCGCTCTTTTATTGTCACTAGCTTGACATCTTCTATTTTGCTGATCATGGAGGTTGAAAATCACAGTGCCTTAGCTTGTCTTTCTTTACTGTGAACTTCCTTCCGGTTTCCTCTTTGATGACCTCTATAGATTCTTGTGGAAGGATCTTAGTCACAATGTAATGCTCAGACAACTGTGGGAACACCTTCATGGTTTGAATATTGATCATCACTCGATCCCCTGGTGAAAATTTTCCAGTGGGGGCTTTCTGTTTTTCTTTAGTTCTATCCTCTGTTTCTCCTTGAAAAAATTCCTTATTGTGTTCTTCTTTGCTGGTACATCCTTTATCCAGTATTTTCTCATTGTCCTCCATGATCCTTTTCCATCCTTCCTTCTTTGTAGCATCTTCGTTGTTAGCCAGTTTGTCTTCAATGGCTCTGGTGAAAGTATTTGCCTTCTTCTCACCCATTTCTGCAAAATACTTCGCCAGTTGAGCTATCTGCTCTTCAATTCCTTTGATTAACATCTCTTGGTTCCTTGTTGTTTCTTCTTGGTGTTTCATCATTCTCTCTATTAGGATCTCCAAGTTTGTGATTCTTCGAGAGTCTTGTGAGATTGGTTGGTTATGAGATGTTAAAGGTTGGAAGGGTGGGTGTAATGGTGGCATGTGATGGTTGTTATTGATGTAATGGTGTTTTTGTTGGGTTATGAAGTTGGGGTTGTTATAATTGAAGTCCCTTGGTTTGTGATTTTGGTACTCGTTTCTTCTCCAGTTGAGATGAGTCTGGGAGTGTCTGTGTTGTGAGTATTGGCTTTGGGTGGTATTAGTGGGTGGGGGATGTTGATTGGTTGTGGTTATGGAATTGCCCTGGTGGAAACTTCCTTGTTCTTGATGTTGAGGCTCCCTCATTCTCAGATAAGAATGAGGTCTCCATGGTGGAAATTTGGCACTCACTGCAGCAGACAGCTCCATGTTTTGCTGTGGTTGATGGTGCATTTGTCTGTTTTGGTCCTTGAACGCATTCACCCCTTCAATATTTGCCACTTCTTTTTCTGAGATTGCATTTTGTGGTTTCTCAGATGGATGTTGGTCGTTGACTCCTTTGTCATTGAAGTCTGCAATTCCTTGGGCAGTTGTTGTTACTTTGAGTAGGCCATCTGAGAAGTAATCCACTGCTTTTCTTGTTTCTGGGGTCAATCCTTCATAGAAAGCTCGGAAGCCCACTTTATCAGTTGCTTTCTTGTATCTTTCCCAGGCCTTAAAGAGTGGTTCTTCGTCTCCTTGTGTGAATAGATGTTCCTCCTCTTTCAGCTGGATGATCTGTCTGGATGAGGTGAATTTGGCCAGAAATTTGGTGACCAAATCATCCCAACTAGTGATACTTCCTTGGGGAAAAGTTTCAAACCATTGTGCAGCCTCACCCTTTAATGAGAAAGGGAATAACAGGATCTTGTAAGTGTCATGATCTGGACCATCGCTTTTGACTGCATTACAAGTTCTCAGGAAAGTAGATACGTGCTGTTGAGGATCCTCCGATGGATTTCCATCATAAGAACAATTGTTCTTGATGAGTGTAATGAGTGGTGGCTTCATGTCATGATACTCCTTGTTTGTAGAAACTTGATTTCCTGTGGCATGCGATCAAACAGGAGGAATAAACGGCAGCACACTTGAGGATTAAATGAAGTTAGTTAAAATAAACTGTTAGCGAATTGATAGAGGCAATTTCTCAAACAGTTAGTATGTTAGTAAAAAGATAAAGACAAAGTGCTTGATCTAGACCTCCGCTTCACTTAATCATTGTCAATCTATTTCAATCCCCGGCAACGGCGCCAAAAACTTGATGTGTGGAAAACGATCCAACACAAAACTCACCGGCAAGTGTACCGGGTCGCATCAAGTAATAATAACTCACATGAGTGAGGTCGATCCCACAGGGATTGAAGGATTGAGCAATTTTAGTTTAGTGGGTGATTTAGTCAAGCGAATCAAGTTTTGGTTGAGTGGGTTGTGTTTAACAGAAGATAAATTGCTTGAAATGTAAAGGGAGAGGGGAAATTGCAGTAAATTAAAGAACAGGAAAGTAAAATAGACTGAATCTTAAAGAACAAGAAAGTAAATGACTGAAACTTAAAGTGCAAGAAATATAAATTGCAGTAACTTAAATGGCAAGAAATGTAAATGGCTTGAATATAAAAGGGTTTGGGGACTGGGATTGCAGAATATAAACAAAGAGAAATTGAATTGCCACAATTAATAGAGCAGGAATTGAATTGGAAGCAATGAAAGCTTAAACAGAAAATTTAAGTAGAATGCAGCAAGGTTCACAGAAGAACCCAAGTAAATTGTGATCTCAGGACTCAAGAGCTTAGGTAGCAGAGCCTAAAACCCAATTTCCTTCCCAGATCCGAGTTATCAAAGCAATTGACAGAAAATTAAAGAAGAAGCAGTAGGAGAACAGAAATCAAATTCAATTATGCAGAAAAGGGTTTAAAGAGATTTTAGATGGGAATTGAGACAGAATTTCCTCAATTTCACACACCCAAAACTCAGAAACAGAAGAGTAGAATTGCCCGAGTAAAAATGAGGAAGGAGATCAGTCAATTCTCCCTTAATCCTCTGAGCTCTCGGTCAAGTCTCTCAAGAACAATTGCAAGAAATTCAAAGCTCAAAGAAAGTGCAAAATTCCAAAGCTAAGCCAAAGGTAAGTCCAAAAGTTCCTAATTACATCAAACTAGCTCCTATTTATACACTTTCTATTCTTGGATTTTGGGATTTGGATGGGCTTTTGATTTGGTGAAGAAATGAATTAAAATGGGTTTTAATTTGAATTTTCGGCCCATGAGAAGTTGCTCCCAGGAGGCTGCCCTGCCCTTGCGGAGGGCAGGGCAGGATTTGGTGCATGTTGGTGCAGCTTTGGTGCGGCCTGGTGCGGTTTTGGTTCGGCCTGGTGCACAAAACGCTGCCCTGCCCTCGCCAAGGGCAGGGCAGGAAAAGTTGGTGCGCCAGAATTTGCCTTGGTGCGCTGTTGGTGCTGCCAGAATCAAGAATTGGTGTGCCAGAATCAAGAATTGGTGCGCCAGAAATTTCCTTGGTGCACAGGATGCTGCCCTGCCCTCGCGGAGGGCAGGGCAGGAAAATTTGGTGCTGCCAGGATTGAGCTTGGTGCGTGCTGGTGCTGCCAGGAATGAGCTTGGTGCGCCTGATTTTGAGCCTTGGTGTGCCAGATCCGTGCACCATCAAAATGCTGCCCTGCCCTCGCGGAGGGCAGGGCAGTGTTTCCAAAATGATGTCCCGTGTTCGAAACACGGTTGGAACACACGCTCAATTAATTTCCTTGGTTTCTTGGCACGGCACTCAACCTTAGTTCCTTGCTTCTTCCTTGGTCCGTGTTCGATTCTTGTGGCATGCATGGGTGACATTTTTCCTTTGATTTTCTTCCTTGGTGAGCCCGATACTGCCCTTGTGGAGGGCAGGGCAAGGTTCTCTTCTTCTTGGTTCCAAGGCACACTTTTGTGCTCTACCCTTGTAGTGGGCAGGGCAGAGTTGCCTTCCTTGTTTGGTTCCCTTATGTTGCCCTCCTAGAGGGCAGTGTGCCCTTGTGGAGGGCAATGTTTGCCTCCCCCTTTGCATGCGGCACACTTCCTCTTGCTTTGACCACACTTTCCTTTCCTTAGGCTACACTTCTTAGGCCACGCTTTTCCTTTTCTTTTCTTTTCTTCACCTATAATAAACCAAAACAACCACTCCAAGTATCACTAAATTCAAGAGGCTTATAAATCAATTAAAATTCAATTAAAATTAGCTTAAACCTCATGGATTATCATTAATTTCATGGTGGTTGCTTGATTTAAAGAAGTTATGCATTTTCACTCCAAATCACTTACTTAGGATGCAAGAAAGTGCATAAATGCTAACAAAACAAGTGAAATTAGCTTGAAAAATGGGTATATGATGACTTGTCATCAGTAGGTCTATTAAAAAAAATGAAAGAAACAGAAAAGAAAAAGTGCTTGATCTAGACCTCCACTTCACTTAATCATTGTCAATCTGTTTCAATCCCCGGCAACGGCGCCAAAAACTTGATGTGTGGAAAACGATCCAACACAAAACACACCGGCAAGTGTACCGGGTCACATCAAGTAATAAAACTCACGGGAGTGAGGTCGATCCCACAGGGATTGAAGGATTGAGCAATTTTAGTTCAATGATTGATTTAGTCAAGCGAATCAAGTATTGGTTGAGTGATTTTGTATCCAACAGTAAGTAAATAGCAGGAAATGTAAAGGGAGAGGGATGAATTGCAGAAATTAAAAAGAACTGAAAGTAAAAGAGCTGAATCTTAAAGAACAAGAAATTAAATGATTGAAACTTAAAGTGCAAGAAATATAAATTACAGTAACTTAAAGTGCAAGAAATATAAATTGCTTGAATGGAAAAGGGATTTGAGGACTGGGATTTCAGAATTCAAGCAAGGGAAATTAAATTGCAACAATTATCAAAGCAAGAGATGATTTGAATTCTGTTAGATCTCAAACAGAAAGGGAAATTAAATTGCAGCAGGGGTTCACAGAAGAACCAAAAGGAAAATGGGATCTCAGGACTCCAGAGACTAGATAGCAAAGTCTAGATCTCAATTGCCTTCCCAGATCCAAATTCACAAAGCAATTAACGAGAAATTAAAGAGGAAGCAGTAAAGGAATTGGGATTCAATTCAATTATGCAGCAGAGAAATCAAAGAGATCTTAAATGGAGATTGAGACAGAAATTCCTCAATTCTTCACACCCAAGACTCAAACAAGAGAAGTAAAAATGCTCAAGCAAGAACAAGGAAGAAGAGAGATCAATTCTCCTTCCCAATTCTCTCAGATCTCAGTTCAAAGCTCTCAAAGAAAATGAAGTCTCAAAATGTAAAAATTCCAAAATCCAAAGAAAGGTCCTAATTACATCAAACGATCTCCTATTTATACACTTTCTATTCTTGGATTTTGGAATTTGGATGGGCTTTTGATTTGGTGAAGAAATGAATTAAATTGGATTTTTAATCCAATTTTCAGCCCATGAGAAAGTAGCTTCCAGGAGGCTGCCCTGCCCTTGTGGAGGGCAGAGCAGGAAATGGTGCATGCGGCCTCATTGCGTGCGCTTGGTGCGTGTGATGCGTCAGGATGCGGCCCTGGCCTTGTGGAGGGCAAGGCAGAGTTGCATGGTGCGCCAAGTGCTGCCCGTGCGTGCGTGCTGCTGGCCGAGTGCTCAAGTCCTGGCATGCCAAAATGCTGCGCCATGCACCAAGAAATGCTTCCCTGCCTTTGTGGAGGGCAGGGCAATGTGCCAATGGTGAAGTCCCACGTTCGAAACTCGGTGGAGGCACATGCTGCTCCTTTTTCCTTGGTTTTCTTGGCACCAAAGTAACGCCTAGTTCCCTACTTCCTCATGGTGCCGTGTTCGATTCTGGGAGATTGAAAGCAAGCCAATTTTTGCTTGTTTTCCTTGTGTTTGAGTGCTACTCCTTTCCTCTTTGTTCTTGGGTTCGAAACCCATAGGAAACACTAGGAAGCAATTTCCTTTGAATTATTCTTGGATGAAGCCCGATATTGCTCTTGAGGAGGGCAGGGCAGAGTTTTTGCTTCCTTTGGTCCTTGGCATCAAATTGTGCTCCGCCCTTGTTGTGGGCAGGGCAGTGATGTTTTTCAAGGCTTGGTTCATTATGCTGCTCTCCTGGAGGGCAGTGTGCTCTTGTGGAGGGCAGTGTTTGCCTCCTCCTTCTATGTTGCACCATACTTCTCATTTCTTGGCCACACTTCTTAAGCCACGTTTTTCTTCTTTTCTTCCTTTCTTCACCTACAAGAAACCAAAACAACCAATCAAAGTATCTCTAAACTCATAAGGTTTAAAAATCAATTAATTTTTGCTCAAACCTCATGATTTAGCATCAATTTAATGGTGGTTGTTTGATTTAAAGAAGTTATGCAATTTCATTCCAAATTACTTACTTAGGATGCAAGAAAGTGTATAAAGACTAGTAAAACAAGTGAAATTAGCTTGAAAAATGGGTATATGTCATCATATAACCTTACCCTTACCTTAGCCCCATTACAACCTTGAAAAGACCTCATGATGTTTGCACTGGTACATTAAATGTTGTTGATTGGATAGATGAAGAACAAAAATTAGAAAGCATGATTAGAGAAGGATAGAGCGATTACCCTATACACTAGAGAGATTAGAGTGCAAACAAACCATCAGTGAGGGTTCACTGCTTGATTCCATGTCCCCAGCTTTCACGAGCTGTCTTCTTACAAATTTTCCTGCTTTTACTGTATGATTTGAACTAGTGGAATCTGCTCCATATTTTGTCTTAGAGAAATTATTTATTTTTAATCAGATAGACAAAATCATATAGTTACATTCATATATATAGGTTGCATTGCATTACATGAGTCTTACATGTCCCTATTCATTTAGATTTATCTCCTTCAACTAAGCATGAGGACATGCTAATCTTTAAGTGTGTGGAGGTTGATAAACCATTATTTTATGATTTATATTGTGTTTAATTAAGTGGTTTTATCAAGTTTTCACCCACTTATTCATATGATTTGCATGTGTTTACAATTCCTTCCCAAAATTGTTCTATGATTGAAAACTTGCTTCCTTAAGATCTTTTAATTGTATATTCTTATTCTCCTTTATACCATTCGATGCCGTGATCTGTGTGTTAAGTGTTTCAGGGTTCATAGGGCAGCATGGCTTAGAGAATGGAGAGGAAGCTTGCAAAAATGGAAGGAACACAAGAAATTGAGGAGATGACTAGCGAGAAGTGACGTGGGCGCATGGCTCACGCGACCGCGCGAAATGGAAAAATTCACAGCAATGCGAACGTGTGCCTGACGCGAACGCGTGGATTGGAAGTTGCACGAGTGACGCAAATGCGTGGACAACGCGCACGCGTGGCACGGAAAACGCTGAGTGATGCAAACGCGTGGACGACGCGGTCGCGTGACGTGCGCGATCTGCAGAATTACAGAAGTCACCGGCATAGATTTTGGGCCGCGTTTTAACCCAGTTTTCGGCCCAGAAATGCATATTAGAGCCAGGGAACATGCAGAGACAGAAGACAACATTCATTCCGCATCATTTTTAGTTTTTAGATCTGATTCTACTATCCCTCTATGTTTTCTTTTACACTCATAATTTAGGGTTTGAAGATTTTGGCTTTGGTTATTGAGAAGATTCTACCTCCGGAATTGGTCATTCTAGTTTGTTTACCTACTTTTTATTTACTCTTCCATATTCTTAATTTGTCCAGAGTTGACACTGGATTATTTTTAGAGTTCATTAATACAAGACTATTTTTATTTTTAATTGATCTTTTTGATTATTGTTTATCATGTCTCTTTTTATTTTCCCTCTTAATTTTGTGAAGTCTATATTTATGATAATGGAGTAGTTTTCCAACTTGATTAGGAGTTGATTAAAAGGAGAACCTTGAGTTGGAATACTCAAGAGTTCAATTGTAATTGGTTCATTGTTGGTTGGCTTGTTAGTCACTAACTCTAATCCTTCCCAAGGGAGAGGATTAAGACTTTTGAATAGAAGTTGACTTTTAATTTGACTTTCCTTCATTTGTTGAGGGTTAACTAAGTAGAAACAACTACTAATTATTAATTGATTATGAGAAAATTCCAACAAGGGTAAAACTTCCGATTAATCTTCTCCCGGTCAAGATTTTTATTTAAATTACATAAATTCCCTGATTCAATTTCCTGTTTATCAAACTCAAAACCATTTTGGAAAACCTCTAATTAATAAAATATCACATCTCTCTACAACTCGTTGGGAGACGACCTGGGACTCATACTCCCAGTATTTTATTTCTAAAATTTGTGACAACACTTTTCTAAATTGACAAGTAGATTTTTGCTAGTTAAGAGCTGTACTTGTAACGCTATTTTTCTTAATAATTCTTAATCTGCTAATTTCTGTCACATCAAGGGAAACATAGAGACAAGCATTGAACCTTCACTGGAAGTGTATATGCACTCTAGTCACTCAAGTGTATAGGGTAATCCACTCTAGTCTCCTTTATTCATGCGTTCTAAAATTTGTTCTTTATCCAACCAATCAACAAATATTTAGTGCACACATGCAAACATCATGAGGTCTTTTTCAAGGTTGTAATGGGGCTTAGGTAAGGGTGAGGATACATGTATGGCCAAGTGAGCTAAGAATTGAATCCTTGATTAACCTAAGTTCTCACCTAACGCACACACATTCCCTATGCTTCTAAAATCATGCCTAACTACCAATAGTCTCACTATTGTGTTTTTCACCTACTCATGTATTTAAATGTTCTTCTCTTTTATCTCACATGCATTGATCTTTTTTTTTGTTGAACTTAATATTGGGGTGCTTTCATTCCCCTAAATTTGGAAATTTTTTAAGTAAAAATAAACATAACATTTCAATGCATATGGTTTTTCTAGTTTCATATGAGTAGGCACCCAAATTCTCTATATTTAAATAAAGTGAAAACACAACACATTCCTATTAACCCAGGTTTCCCACAATTCCCCATACTTACTTGATACATAATCTCTATCTTAAGCTAACCAAAGATTCAATTGGGGTGATTAATTATTTTTCGACTAAAGCTAGTGATGTGGTAATATATAGAACAAATGGGGATTAAAAGGCTCAAAGTGATAAACAAAGGTAAATGGAGGTGGTAGGCCGTTTGGGACAAGTGAGCTAATAACAAATAATGGCCTCAATCATACATATGCATGAATACATTAAACAATGGACATATAGAATGGAACAAACCATAGATTACAATCATAGAGGAGAGAAAACACACAAGAATAAAAATAATGGTTAAATCGTGTAACCATACAATTAGGCTCAAAATCTCATTGAGTTGTGTGTTCTAGCTCTAAACCATGTTCCAAATTATAATCTTCAGACAAGTTTAACGTATGATTTTAATTTGAATTAGTGAAATTTTCAAAAATAGGGTCTTGAAAAGAAACTTATTATTTTTCAACCAAGTGGAACATACATGCAAGCATTTATAACTATGCAATCTATCCTATCTATCAAAAGAAAAATAGCCTATTGGTGTTAAGAAAAAGCAATTACCTCCGAAAGTCAAGTACTGACCGACCTCCCCACACTTAAAGCTTGGCACCGTCTTCGGTTCCATCAGTCAAGAACAAAGGGGGGCTGGTAACAGCATCTCCACAGTCGGGGTCGTCATGGCTCCCGGTGTTGGTAGGTGAAATGAAGTCCAGAGTGTCTGGTTCTTCTTCAGGTGGGTGGTTGCCAACAATCAGCTCCTTGAGGTATGTAAATCGGTGTTTGTTATGGCACTCCATTCGCTTTGCCTGCCGGTCTAGCTGGTCCAACCTCTGAAGTATCTGAAGGAGCAACTGATTTGTTGAAGGTGCTTGTGATGTGGAAGGATATCTCCGACTGGTTTACAGTCCGGCTGGTAGTGGCTGTTGGGGGTCTGATGTACTTTCCGTCGGGGACATACTGATCATCCCGCGGAATTAAGGCCTTAGTGTCTCCAGCTCTGTAGGAGACTCCGACTGCTGATACTAGATCTGAAACCAACACGAGAAAGGGTAGGTTGTCCGCAATCTGTACGTGTCATATAGCTTGCCGGAGGTGACTCGATAAATTGAGAGGCTGGTCTGTAAGGATACACCAGATGAGAACACCCATGTCTGCAGTGAGGGAGGACTCGTGAGTGCTCGAAAAGACATAGTGGGACATGATTTGTGCTCACACTCGAGCCTCCAAGGTAAGTGTTGAGGCCGATATGCCCTTAGGTCGGGATCGATGGTAACCATAGATCCATCTACTGCCAGGTTATGCTTTAACTCTGAAGACCACGTCCCAGTCAAACTGGTATGTCTGGCGCTTGAGAGAGGCTTCTTGGTATACGTCCAATCCTTCTGGAGTAGGGAGAAGATCTAAAGCTCGCTGAATGCCCCTTCAAATATAGGGACTTACTTCTGATGGACATAGACAGACTGCAGGGCTGGCATGTGAAAATTGGAGTAGATTTCAACTACCCATGAGAGGTTGACCTGCTGTGGCTGCCTCCATAAAAATCCATATTGACTGCGCTCAATGCAGGGCTCTATAAGATCAATAATGTGGGTAGGGAGGATGAGTAGGTGCTCATTGTTGTAGTTCCGCTCAGCCAGGATAGGGAACATCTGCTCACAGTAGTGGTTAGTGAACCGCACAGTGTCCCTTGCTGGAAAGGATTTCTCGGTTTCATCGACCTTGATAATCCTCTTGACCCGCTTTGTTGATGGCTTGACTGATGTTGAGGATGGTTCCATAGCTGGTGCTCTTTTCGTTCCTGTCTTCGCCGGTGGCTTGTTAGAGGCTTTCTCTTTACCTTTCCTGGTGGGCATCCTGAAAAGGGATAGAAGAAAGGGACATGAAATCAAATAGCTAGAACCGGGAGGAGGAAGATACAAGTGATAATCAATGCCAAGGTAAAGTAGAATGTCATCAACACATGGTCGTGATTCCATGTGATTAGGGCATCAATGGAAATATAGCATGATAAATTAAGACAATTAGATGCAAGATTTTTATTAGCATGCCGGCAAAGGCATGAGTAGCATAGATAAAGCATTAATAGCTCAATTTGATTATCAAATGTAACAAACTAACAATCACGTTTGTATTGACAATTAAATTTAATTAATAAAAGATGGTAAGGGTTTTGTGAAAAATAGGCAGTAGAGTAGAAGAATAAAATAATTAAGAATTCATAGTGCCATATGGGTTTTTCACAAACACTTGGTATGTTATGTGATGACAAGTCATCATATACCCATTTTTCAAGCTAATTTCACTTGTTTTATTAGTCTTTATGCACTTTCTTGCATCCTAAGTAAGTGATTTGGAGTGAAAATGCATAACTTCTTTAAATCAAACAACCACCATGAAATTAATGTTAAATCATGAGGTTTAAGCTAATTTTAATTGATTTATAAGCCTTGTGAATTTAGTGATACTTGGAGTGGTTGTTTTGGTTTAATGTAGGTGAAGAAAAGAATAAAAGAGAAAAGCGTGGCCTAAGAAAGCGTGACCAAAGGAGAAGAAAACGTGGTCAAAGGAAGGAGAAGTGTTCCGCATGTAAAGAGAGGAGGCAAGCATTGCCCTCCACAAGGGCACACTGCCCTCTAGGAGGGCAACATAAGGGAACAAAGCATAAAAGGCAACTCTGCCCTGCCCACTACAAGGGCAGAGCACAAATCTGTGCCTTGGAATCAAGAAGAAGAAAATGTTGCCCTGCCCTCCACAAGGGCAGTATCGGGCTCACAAGGGAAGAAAATCAAAGGAAAATATCTACCAATGCTTGCCACAAGAGTTGAACACGGGACCATGAGGAAGCAAGGAATTAAGCCTCACTTTGGTACCAAGAAAGCCAAGGAAAATAGGTAGCGTGTGTAGCATCCAAGTTTCGAACTCGGGACATCAAAGTGGAAACACTGCCCTGCCCTCCGCGAGGGCAGGGCAGCATTTTGTTGTGGCATGAATCTGGCGCACCAAGGCACGATTCTGGTGCACCAAGGCACGATTCTGGCAGCACCAGCAGTGCACCACAGCACAATTCTGGCGCACCAACTTTTTCTGCCCTGCCCTCCGCGAGGGCAGGGCAGCATTCTGCGCACCAAGCCTGCACCACGCCGCACCACGCACGCACCAAGCACCAAATCCTACCCTGCCATCCACAAGGGCAGGGCAGCCTCCTGGAAGCTACTATTTTTGGGCCAAAAATTGAATTAAAAATCCAATTTAATTCATTTCTTCACCAAATCAAATGCCCATCCAAATCCCAAAATCCAAGAATAGAAAGTGTATAAATAGGAGCTAGTTTGATGTAATTAAGACCTCTCACTTGACTTTTGAATTTTGCACTTTCTTTGAGCTTTGAATTTTTGTAACTTTTCTTGAGAAACTTGACCGAGATTTCAGAGAATTGGGGAGGAGAATTGATCTCTCTTCTTCTTCGTTCTTGCTTGGGCATTTTTAATTTTCTTGTTTTGAGTCTTGGGTGTTAAGAATTGAGGAAATTCTGTCTCAATCTCCACTCAAGAGCTCTTTAATTTCTTTTCTGCATAATTGAATTCATTTACATTCTCTTTACTGCTTCTTCTTCAATTTCTTGTCAATTGCTTTGAGAACTTGGATCTAGGAAGGCAATTGAGATCTAGGCTCTGCTACCTAGTCTCTTGAGTCCTGAGGTCCCAATTTCCTTTTGGTTCTTCTGTGAACCCTGCTGCACTTCACTTTCAATTTCTGTTTGAGTTTTCATTACTTCCGATTCAATTTCTGCTTTATTAATTGTGGCAATTCAATTTCTCTTTGTTTAGATTCTGCAATCCCAGTCCTCGAATCCCTTTTACATTCAAGCAATTTACATTCCTTGCCATTTAAGTTACTGCAATTTACATTTCTTGCACTTTAAGTTTCAGTCATTTACTTTCTTGTTCTTTAAGATTCAGCAAGTTTATTTTCCTGTCCTTTAATTTACTGCAATTTCCCCCTCTCCCTTTACATTCCAAGAAATTTAGCTTCTGTTAAAGATAAATCACTCAACCAACATTTGATTCGCTTGAATAAATCAACCACTAAACTAAAATTGCTCAATCCTTCAATCCCTGTGGGATCGACCTCACTCATGTGAGTTATTATTACTTGATGCGACCCGGTACACTTGCCGGTGAGTTTTGTGTTGGATTGTTTTCCACACATCAAGTTTTTGGCGCCGTTGCCGGGGATTGAAATAGATTGACAATGATTAAGTGAAGCGGAGATCTAGATCAAGCACTTTTTTCTTTTCTGTTCTTCTAATTTTGACTAACTGTTTGAATTTTTGCTTAAACTAACTAAA
Source organism: Arachis hypogaea (assembly GCF_003086295.3). Classification (NCBI taxonomy): domain Eukaryota; kingdom Viridiplantae; phylum Streptophyta; class Magnoliopsida; order Fabales; family Fabaceae; genus Arachis; species Arachis hypogaea. Next base: position 48,369,350 of record NC_092041.1, on the reverse strand, counting down.
ACTTCATTCTAGCTATAGATTGAAGTTTCATTGGTTTTCTGGATCTGTGTGTTTATTTTTGTGTGTTTGTATGTCAGGTACAGGAAGATCTTCCCCTGTCCTCTCTGAAATTGACCAAAGAACTCTTTGGAGAATAAGAAGAGCCGAAAGAGGGAAGAACGTTATTGGAGAGGAAGAATCTGAGGAGGAATTCCAAGAAATGGAAGGAGATCTCAATCAACCAGGAGGAGGGGCCAACAATAACCAACAACAACGAAGAGTCCTGGCTTCATATACATTTGCAAATGCTAGACACTGTGGAAGTAGCATTCTTACTCCTAATGTCAATGCAAACAATTTTGAATTAAAGCCACAACTCATCACTTTGGTTCAGAACAACTGTTCTTTTGGAGGAGGACCTTTGGAGGACCCAAATCAACATTTATCTACCTTCTTGAGAATCTGTGACACTGTGAAAACCAATGGTGTGCCTCCTGATAGCTACAAGTTGTTGCTCTTTCCATTTTCTCTCAGAGATAAAGCTACTCAATGGCTAGAGACCTTTCCGAAAGAAAGCATCAACACTTGGGATGACTTGGTAAGCAAGTTCCTTGCCAAATTTTATCCCCCTCAAAGAATCCTAAGATTGAAGACTGAGGTGCAGACATTCACTCAAATGGAGGCTGAAAACCTATATGAAGCATGGGAAAGATATAAGGCTCTATTGAGGAAATGCCCACCAGAGATGTTCACTGAGTGGGATAAGTTGCAGAACTTCTATGAGGGACTCACTCTTAAGGCTCAAGAAGCACTTGATCATTCAGCTGGAGGCTCTTTGCAACTCATGAAAAGTACAGAGGAAGCTCAAAACCTCATTGATATGGTGGCCAATAACCAATATTTCTTTGCTCATCAAAGACAACGCCAACCTTCACAAAGAAGAGGAGTAATGGAGTTGGAATGAGTGGATTCAATTCTAGCTCAGAACAAGATAATGCAGCAGCAGATTCAACAACAGTTTGAGCAAATGGCCAAAAGGATTGATGGCTTGCAAGTTGCATCAGTGAGTGCCACAAGCCAACCATCAACTACTTGGGTGCAAAGTGAAGAAACTCAAGAGGAGCAACAGCAAGAGCAAGTCCAGTACATGCACAACCAAAATCCTGGAACAAATGAAGTCTATGGTGATACTTACAATCCATCTTGGAAGAACCATCCCAACCTCAGATGGGGAGACAACCATAATCAAAACCAACAACCATGGCAAAGAAACTCAAGTCAGAACAATTGGAAAAGCACAAACCACAACCCCCAGCCAAACACTAACCAAAATAAATACAGAAAACCACAAAATAATTACCCCAACTCTAACCATTATCCACCCAATAACCACCCAACAAATCAAAATACCTATCATCATCCATCAACACCCCAAAACCAACCAATCTCACAAGACTCTCAGAGGATCACTAATCTAGAGATGCTCATGGAGAATATGATGAAGAACCAAGAATTGACAACAAAGAACCAAGAAGCTTCCATGAAGAACTTAGAAAGGCAAATTGGGTAAATCTTCAAACAGATTTCTGTTGAAAAACCATCAAGCTCACTACCAAGTGACACCATTCCCAACCCAAAGGAAGAATGCAAGGTCGTGCAACTAAGAAGTGAAAAAGTGTTAGTGGATGGTAACCAAGGAGCAACCAAGAATAATGACAGTGAGCCAACAAAGAATGATGAAGCCATCAACAAGAACATGTTAAGCAAGAATGTCTCAAAAAAACTCATAGAGGAAAACAACGAACCACAGAATCTAAAGAAAGGAAAGCAGATCATGGAAGAACCAAATCCAAAACAACATCAAGTGGAGAAGAGCTCAACACCACCACTGCCGTATCCACAGAGATTCCACAAAGAGACAAAGGATCAGCATTTCCATAAATTTCTTGAGACTTTCAAGAAGCTAGAAATCAACATACCTTTAGCTGAGGCATTGGAGCAAATGCCACTGTATGCCAAGTTCTTGAAGGAGCTCATCAACAAGAAAAGAAGTTGGAATGAAAAGAAGACTGTAATGCTTAGTGAAGAATGCAGTGCACTCATTAAAAAGGGACTCCCTCCCAAGCTTGAAGATCCTGGAGGTTTCTTCCAACCCTGCACTATTGGAAACCTATTCATCAACAAGGGGATGTGTGATTTAGGAGCAAGCATAAATCTAATCCCATCTTCTTTAGTAAAAAAGCTTGGCATAGAGGAGGTGAAACCAATACAGATGTCCTTGGAGTTGGTGGACCAATCAGTAGTATATCCTAAAGGACTGATGAGCGGATATTTTATACGCTTTTTGGGGGTAATTTCATGTAGATTTTAGCATGTTTTAATTGGTTTTTAGTAGAATATTATTAGTTTTTAGGCAAAAATCATATTTCTAGACTTTACTATGAGTTTGTGTGTTTTTCTGTGATTTCAGGTATTTTCTGGCTGAAATTGAGGGAGCTGAGCAAAAATCTGAGTTAGGCTGAAAAAGGACTGCTGATGCTGTTGGATCCTGACCTCCCTGCACTCGAAATGGATTTTCTGGAGCCACAGGAATCCAATTGGCGCGCTCTTAATGGCGTTAGAAAGTAGACATCCAGAGCTTTCCAGCAATATATAATAGTCTATACTTTGCGCGAAGATAGACGACGTAACTTGGCGTTGAACGCCAAGTACTTGCTGCTGTCTGGAGTTAAACGCCGGAAAAACGTCATGATCCGGAGTTGAACGCCCAAAACACGTTATAACTTGGAGTTCAACTCCAAGAAAGGCCTCAACTCGTGGATAGCTTTAGTCTCAGCCCCAGCACACACCAAGTGGGCCCCAGAAGTGGATTTCTGCACCAATTATCTTAGTTTACTCACATTTTGTAAACCTAGGTTACTAGTTTACTATTTAAACAACTTTTAGAGACTTACCTTGTACCTCATGACATTTTCATATCTGAATTACATACTTTTTGACGGCATGAGTCTCTAAACTCCATTGTTGGGGGTGAGGAGCTCTGCAGCGTCTCGATGATTCAATACAATTCCTTTGTTTTCCATTCAAACACGCTTGTTCTTATCTAAGATGTTCATTCGCGCTTAATTATGGAGAAGGTGATGATCCGTGACACTCGTCACCTTCCTCAATCCATGAACGTGTGTCTGACAACCACCTCCGTTCTACATCAGATTGAATGAGTATCTCTTAGATTCCTTAATCAGAATCTTCGTGGTATAAGCCAGATTGATGGCGGCATTCATGAGAATCCGGAAAGTCTAAACCTTGTCCGTGGTATTCCGAGTAGGATTCTGGGATTGAATGACTGTGACGAGCTTCAAACTCCTGAAGGCTGGGCGTTAGTGACAGACGCAAAAGAATCAATGGATTCTATTCCAACCTGATTGAGAACCGACAGATGATTAGCCGTGCTGTGACAGAGCATAGGAACGTTTTCACTGAGAGGATGGGAAGTAGCCATTGACAACGGTGACACCCTACATAGAGCTTGCCATGGAAGGGACCTTGCGTGTGGGAAAAGGATTTCAAGGAAAAGTTGAGATTCAGAGGACAAAGCATCTCCAAAACTCCAACATATTCTCCATTAATAAAGTAACAATTTCCTTATTCCAAATACTTTGACTTCTTATCATTAAATCCAATTAATCTTATTGGCATCCTGACTAGGATTAATAAAATAAACATAGATTGCTTCAAACCAATAATCTCCGTGGGATCGACCCTTACTCACGTAAGGTATTACTTGGACGACCCAGTGCACTTGCTGGTTAGTTGTGCGAAGCTGTGTTAAATAGTCCATTAATATTGGCCACACAAATTCGTGCACCAAGTTTTTGGCGCCGTTGCCGGGGATTGTTGAGTTTGAACAATTGAAGGCTTATTTTATTTCTTAGATTAGGAATAATTTATTTTTGTTGTTATAGAGTCATTAAATTTTGATAGGATAGTTTCTTTTCAAAAATTTCTTTTCAAAAATATTATTTTTCTTAATTAATTGTTAATTTTTCGTGAGTTTTGTGTCTTATTTTAAGTTTGGTATCAATTGCATATTTTATATTTTCTTTAAAATTTTCGTGTTAGTGTTCTTGGTTCTCTCTTGATCTTCAAGTTGTTCTTGTTCATTTTTCTTGATTGATCTTTAATTTTTCTTGTTTTGTGTCTTTTCTTGTTTTTCTTGTGCTTTTTCAAAACAGTAACTTTCAAAAATTTTTACTTATATCCATAAATATAATACATTTTTAAAATCAACTCTGAAGTTGCTGCCCATTTTGCTGGAGCTTTAGTAGTTGTTCTTCATAATTAGGTATCTTCTTTGGAATCTTTTTCAAAAATAATTTTTCTTTTATTGAATCTTGTGCCAAACTTTAAATTTGGTGTTTTCTTATTAAGTTTTCTTTAATTTTCTAAAATTTGTCTTGGTTTTCTAAAAATTTTAAGTTTGGTGTTCTTGTGAATTTTCAAAGTGTTCTTGAGTCTTTCTTGTGCTTTGATCTTAAAATTTTTAAGTTTGGTGTTCCTTGGTGTTTTCCCTCCAAAATTTTTGAAAATAAGGAACATTGGATCTAAAAATTTTAAATCTTGTGTCTTTTGCATATTTTTTCTCTTTCATCATAAAATTCAAAATTAAAAAAAAATATCCTTCCTAACTAATTTTAAACTATTTTTTTTCGAAAATTTTATATAAAAATTCAGATTTCAATTTCAAAATATTTTTCAATTTCTTTTATTTGTTTCGTTTTTATTTTATTTTATAAAAAATTAATTTTTTATAAAATAAATAATAGCAACATACATATCATCTCTTTTATTCCATCATGGAATTAAGAGGGAATGATCAGTCCAGGAGGACTCTGGGGTCATATGCTAACCCCACTACTGCTTCATATGGGGGTAGTATCTGTATACCCTCCATTGGAGTTAGTAGCTTTGAGTTGAATCCTCAGCTCATTATCATGGTGCAGCAAAATTGCCAGTATTCTGGTCTTCCACATGAAGAACCTACAGAGTTTCTGGCACAATTTTTACAATTTGCTGACACAGTACATGATAAAGAAGTGGATCAGGATGTCTACAGATTATTACTGTTTCCATTTGCTGTAAGAGATCAAGCTAAGAGGTGGTTAAATAACCAGCCTAAGAACAGCATAAAAACATGGAAACAGCTGTCAGAAAAATTCCTGAATCACTATTTCCCTCCAAAACGGATGACACAGCTAAGGCTAAGCATCCAAGGCTTCAAACAAGGAGATAATGAATCCCTTTATGATGCCTGGGAGAGATACAGAGAGATGCTAAGAAAATGCCCCTCTGAAATGTTTTCAGAATGGGTGCAATTAGACATCTTCTACTATGGGCTTACAGAAAAAGCTCAGATTTCTCTAGACCACTCAGCTGGTGGATCTATACATATGAGAAAAACAATTGAAGAAGCTCAAGAGCTTATTGATACAATTGCCAGAAATCAGCATCTGTACTTAAGCAGTGAATCTTCCATGAAAGAAGAAGCTAAAACAGTAACTGCTGAACTCAGTCTTGTAGATCAGGCTAATGAATTCAATCAGCAATTAGACTTTCTAACTCAGCAGCTAGCCGAATTCAAGGAAATACTACAGGAAACAAGAATGGCTAACAGGAATATGGAAGTACAGTTAAGGCAAACAGAAAAGCAACTATCAAAACAAATAGCAGAAGAATGCCAAGCAGTTCAATTAAGAAGTGGGAAAACATTAAATACCCCACTTCAAAGCAGCAGGAAGCCAAGAAATGAACAGATGGCTACTCAAAATCCCTCTGAGGACAATCAGAGCCCAGAGAGGAATAATGCTGGCGCTGAACGCCCAGACCATGCTCATTCCTGGCGTTCAACGCCAGAAACAAGCATGAATCCGGCGTTGAACGCCCAAAGGGAGCATAGTTCTGGCGTTCAGACGCCAGTAACAAATGGGGAGATGGCGTCTAACGCCACTCCAGCTTCCACCCCTGGCATTCAAATGCCAGTGGGGGATCAGTCACATACAAGTGCTGATGATAACCCTTCTAAAAAGGCTTCCCAACCCACTTCTGTAGGTAATAAACCTGCAGCAACTAAGGTTGAGGAATACAAAGCCAAAATGCCTTATCCTCAAAAACTCTGCCAAGCGGAACAGGATAAGCAATTTGCCCGCTTTGCAGACTATCTCAGGACTCTTGAAATAAAGATTCCGTTTGCAGAAGCACTTGAGCAAATACCCTCTTATGCTAAGTTCATGAAAGAGATCTTAAGTCATAAGAAGGATTGGAGGGAAACTGAAAAAGTTTACCTCACTGAAGAATGCAGTGCAGTCATTCTGAAAAGCTTACCTGAGAAGCTTAAAGATCCTGGGAGCTTTATGATACCATGCACATTAGAGGGTACTTGTACCAAGCAAGCTTTATGTGATCTTGGGGCAAGTATCAACCTAATACCTGCATCTACTATCAGAAAGCTTGGTTTGACTGAAGAAATCAAACCAACCAGGATATGTCTTCAACTTGCTGATGGCTCCATTAAACACCCATCAGGCGTGATTGAAGACATGATTGTCAACGTTGGGCCATTTGCCTTTCCTACTGACTTTGTGGTGCTGGAAATGGAGGAGCACAAGAGTGCAACTCTCATTCTAGGAAGACCTTTCCTAGCAACTGGCCGAACCCTCATTGATGTCCAAAAAGGGGAGGTAACCTTGAGAGTCAATGAGGAGGAGTTTAAGTTGAATGTTGTCAAAGCCATGCAACATCCAGACACCCCAAATGACTGCATGAGTGTTGATATTATTGACTCTCTGGTAAGAGAGGTCAATATGGCTGAGAGTCTCGAATCAGAGCTTGAGGACATATTTAAAGATGTTCAGCCTGACTTGGAGGAATCAAAGAGAATAGTAGAACCTCTGAAAATCCCTCAGGAAGAGGAGAAACCTCCTAAACCCAAGCTCAAACCATTACCACCATCCCTGAAATATGCATTTCTGGGAGAAGGTGATACCTTTCCTGTAATTATAAGCTCTACCTTAGAGCCACAGGAAGAGGAAGCACTAATTCAAGTGCTAAGGACACACAAGACAGCTCTTGGATGGTCCATCAGTGATCTTAAGGGCATTAGTCCAGCCAGATGCATGCACAAGATCCTATTGGAGGGTGACACTAAGCCTGTGGTCCAACCACAAAGGCGGCTGAACCTAGCCATGAAGGAAGTGGTGCAAAAGGAGGTCACTAAATTACTAGAGGCTGGGATTATTTATCCTATTTCTGACAGCCCCTGGGTAAGCCCTGTTCAAGTCGTCCCTAAAAAGGGAGGCATGACAGTGGTTCACAATGAAAAAAATGAACTAGTTCCTACAAGAACAGTTACAGGGTGGCGTATGTGTATTGATTATAGAAGGCTCAATACAGCCACCAGAAAGGATCATTTTCCTTTACCATTCATAGACCAAATGCTAGAAAGACTAGCAGGTCATGAATACTACTGCTTCCTGGATGGATATTCAGGTTATAATCAAATTGCAGTAGATCCCCAGGATCAAGAGAAAACGGCATTCACCTGCCCATCTGGAGTATTTGCATACAGAAGGATGCCATTTGGCCTGTGCAATGCACCTGCAACTTTTCAGAGGTGCATGCTCTCAATTTTCTCTGATATGGTGGAAAAATTCCTGGAAGTCTTCATGGATGACTTTTCAGTATTTGGAGACTCATTCAGCTCCTGTCTTGACCATCTAGCACTTGTTCTAAAGAGATGCCAAGAGACTAATCTGGTTTTAAACTGGGAAAAATGTCACTTTATGGTAACTGAAGGAATTGTCCTTGGGCACAAAATCTCGAACAAGGGAATAGAGGTGGATCAAGCTAAAGTAGAGGTAATTGAAAAATTACCACCACCTGCCAATGTTAAGGCAATCAGAAGCTTTCTGGGGCATCCAGGATTCTATAGGAGGTTTATAAAGGATTTTTCAAAAATCGCCAAACCTCTGAGCAACCTGCTAGCTGCTGACACGCCATTTATCTTTGATAAAGAGTGTCTGCAGGCATTTGAGACTCTGAAAGCTAAATTGGTTACAGCACCAATCATCTCTGCACCAGACTGGACATTACCATTTGAATTGATGTGTGATGCCAGTGACCATGCCATTGGTGCAGTGTTGGGACAAAGGCATGACAAGCTTCTGCACGTCATTTACTATGCCAGCCGTGTTCTAAATGATGCACAGAAGAATTACACAACCACAGAAAAAGAGCTACTTGCAGTGGTTTACGCCATTGACAAATTCAGATCCTATTTAGTAGGATTAAAAGTGATTGTGTACACTGATCATGCTGCTCTTAAATATATACTCACAAAGCAGGATTCAAAACCCAGACTCATCAGATGGGTGTTGCTTCTGCAAGAGTTTGATATAGAAATAAGAGACAGAAAAGGGACAGAGAATCAAGTAGCAGATCACCTGTCCCGAATAGAACCAGTAGAAGGGGCGTCCCTCCCTCTCACTGAGATCTCTGAAACTTTTCCGGATGAGCAACTCTTTGCCATCCAGGAAGTACCCTGGTTTGCAGACATTGCAAACTACAAGGCAGTGAGATTCATACCCAAAGAGTACAGTAGGGTGCAATCAAAGAAATTGATCACAGATGCAAAGTACTATCTTTGGGATGAACCATATCTCTTCAAGAGATGTGCAGACGGAGTAATCCGTAGATGTGTGCCTAAGGAAGAAGCACAAAAGATTTTATGGCACTGCCATGGATCACAGTATGGAGGACATTTTGGAAGTGAGCGAACAGCCACAAGAGTCCTCCAAAGTGGCTTCTACTGGCCTACTCTCTATAAAGATTCCCGAGCATTTGTGCTTAATTGTGACAGTTGCCAAAGATCTGGCAATCTGCCTCACAGTTATGCCATGCCTCAACAGGGGATCTTGGAGATTGAGTTGTTTGATGTATGGGGCATTGACTTCATGGGACCTTTCCCACCATCATACTCAAACACTTATATTCTAGTGGCAGTGGATTATGTATCCAAATGGGTGGAGGCTATTGCAACACCCACTAATGACACTAAAACAGTGTTAAAATTCCTCCAGAAACACATCTTCAGCAGATTTGGTACCCCTAGAGTATTAATCAGTGATGGGGGCACTCATTTCTGCAATAAACAGCTTTACTCTGCTTTGGTTCGTTATGGAGTTAGCCACAGGGTGGCCACTCCATATCATCCACAGACTAATGGGCAAGCTGAAGTCTCAAATAGAGAACTCAAAAGAATCTTGGAACGGACTGTAATTAATCGTAGAAAGGATTGGGCAAGGAGCTTGGATGATGCTCTGTGGGCATACAGAACAGCATTCAAGACCCCTATAGGGACCTCTCCATACCAACTTGTGTATGGAAAGGCATGTCACTTGCCAGTGGAACTGGAACACAAGGCCTACTGGGAAACCAGATTCCTAAACCTTGATGCCAAGTTAGCTGGAGAAAAACGATTGCTCTAGTTAAATGAGCTAGAGGAATTTAGACTCAATGCTTTCGAGAATGCAAAAATATAGAAAGAGAAAGCGAAAAGATGGCATGATAAGAAATTGTCATCCAGAGTCTTTGAGCCGGGGCAGAAAGTTCTGCTATTTAATTCTAGGCTCAAATTATTCCCTGGGAAATTAAAATCCCGGTGGAGAGGTCCATATGTAATTACAAGTGTATCACCATATGGATACGTAGAGCTTCAGGATAATGACTCTAACAAAAAGTTCATTGTTAATGGACAGAGAATTAAACATTATCTTGAAAATAACTTCGAGCAAGAATGCTCAAAACTGAGACTTGATTAGAGCTCAATGGTAGTCTAGCTAAAGACAATAAAGAAGCGCTTACTGGGAGGCAACCCAGCCATTTACAAAGTTTATTTACTAATTAAATAAATTTCCTTTTTTTACAGGTATGAGTCCAAGTATCTTCAAAGGGTAAAAATAGCAATTGATTGAATTCACAGAGTTACAGGGAAATTTGGAAGCTCACTGGCGTGAAAAAGCCAGTAAGAAACATTTTGGGCGTTGAACGCCCAAAAGAAGCACCCACTGGGCGTTCAACGCCAGTAAGGGTAGCCATCTGGGCGTTAAATGCCAGAAAGGAGCATCTTCTGGGCGTTGAACGCCAGAAAGAAGCACCTTCTGGGCGTTCAACGCCAGATTGTTAGCATCCTGGGCGATCAGAAAAACGCCCAGTGACAAAGGACTTCCTGGCGTTCAACGCCAGAAAGAAGCATCAGCTGGGCGTTGAACGCCCAGGAGAAGCAGCATTTGGGCGTTAAACGCCCAAAACATGCATCATTTGGGCGTTTAACGCCAGGATGGTGGGAGGAGGTAAAATTCGTTTTTCTTTATAATTTTTCTAAATTTTTATGTTTCAATTCATGATTTCTTGCATAAACATGTTTCAAATTGTCATCCCTCAAATCAAATTAGTTTTCTAAAAATCCTAATTTCTAAAATCCCTTTTTCAAAAGTATCAAATATATCTTAATTCATAAACACAAATCTTTTTTCAATCCAAATCTTTTTCAAATCTTTTTCAACTCATCATATCTTCTGGATTTCAAAATTGCCTCTCCCTCTATTCCTCTCATTTTCTTTCTTTTGCTTGAGGACAAGCAAACCTCTAAGTTTGGTGTGAGTTGCCATGATCACTGAGCTAAAACTCATCAAGATCATGGAACCTAAGGGAACAGGAAGAGCAAGGATGTGAACTGAAGGAACTAAAGCGTCAGAAGCTATTCCTTGAAGGACCAAGCACCCCACAGACTAGAGGAACATCCACTTCCCAAAAATCAGGTTGTTAAGTTCTAATTTTAAGCTTTAACTCTGTGATAGTATTTTTATAGAAATTTACCTTAGAAGTTATATAGGAGTAGTAGTAATTAGTATCTCTATTTTTATTTTATCTCCAATTAAGCTATAATTTATTTTTCTCATCATTATCAAACATGAATAATTTAGTAGATTCTTAGAATAAAGAGGCAATTTTTTTTCGAGTTTTTAACAAGGAAAATTCTAATTATTTATATGTGGTGGCAATACTTTTTGTCTTCTGAATGAATGCCTGAACAGTGCATATTTTTGATATTGAATTTTATGAATGTTAAAATTGTTGGCTCCTGAAAGAATGATGAACAAGAGAAATGTTATTGATGATCTGAAAAATCATGAAATTGATTCTTGAAGCAAGAAAAAGCAGTGAAAAACAAGCTTGAAAAAAAAAATTTACAAGGAATCATTGGATAAAGAAAAAAAGAAAAAGCCAATAGCCCTTAAAACCAAAAGGCAAGGGTAAAAAGGATCCAAGGCTTTGAGCATCAATGGATAGGAGGGCCCAAGGAAATAAATCCAGGTCTAAGCGGCTAAATCAAGCTGTCCCTAACCATGTGCTTGTGGCATGCAGGTCCAAGTGAAAAGCTTGAGACTGAGTGGTTAAAGTCATGATCTAAAGCAAAAGAGTGTGCTTAAGAACTCTGGACACCTCTAACTGGAAACTCTAGCAAAGCTGAGTCACAATCTGAAAAGGTTCACCCAATTATGTGTATGTGGCATTTATGTATCCGGTGGTAATACTGGAAAACAAAGTGCTTAGGGCCACGGCCAAAACTCATAAAGTAGCTGTGTTCAAGAATCAACATACTAAACTAGGAGAATCAATAATACTATCTGAATTCTGAGTTCCTATGGATGCCAACCATTCTGAATTTCAAAGGATAAAGTGAGATGCCAAAACTGTTCAGAAGCAAAAAGCTACCAGTCCCGCTCATCTAATTAGAATCTGAGCTTCATTTGAAACTCTGAGATATTCTTGTTTCTTAATTTCTTTTCATCCTATTTTATTTATCTAGTCGCTTGAGGACAAGCAACAGTTTAAGTTTGGTGTTGTGATGAGCGGATATTTTATACGCTTTTTGGGGGTAATTTCATGTAGATTTTAGCATGTTTTAATTGGTTTTTAGTAGAATATTATTAGTTTTTAGGCAAAAATCATATTTCTGGACTTTACTATGAGTTTGTGTGTTTTTCTGTGATTTCAGGTATTTTCTGGCTGAAATTGAGGGAGCTGAGCAAAAATCTGAGTTAGGCTGAAAAAGGACTGCTGATGCTGTTGGATCCTGACCTCCCTGCACTCGAAATGGATTTTCTGGAGCTACAGAAGTCCAATTGGCGCGCTCTTAATGGCGTTGGAAAGTAGATATCGAGGGCTTTCCAGAAATATATAATAGTCCATACTTTGCGCGAAGATAGACGACGTAACTTTGCCTTGAACGCCAAGTACATGCTGCTGTCTGGAGTTAAACGCCAGAAAAACGTCATGATCCGGAGTTGAACGCCCAAAACACGTTATAACTTGGAGTTCAACTCCAAGAAAGGCCTCAACTCGTGGATAGCATTAGTCTCAGCCCCAGCACACACCAAGTGAGCCCCAGAAGTGGATTTCTGCACCAATTATCTTAGTTTACTCACATTTTGTAAACCTAGGTTACTAGTTTACTATTTAAACAACTTTTAGAGACTTACCTTGTACCTCATGACATTTTCAGATCTGAATTACATACTTTTTGATGGCATGAGTCTCTAAACTCCATTGTTGGGGGTGAGGAGCTCTGCAGCGTCTCGATGATTCAATACAATTCCTTTGTTTTCCATTCAAACACGCTTGTTCTTATCTAAGATGTTCATTCGCGCTTAATTATGGAGAAGGTGATGATCCGTGAACGTGTGTCTGACAACCACCTCCGTTCTACATCAGATTGAATGAGTATCTCTTAGATTCCTTAATCAGAATCTTCGTGGTATAAGCCAGATTGATGGCGGCATTCATGAGAATTCGGAAAGTCTAAACCTTGTCCGTGGTATTCCGAGTAGGATTCTGGGATTGAATGACTGTGACGAGCTTCAAACTCCTGAAGGCTGGGCGTTAGTGACAGACGCAAAAGAATCAATGGATTCTATTCCAACCTGATTTAGAACCGACAGATGATTAGCCGTGCTGTGACAGAGCATAGGAACGTTTTCACTGAGAGGATGGGAAGTAGCCATTGACAACGGTGACACCCTACATAGAGCTTGCCATGGAAGGGACCTTGCGTGTGGGAAAAGGATTTCAAGGAAAAGTTGAGATTCAGAGGACAAAGCATCTCCAAAACTCCAACATATTCTCCATTAATAAAGTAACAATTTCCTTATTCCAAATACTTTGACTTCTTATCATTAAATCCAATTAATCTTATTGGCATCCTGACTAGGATTAATAAAATAAACATAGATTGCTTCAAACCAATAATCTCCGTGGGATCGACCCTTACTCACGTAAGGTATTACTTCGACGACCCAGTGCACTTGCTGGTTAGTTGTGCGAAGCTGTGTTAAATAGTCCATTAATATTGGCCACACAAATTCATGCACCAAGGACTGATTGAGAACCTTTTAGTTAAGGTTGACAAGTTCATCTATCCTGCAGATTTTGTGATCCTGGATTCTTCAGAAAATGGAAATGACTCCATAATACTTGGTCGACCATTTTTGGCCACTGCTAGAGCCATTGTGGATATAGAGCAGGGAGAGTTAACCCTCAGGATGCATGAGGAGAGCATCACCTTGAAAGTCTTTCCAGAATTACAAAGGAATGAAGAAACAAGCAAAACAAGTGGTGACTTCCTTCCAAAGCAAGCAACCGACAAGGCAGTAGAACAGAAAAACAAGCAGTTGCAAGAAGAAAAAGGAATTCAAAAGGAAGCAGGGGTGATAAACAAGAAGGAAGGTATCACAACCCAAGTCACTGTCAAGAAAGAAAGATCAACAAGAAAGAAAAAGATGAAGAGCAAGAATAAGGCTCACAAAGGGTGGAAGAACAAGAAAATTCCAACTGAGGGATTTTCCAAAGGTGACAAAGTACAATTAGTATATCAACAGCGAGGAACAGAAGATTATTACACTGTCAACCAAGTACTTTCTCTTGAGCATATGGAAATTGAGCATCAAGGCACACAAAGAAAGCTTACAGTGAGAGGTGACAAGTTGAGACATCACCAACATCAACCACCCTAAAGGGAGTTCAATGTCAAGCTAGTGACAGTAAAAGAGCGCTTCATGGGAGGCAACCCATGGTTTAAGATTTCTGTCTTCTCTTTTATTCAATAAGCCATGATTACCTGAGCATGATAGTTGAACGTCCATAAAAAAAAACATGCATACATTGTTTTGAAGCACATGTCAAACTTCAAAGTTTGGTGTACCTTAAGACACCCCCAAGTTCATTTTTCAAAAAAAAAAGGGGATTATTCTTGGAACATATGCATAATTCTTTTGATGAAGCATATAACCAAACACTAAGTTTGGTGTCTGCATGTGTAACAATGTTCAAAAGATCATTTCCCAATCATGGACTCAAAACCATACAGAAAGGGATCATGCATCAAATTTTTTTTAAAAATGCATCAATTGTGAAGAACAGTTTGCATTGTTAAGCCGTCCCCTCAATAAAAGATAAGTTTGGTGTTCACCAACTTTTAGTACTTTTATTTAGGGATACAATTGATCACAAAAAAATTCAAATAACAATTAAACAAAACAGAACAATTTTTTTTACAAGTCAATGGCTAACGTTCATATTAATATCTAAGACTAGCTGTTTTGGTTTATGTAGATCTCGACAAAAGCAAGGAGGGGCCACGGCTAGGACAAGCTAAGAGAGGAATGGTCACATGTGCCTAGGGAGATGTGCCCCTTGGGAAGCAGAACATGCATGCATGCATCATTGAACGCCTAAATGCATGCAGCCAATGGGAGAAGGATCCTCGTCAAAGCCTCAACAATGCATGCAGACCGTCCATTCCATGAATCCCTTAGATGAACAACTCAATCTCAACCTTTCATGAGCACTAACGAGCTCCTTCTTCATTCATTGTGGTTTTGTTGGAAAGCTTGAAGAATCTGCCTATTAATAGCCGTAGCATTAAACGGTTTACACACTCGTTCAAGCTACCTTCATATGAAAACCATAATCCCCTTTACTTCTAAAACCAACATAATTCCCTTCTCTCACAACAGAACCGAACCAAAACTCATCCCAAGCACAACACATACTTCTTCTCTTCTCACTTTTCCTTTCTTTTCACCTCAAATCCAATGGCCTCTTCAAGTTCAAAAAGAAGGCCGGGAAAGGAACCTATGGTAGCCGAACCTCCATCATTTGATGCAAACAAATTTAGATCCCAATTCCATGAAGGGAGATATCATAGGTTCATGAAGACAAAGAATGTCATCTATGAGAAAGGTCTTGATTTGAAGGAAGGAGAATATCCCATCATGAGGCAAATTACTAAAGAAAGAAGGTGGGAACTCTTATGTGCTCCTCTTGTTGACATCAGTGCAGTCATGATCAGGGAGTTCTATGCAAATGCTGTAAAAGAAAACAAAGATAGTGCCCCTTACACAAGTTATGTCAGAGGAGTTGAAGTGAGTTTTAGCCCAACTGCCATCACAAGGGCCCTCAAGTTGAGAACCATAACTTATGCAGAGCCCAGTTATGATACCAGATTACAGATGGAAAACAATCCTGATGAGATCTTGCAAGGGTTATGTATGGAGAATACAGATTGGGAAAGAGATTCAAAGGGAGTTCCAAGTCACTTGAGAAGGATAAATCTTACTCCTGTGGCCAAGGGATGGTATGAAATAGTGAGGAGATCTATCCTTCCTACTGGAAACGCCTCTTGGGTCACAATCAAACGAGCACTCTTGACATATTGCATCTTACATGGAGGTGAAATCAACCTCGCACAAATCATAGCCGACAGCATCCAAGAGATGGCCAATAGCACAAGCAAATCAAGTGGTCTTGGACATCCAAGTACCATCCTCAGGCTATGTGACAAAGCTAGAGTAATCTTTGAATATGAGGATACAGAAAAAGTGAAAAAGGGAAAAGGAATCACCAAGAAGAGTATGGAGGGAATGAATGAAGAAGAAGATCAAGAAGGGGTGGTAGCTCCTAGACAAAGGAGATCACAAAGAGAGGAAGGGCGAAATCAAGCTCATGATGCCATAGATATGAGCCAATTACAAAGATCAATTGAAGAACTATCTCAGCAACTCATGCAGGCTCAACAAAGTCAAAGTCAGGGGGGCCGAGAGAAATATCTAGAGCCCTATCCAGAATTTAGAGAGCAATATTTGAAAGATAAAGAGGAACGAGAAGCTTGGCAGCATCAAATGGAAGAGAAACAAGAGAGATGGCAACAACAAATGATGACTCAGCAGCAAGAATTTCAAGCACAGATTCTTGAAGGACACAAAGAGCAATACAAAGAATTCAAAGAATCATATGATAAGCTGTATTTTAGTCAAGCTAAAGCAGGGGAATATAGTCACAACCTGTATCAATGGAAGAATGTTCATCACACCATGGGAGAAGTTAGATATGCACAAAGAATGGAGAATGATGAAAACATGCAAGCAAGGTTGGAGTACTTGACCCACAATTTGCCAACACTCAATCCTGAGATCAAGCCATTTGAGCAATGCCCTGAATTTGTAGCCAAGCAACAGGCAAGATCTCATCAATATACCGAGGCAACTTTTAAAAGATTGGAAGATGTTGGGCTCTCAGGACTCTTAGATTCTGTTTGGGGTAGAAGATGTCCTGGTGAAGAGATCCGAGATTATTCCAAGACAGGGAAGAGAAAGAAGAAAAAGGGAGAATCAAGCAGCAGCCACGGCCATTAGAAGGTGGCAAAGTTCTTTCATATTTCCTCTTTCATGTCTCTAATAAGGAGATGCATGTCTGAAACATAATATGCCTCCATCATCTATT
The DNA here is from genome assembly GCF_003086295.3 of Arachis hypogaea. Classification (NCBI taxonomy): domain Eukaryota; kingdom Viridiplantae; phylum Streptophyta; class Magnoliopsida; order Fabales; family Fabaceae; genus Arachis; species Arachis hypogaea. Next base: position 48,352,475 of record NC_092041.1, on the reverse strand, counting down.
TCTTTTTATTCATGCAATTTTTGTTCTTTGTTTTCATTTTAGTTATTTAATAAATAGCGAGAGAAATGCTAAATCTGCATAATGCTTGTTATCCATCACTTAACTTGAAATTTTGTTTTGTTTCCCACATGCTTAAATAAAAGAGATTGGTTTGAATTGAAAAGTGAAATATCCAATGTTGCATAAGTAAGAATGGAAGTTAGTGGTGATATATGTGTTTGATTAAATGCATAACTCATGAAATAATTGTTGCATAATATCATTCTCATTCAAGTGTGAGTTAGCTTGCTGTTACAAAGACTCTTATCAATAATGAAAAAGCCCTTGGGAACAAAAACAGAAAGAAAAGGAAGAAGAAAAAGCCAAAATGGCAAGAAAAACAAAGAATAAAGGTTGGACACCAATAGCTTGGACCCTAGGACATATGCCTGTGGTGTTCTTGTACTAAGATATGCTTGGATGAGTAAATTCTAAGGGGTATTTTAAAACCCGGTCACTTAGATCAACTGATTTGGGATGGCCAATTGAAAGTCCACAATAAAGAGCAACTTAGATACAGAACATTTAGTTATCCAAAGAGATGCTGGGCATCAATGATCCTAGGAAGAATTAGTGAGCAATGTGTCTGTGGTGGAAAGATGTTGAATAAAAGAAAAAAAAATAAAGCCAAAGGCTATTACTGCAACATTAGACACCAAACCTCTAAAAGAATAATAAGCTTGTTAAGCATTATAAGCCAAGAAAAGTTAGCAAGGGAGTAATTAAAAAGTGAGTCTTCTAACAGCAAGTTTAGCAAGCCTTTGAGGAAAGATGTACATTATGTAACAACAACAATAATTGAGTTATCATTGTCTGCATAAAGATCCCATAAATCAAGTTCTGCTATATGCCTAATAAGGATATGTGTTCTTTTTTTATTCATTTTAATTGCTCTTAATTTTGATGCTTGCTTGGGGACAAGCAAGATTTAAGTTTGGTGTTGTGATGACAAGTCATCATATACCCATTTTTCAAGCTAATTTCACTTGTTTTATTAGCCTTTATGCACTTTCTTGCATCCTAAGTAAGTGATTTGGAGTGAAAATGCATAACTTCTTTAAATCAAACAACCACCATGAAATTAATGTTAAATCATGAGGTTTAAGCTAATTTTAATTGAATTTTAATTGATTTATAAGCCTTGTGAATTTAGTGATACTTGGAGTGGTTGTTTTGGTTTAATGTAGGTGAAGAAAAGAATAAAAGAGAAAAGCGTGGCCTAAGAAAGCGTGACCAAAGGAGAAGAAAACGTGGTCAAAGGAAGAAGAAGTGTGCCGCATGTAAAGAGGGGAGGCAAGCATTGCCCTCCACAAGGGCACACTGCCCTCTAGGAGGGCAACATAAGGGAACAAAGCATAAAAGGCAACTCTGCCCTGCCCACTACAAGGGCAGAGCACAAATCTGTGCCTTGGAATCAAGAAGAAGAAAATGTTGCCCTGCCCTCCACAAGGGCAGTATCGGGCTCACAAGGGAAGAAAATCAAAGGAAAATATCTACCAATGCTTGCCACAAGAGTTGAACACGGGACCATGAGGAAGCAAGGAATTAAGCCTCACTTTGGTACCAAGAAAGCCAAGGAAAATAGGTAGTGTGTGTAGCATCCAAGTTTCGAACTCGGGACATCAAAGTGGAAACTCCGCGAGGGCAGGGCAGCATTTTGTTGTGGCATGAATCTGGCGCACCAAGGCACGATTCTGGCGCACCAAGGCACGATTCTGGCAGCACCAGCAGCGCACCACAGCACAATTCTGGCGCACCAACTTTTTCTGCCCTGCCCTCCGCGAGGGCAGGGCAGCATTCTGCGCACCAAGCTTGCACCACGCCGCACTACGCACGCACCAAGCACCAAATCCTGCCCTGCCATCCACAAGGGCAGGGCAGCCTCCTGGAAGCTACTATTTTTGGGCCAAAAATTGAATTAAAAATCCAATTTAATTCATTTCTTCACCAAATCAAAAGCCCATCCAAATCCCAAAATCCAAGAATAGAAAGTGTATAAATAGGAGCTAGTTTGATGTAATTAAGACCTCTCACTTGACTTTTGAATTTTGCACTTTCTTTGAGCTTTGAATTTTTGTAACTTTTCTTGAGAGACTTGACCGAGATTTCAGAGAATTGGGGAGGAGAATTGATCTCTCTTCTTCCTCGTTCTTGCTTGGGCATTTTTAATTTTCTTGTTTTGAGTCTTGGGTGTTAAGAATTGAGGAAATTCTGTCTCAAACTCCACTCAAGAGCTCTTTAATTTCTTTTCTGCATAATTGAATTCATTTACATTCTCTTTACTGCTTCTTCTTCAATTTCTTGTCAATTGCTTTGAGAACTTGGATCTAGGAAGGCAATTGAGATCTAGGCTCTGCTACCTAGTCTCTTGAGTCCTGAGGTCCCAATTTCCTTTTGGTTCTTCTGTGAACCCTGCTGCACTTCACTTTCAATTTCTGTTTGAGTTTTCATTACTTCCGATTCAATTTCTACTTTATTAATTGTGGCAATTCAATTTCTCTTTGTTTAGATTCTGCAATCCCAGTCCTCGAATCCCTTTTACATTCAAGCAATTTACATTCCTTGCCATTTAAGTTACTGCAATTTACATTTCTTGCACTTTAAGTTTCAGTCATTTACTTTCTTGTTCTTTAAGATTCAGCAAGTTTATTTTCCTGTCCTTTAATTTACTGCAATTTCCCCCCTCTCCCTTTACATTCCAAGAAATTTAGCTTCTGTTAAAGATAAATCACTCAACCAACATTTGATTCGCTTGAATAAATCAACCACTAAACTAAAATTGCTCAATCCTTCAATCCCTGTGGGATCGACCTCACTCATGTGAGTTATTATTACTTGATGCGACCCGGTACACTTGCCGGTGAATTTTGTGTTGGATCGTTTTCCACACATCAGTATGCATGTAAAAGATGATAGAGAAAGTATGAAATCAAAACATGCATGCAACCTGAAAATTAATATTAATTGTCAAGTCACTCCCTAATATATCCACAAGCAAATATAGAAGAAAACAATCACCCATTTAAATTTCTAACACCAATTAAAAGAATGTAAAAAGAATAAAAAAATAGTAGGAAGGAAAGAAAGAAGATATGAAGAAAGAACCTTGAGAGGAAGATGAAAATAGAGAGGTAAAGGAGAATGTGAGTGAGAAAGAAGGGAGAGGAGAAAGGGGGAAGAAGAAAATAGAAAAGAGAAAAGAAGAAGAATGAAGAAGAAAGAAGAAAGAAGAAAGAAGAAAGAAATTAGGATTGGGGGGAGAAAGGATAAGAAATCTGGCGGTGTTCTGGTTTAACCACGCGGGGCATGCGATGCATAGGCGTACGGCACGCGTACGCGTGGGTCGCATGAAGTGCAGGTGACGCATAAGCGTCTCGGATGCGTCCACGTGTTCTCAGTTTGTGCGAATCACGCGAAGGTAGCCCTTGCACGCCCAACTCTCGGGTTGATGTGCATGAGGGCTGGATAGACAGTCGACACGTGCACGTCAGCTACACGCACGCGTGGATGAGGATAAATTGAAAATGACACGCACGCGTCAGGGATGCGTTCGCGTGATGAAGATTGTGCTTCTAGCGTAGTTCCAGCCCCAATCTAGCACAACTCTCTGGCCAAACACCTATTTACGCCGATTTTCTGGGTCACGAGTATGCTTTCTTTTGTTTAGGGCTGGTTATGTGTTCTGTTTCTTCCATTTTCTTCTTTGGACCCCTTGGGGTATGCTCTGATGGCTTTCTAGTCTCTTTCTCCATATCCTCCTTACTTTCAAGGGTAATTGCCTTGCATTCTTCCCACCTTACCTTCTTGGTCTCTCCTCTTGGGTTCTTTTCAATATCACTTGGGAAGCTGTCAGTGGACTTTGGAAATTATTGAGATAGGTACCCCACTTGGGACTCGAGCTTCTTAATGGTTTCTCCTCGACTTTTTATACTTGTCCTCACTTCTTCCTTGAACGTTCTGTTATCTTGGACCTCTTTGCAAAGATTTTCCAGTAATGCTTCAATCCTAGATAGCCTATCCTCAGAAGGTAGATTGGAAGTGGGATGTTAGGGCTGGTTGTTTTGAGTTTAGTATGGTGGCTGGGAAGAGTTGTTTTGTGTGGCTTGATATGGTCTTTGGTTGGAGTGTTGGTAAGTGGAATTGTTGAACTGGTTAGAATTGTGGGGTCTATGATCTTGGCTCTGGTTTTGTTGGTTCCCCCACCCAAAGTTTGGATGGTTCTTCCAACCAGGATTGTATGTTTTGGAGTATGGATCATAGGTTTGCCTTGATGGATTTCCAATGTAGTTGGCTTGTTCCCAGTCAACTCCTTCCTCTGTGTTTGACTCTTCTTGTGCTGATGGTTAGGTGTGGATTGCTACAACTTGGTGATCCTCTATCTTCTTGGTGAGATCAGCTAATTGCTTAGCAATTATCTTGTTTTGGGCCAGAATTGCATCCATGTGGTTCAACTCTATCACTCCTCTATTGTTACTTCTCTCAGAGGCATAGAAATATTCATTAATGGCAACTATTTTAATGACATCAATGGCTTCCTCTATGGTCTTCTTCTTGTTGAGAGAGCCTCCAGAAGAATGGTCCAGAGCCTTTTTCGACTCATATGGTAGCCCCCCATAGAAGATATGCAGTTGCACCCACTCATTGAACATTTCTAGGGAACACCTCCTTGTCAAGTCTTTATACCTTTCCCAGGCTTCATAAACTGTTTCACCATCCAGCGGTCTGAATGTTTGAATCTCTGCTCTCATCTTATTGACTCTTTGTGGAGGGTAGAACCTTGCCAAGAATTTATTTACCATATCTTCCCAAGTTGTCAAGCTCTCCTTAGGGAAGGATTCTAACCACTTTGATGCTTTATCCTGATGACAAGTCATCTTATGCTAGTTTTACTAGCATTTTTCATTGCTTTTATTAGGTTTATTACACTTTCTTGCACAATAAGTAAGTGATTGGAGTAGAATTTCATGTTGATCTTGACTCAGTCAAACATTGTTAATTTTATGCAAAATCATGAGATATGCACAATCTAGTTGATTATTATGAACCTTATGATTTTGGTGAGACTTTGATTTCTTGTTTAATTAATGGTAGGTGAAAAATTGATGAAAAGAAAAAGCAAAGAAGCAAGGTGAAGTCGAACGCTGCGTTCATTTCATGAACGCTACGTTCACATGCGACGTGCACGCGTACAAGACACCTCCGCGTGGAAAAGCAATTTTGGAAATCCACGCATAGGCGCGCATGGTGTGCACGCGTGGATTGAGGATCAGCGTTCACCAACAACGAATGCTACGTTCATTTTGAGTGAACGCCTGCGATACTTTCAGAATTTTAAATTGAAGATAGGCATCGACGTGCACGCGTGCACGACACGCACGCGTCGATGTGACGGTAGTGGTGGATATGGCATACACATGTACAAGACGCTGGAGCGCAGAAGCGATATTTTTCCATCCACGCGCACGTACACAAGGCACGCACGCGTGAAGAGCGTTCATGGTGCGAACGGAGCGCTTAGTCAAGAAACGCTGCCAAGGGATGCACACGCATGTAGTACGCGCATGCGTCGATGATGAAGAATGCCAGGGTCGCACACGCACGAAGGACGCTTTGCCGTCGGTGAATGAACGCTGCGTTCAAATTTAGAATGCTGTGTTCCCCTGTTGCTGCAACCAAGTACCAATCCTATCCCACTTCATCAGAGGCCAAAAACCCCACTCCAAGCACTGAATGAGGAAATTTGAAAGTGTATAAATAGAAAAAAATTTGATTTCAGAAAGATATTTTTTTGGATCTTCTTTTCATTTTTTCTTTTGAGCTTTCTTTTAGTTCTTTTCTTTGAGAATTTATTTTTAGAGTTATAGATCTGAGTTTACTTTCCTTTTTGTTCTTCTTCATCTTTTGCAATTTTTCTTTTCTGTTTTGGTAATAGAGCAATGATGAACTAGACCCCAATTTCATTAGAAGGAGGAGCTCTATTGTAATTCCAATGAATCAATGAAATTCTTCTTCTTCTTAATTCATTCTTGTAGCTATTGGATATCTTCTGTGTTGATTTATAATTCCTCACTCCGGAAGGAGGTTGAATTCAATTGAATGCTTGTGTGAGCCTCGGAAGGGGAATCACTGGCATTATAATTGGAGCTCTATCCTTCACTACTCTCTTGATCAACACCATTCGGGAAGAATTGAGATCTTGAGAGTTAGTGTGGCTTATGGATGAGAGATTTGCACTTAACCATTTCTCATGACAATTAGATCAAGGAATTGGCAAGATTGATTGTGATTTGAGATATTGGATTGCCAAGGAATTGGGATCCATTCAATTTCAATCCACCATAGATCTACCAAATGATTGAGAAAGGAGTTGAAATTAATTTGATTCAGGGAGGATTACAGTACCTCCAATCCCTGATGAAGCACTTATTCTTTGAATTTCTTCCACTGTGATTTCTCTACACTTGCTACAATTTATATTGTTTAGTTCTGTCTTGATTCCCAAAACCTAAATCCCTTTGTTATTCATGCAATTTAAGTTTTCTTGCCGTTTAATATTTCTATACTTTTAATTCCTGCACTTTAAGATTCAGTCATTTAATTTTCTTGCAACTTAAGATTCAGTTCTTTTTAATTTCTTGCACTTTTAGTCACAGTCAATTTATCTTTCTACCATTTACTTTCTTGTCAATTTACATTCTGCCTTTTAGAATTCCTGTTATTTCCTTTCTGTCATTCTAATTCATCAATATTAGCATAACTAAATTCATCACCTAACTAATGTTGCTTAATCCATCAATCCCTATGGGATCGACCTCACTCTTGTGAGTTATTATTACTTGATGCAATCTAGTACACTTGCCGGTTAGATTGTGCAGAAATCTATTTTCATGCCATCAAGATTTTGGCACAGTTGCTAGGGATTTATTTAGATTGACAATGATTACGTAAGGTGATAATCTAGATTAAGCATTTTTCTTTTATTTTTGTTAAGCACACTAACTATTTGAGATTTTGTTTCTACTAATCTTAACTGCACTCAAGCAACAGAGTGCTCTGTTTGTATTTTGTGTTGTTTTGGTTACATGCCAAGAGGAAGAAGAGGTGATTCTACCTCTTTTGATTCTGAACCAAAGAGGACATTCTTGAGACTGAGAAGAGAAGCAAGAGGGAAGGGGGTTATTGGAGAAGAATCAGAAGAAGAAGATCAAGAGATGGAGGGTAACATCCCTAACCCACCTGAGAATGTGGCTAACAACAATGGCCAACCTCATAGAAGAATTCTAGCCTCCTACACTATCCCTAACCCAAGAAACTGTGGCAGTAACATCCTAACTCCCAATGTCCATGCCAATAATTTTGAACTCAAACCCCAACTTATCACTCTAGTTCAAAATAATTGTCAATATGGAGGAAGTGCTGCTGAGGACCCAAACTAACATCTCTCTGTGTTCTTAAGAATTTGTGACACTATTAAAACCAATGGAGTCTATGCTAACATCTATAAGCTATTGTTGATGACAAGTCATCATATACCCATTTTTCAAGCTAATTTCACTTGTTTTGTTAGCATTTATGCACTTTCTTGCATCTTAAGTAAGTGATTTGGAGTGAAAATGCATAACTTCTTTAAATCAAGCAACCACTATGAAATTAATGATAAATCATGAGGTTTAAGCTAATTTTAATTGCATTTTAATTGATTTATAAGCCTCTTGAATTTAGTGATACTTTGAGTGGTTGTTTGGTTTATTTTAGGTGAAGAAAAGAAAAGAAAATGAAAAGCGTGGCCTAAGAAAGTGTAGCCGAGGAAAGAAAAGCGTGGCCGAATCAAGGGAGAAGCGTGCCGCAACTCATAGTGGAAGCAATCTTGCCCTCCACAAGGGCAGAATGCCCTCCACAAGGGCAGCATCAAGTGACCAAGCAAGCATAGGCAACCCTGCCCTGCCCACTCCAAGGGCAGAGCACAAAATGGTGCCTTGGAACCAAGAGAAGCAAATTCTGCCCTGCCCTTGTGGAGAGCAGGATCGGGCTCCATGAGGAAAGAAATTCAAGGGAAAATAGCTCCCATGCATGCCACAAGGTTCGAACCAAGAACCATGAGGAAGCCAAGCTCTAAGGGTGACTAGCGTGCCAAGAAACCAAGAAAATAATTAGCGTGCATGCCTCCGCCCAGTTTCGAACACGGGCCATGAAGGAAGGATCATTGCCCTGCCCTTGGCGCGGGCAGGGCAGAATCGTGAGTGTGCGCACCATTTCTCAACCTGGCGCACGCACAACGCCCCCTGGCAGCACCATCCGAGCGCTCAACGCTCCCTGGCGCATCAACCCGTTCCTGCCCTGCCCTTGGCGCGGGCAGGGCAGCGTCCCACGCACCAACGTGCAGCACGCGCACGCGCGCTTCTCAATTCTGGCAGCACCAAGCGCACGCACGCATCACGTTCTGGCGCAGCAGCTTTCCCGCCCTGCCCTTGGCGTGGGCAGGGCAGCCTCTGGCGCACCAAATTTCCTCCTCATGCGTACCACGCAGCTTCTGGCGCACCAATTTCTTCACCATGCGCACTATGGCCGCACCAACTTCTTGTGCTTAGCATCAATTTTCTGCCCTGCCCTCCACAAGGGCAGGGCAGCCTCCTGGAAGTGGATTTTGGGCCAAAATTCAAATTAAAAATTAATTTGAATTCATTTCTTCACCAATCCAAAAGCCCATCCAAATCCCATTATCCAAGAATAGAAAGTGTATAAATAGGACTTAGTTTGATGTAATTAGGACCTTTATGCTCATTTTTGAATTTTCACTTTTACCTTGGCTTTGAAATTTTACTTTCATCTTCCTCGAGAGATTGGACCGAGAACTAAGAGGATCAAAGGAGAATCTCCTTCCTCAATTCTCTTGGGCAATTCTACTCTTCTGTTTTCTGAGTATTGGGTGTGTGAAATTGGGGAAATTCTGTCCCAATTCCCATTCAAGCTCTTTACATTTAATTTTCTGCATAATTCAATCCAATTCTGTTCTTCAATTGCTTCATCTTTAAATTTTCTGTTAATTGCTTAGTGAATCTAGATCTGGGAAGGAAATTGGGTTTTAGGCTCTGCTACCTAAGCTCTTGGGATCCTGAGATCATAATTCACTCTTGGGTTCCTCTGTGAACCTCTGCTACATTTTGTTTCAATTTCTGTTGAATGCATATTGCTTCAGATTTACTTTCTGCTCAACCATTTACTGCAATTTACTTCTTCTTCGTTTAGATCTTGCAATCCCCCTCCTCAATTCCCTTTTACTTTCTTGCAATTTATCTTTCTTGCCATTTAAGTTACTGCAATTTAAGTTTCTTGCACTTTAAGTTTCAGTCATTTACTTTCTTGCTCTTTAAGGTTCTGCACATTTATAATTCTGATCTTCAATTTACTGCAATTTTCCCTCTCCCCTTTACATTTACTGTCATTTACTTCCTGTTAAACACAAATCACTCAACTAAAACTTGATTCGCTTGACTAAATCACCCACCGAACTAAAATTGCTCAATCCTTCAATCCCTGTGGGATCGACCTCACTCATGTGAGTTATTATTACTTGATGCGACCCGGTACACTTGCCGGTGAGTTTTGTGTTGGATCGTTTTCCACACATCAAGTTTTTGGCGCCGTTGCCGGGGATTGAAATAGATTGACAATGATTAAGTGAAGTGGAGATCTAGATTAAGCATTTTTTTTTCTTTTTCCGTTATTTTAATTCTTACTAACACACTAACTGTTCGAGAAATTGCTTCTACTAACTCACTAATAATTTATCTCAAATAACTGCACTTAATTCTCAAGTGTGTTGTTGTTTGGTCATCCTGATTGTTTGTATATCACAGGAAATCAAGTTTCTACAGGCAAGGGGTATCATGACATGAAGCCACCACTCATTGCACTCATCAAGAACAATTGTTCTTATGATGGAAATCCATCAGAGGATCCTCGACAGCATATATCTACTTTCCTGAGAACTTGCAATGCGGTCAAAACTGACGGTCCAGATCAGGACACTTACAAGATCCTGTTATTCCCTTTCTCATTGAAGGGTGAAGCTGCACAATGGTTTGAAACTTTTCCTCAAGGAAGTATCACTAGTTGGGATGATTTGGTCACCAAATTTTTAGCCAAATTCACCTCATCCAAACAGATCATCCAGCTGAAAGAAGAGAGACATCTATTCACACAAGGGGACGAGGAACCACTTTTCAAGGCCTGGGAAAGATACAAAAGAGCAACTGATAAAGTAGGCTTCCGAGCTTTCTATGAAGGATTGACCCCAGAAACAAGAAAAGCAGTGGACTATTTCTCTGATGGCCTACTCAAAGCAACAACAAATGCTCAAGGAATCACAGACTTCAATGACAAAGGAGTCAACAACCAACATCCATCTGAGAAACCACAGAATGCAAGCTCAGAAAAAGAAGTGGAAAATATTGAAGAGGAGAATGTGTTCAAGGACCAAAACAAACAAATGCACCATCAACCACAGCAAAACATAGAGTTGTCTGCTGCAGTGAATGCTAAATTTCCACCATGGAGACCTCACTCTTATCTGAGAATGAGAGAGCCTCAACATCAAGAACAAGGAAATTTCCGCCAGGACGATTCCATGACCACAACCAATCAACATCTCCCACCCACTAATACCACCCAAAGCCAATACCCACAACACAGACATTTCCAAACCCATCTCAACTGGAGAAGGAGTGAGTACCAAAATCACAGACCAAGAGAATTCCATTACAAAAACCCAAACTTCATAAACCATCAACAACACCAGTACAGCAATAACAACCACTACATGCCGCCCCCACACTCACCCTTCCTATCTTCAACATGTCATAACCATCCGACCCTACAAGACTCTCAGAGAATCACAAACTTGGAGATCCTAACGGAGAGAATGATGAAGCATCAAGAGGAAACAACTAGGAAGCAAGAGATGTTAATGAGAGGACTTGAGGAGCAGATAGCCCAAGTGGCAAAGCACTTCGCAGAAATGGGTGAGAAGAAACCAAATACTTTCTTCAAAACCAGTGAAGATAAACCAACCAATGACGAAGATACTACAAAGAAGGAAGGATGGAAAAGAATCATAGGAGACAATGAAAAAGGAAGTACCAGCCAAGAAAAACACAACAGAGAATTCCTTCAAAAAGAGACAGCGGAGAAAACTAAAAACAAACAGAAAATCGCCACTGGAAAGTTTTCACTAGGGGATCAAGTCATGATCAATACTCAACCCTTGAAGGTATCCCCACAGTTGTCTGATCACTACACTGTGACTAAGATACTTCCACAAGAGTGCATAGAAGTCATCAAAGAGGAAACAGGAAGAAAATTCATAGTAAAGACAGACAGGCTAAGGCACTGTGATTTCCGACCCCCATGATAAGCAAAAAAATGAAGATGTCAAGCTAATGACAATAAAAGAGCGCTTGTTGGGAGGCAACCCAACCTGAGGTAGTTTCTTTTCATAGCTTTTCAATAAAAATGTTGAATAATTGTTGTGCATTGCAAGGGGCTAAGTTTGGTGTTGCACACCAAAACAATTTGAGGGAGAATGAAAACTTCTAAGTTTGGTGTTCCACCAAAAATATCATTTAATACATTCTCACCTCTTGCATGACTCTAGCTCCAAGTAATCAAACATATTATTCAACTGTTAAATTGTTTTCTAGCTTTTGTTTCATTTAACCTTTAGCAAGGATACATGGTTTCACTCATGGTTAATTTGGTACATCTGAGACAGTAGCAAAACAATTAAGTTTGGTGTTCATACACCAAAATCAATTCAAGATGCCACACTCAGTATTATGCTCACTAACCATGTAATTAAGGGCTTGAGAATCAAGCAACTTTGAGAACTATGCAGGATATAAGCCAACATTTGAAGACACTATGCATTTTAACTCAAAGGGAACACAGCAGAAAGAAAAATCAAAGGGCTGCAACTTCAAAGGTTGTATCTGAACTTAACGCTTGCTGCTGTGTGATGTTTTGAATTTGGAAACCATTGTATGCCTTGCTAAAGTGTTCATCTAGTTGCAAGTGAAATTGTTTGTGAAAATGAAAGTCTGCATAATGCTTGTATCCATCACTTAGCTTTAAATCTTGCTTTGTTTCCCAAATGCTTGAATAAAAGAGTTTGGTTTGAATTGAAAAGAAAAATCCAATGTTGCATGAGTATGAATGGAAGTTGGTGGTGGCACATGTGTTTGATTAAATGCATAACTCATGAAATAAATGTTGCATAATATCATTCTCATTCAATTGTGAGTTAGCTTGCTGTTACAAAGACTCTTATTAATAAAACACCCTTGGTAACAAAAACAGAAAGAAAAGGAAGAAAGAAAAAGCCAAAATGGCGAGAAAAACAAAGAATAAAGGTTGGACACCAATGGTTTGGACCCTAGGACAAATGCCTGTGGTGTTCTTGTACTGAGATCTGCTTGGATGAGTAAATTCTAAGGGGTATTTTGAAACCCGGTCACTTAGATCAACTGATTTGGGATGCCCAATTGAAAATCCACAATAAAGAGCAACTTAGATACAAAGCACTTAGTGATCCAAAGAGATGCTGGGCATCAATGATCCTAGGAAGAATTAGTGAGCTAAGTGTCTGTGGTGGAAAGATGTTGAGCAAAATAAAAGAAAATAAAGCCAAAGGCTAAGCTGCAACATTTAACACCAAACCTCTTAAAGAATAAAAAGCTTGTTAAAGCATTATAAGCCAAGAAGAGTTAGCAAGGGAGTGAGTAAAAGGAGAGTCTTATAACAGCAAGTTAGCAAACCTTTGATGCAAGATATGTATTATGCAGCAGCAACAATAAATGAGTATCATTGTCTGCATAAATGCCCCATAAATTGAAGTTCTGCTATCTGCATAATAAGGATTTATGTGCTTCTCTTATTCATATCATTTACTCTTAGTTTTGATGCTTGCTTGGGGACAAGCAAGGTTTAAGTTTGGTGTTGTGATGACAAGTCATCATATACCCATTTTTCAAGCTAATTTCACTTGTTTTGTTAGCATTTATGCACTTTCTTGCATCTTAAGTAAGTGATTTGGAGTGAAAATGCATAACTTCTTTAAATCAAGCAACCACTATGAAATTAATGATAAATCATGAGGTTTAAGCTAATTTTAATTGCATTTTAATTGATTTATAAGCCTCTTGAATTTAGTGATACTTTGAGTGGTTGTTTGGTTTATTTTAGGTGAAGAAAAGAAAAGAAAATGAAAAGCGTGGCCTAAGAAAGTGTAGCCGAGGAAAGAAAAGCGTGGCCGAATCAAGGGAGAAGCGTGCCGCAACTCATAGTGGAAGCAATCTTGCCCTCCACAAGGGCAGAATGCCCTCCACAAGGGCAGCATCAAGTGACCAAGCAAGCATAGACAACCCTGCCCTGCCCACTCCAAGGGCAGAGCACAAAATGGTGCCTTGGAACCAAGAGAAGCAAATTCTGCCCTGCCCTTGTGGAGAGCAGGATCGGGCTCCATGAGGAAAGAAATTCAAGGGAAAATAGCTCCCATGCATGCCACAAGGTTCGAACCAAGAACCATGAGGAAGCCAAGCTCTAAGGGTGACTAGCGTGCCAAGAAACCAAGAAAATAATTAGCGTGCATGCCTCCGCCCAGTTTCGAACACGGGCCATGAAGGAAGGATCATTGCCCTGCCCTTGGCGCGGGCAGGGCAGAATCGTGAGTGTGCGCACCATTTCTCAACCTGGCGCACGCACAACGCCCCCTGGCAGCACCATCCGAGCGCTCAACGCTCCCTGGCGCATCAACCCGTTCCTGCCCTGCCCTTGGCGCGGGCAGGGCAGCGTCCCACGCACCAACGTGCAGCACGCGCACGCGCGCTTCTCAATTCTGGCAGCACCAAGCGCACGCACGCATCACGTTCTGGCGCAGCAGCTTTCCCGCCCTGCCCTTGGCGCGGGCAGGGCAGCCTCTGGCGCACCAAATTTCCTCCTCATGCGTACCACGCAGCTTCTGGCGCACCAATTTCTTCACCATGCGCACTATGGCCGCACCAACTTCTTGTGCTTAGCATCAATTTTCTGCCCTGCCCTCCACAAGGGCAGGGCAGCCTCCTGGAAGTGGATTTTGGGCCAAAATTCAAATTAAAAATTAATTTGAATTCATTTCTTCACCAATCCAAAAGCCCATCCAAATCCCATTATCCAAGAATAGAAAGTGTATAAATAGGACTTAGTTTGATGTAATTAGGACCTTTATGCTCATTTTTGAATTTTCACTTTTACCTTGGCTTTGAAATTTTACTTTCATCTTCCTTGAGAGATTGGACCGAGAACTAAGAGGATCAAAGGAGAATCTCCTTCCTCAATTCTCTTGGGCAATTCTACTCTTCTGTTTTCTGAGTATTGGGTGTGTGAAATTGGGGAAATTCTGTCCCAATTCCCATTCAAGCTCTTTACATTTAATTTTCTGCATAATTCAATCCAATTCTGTTCTTCAATTGCTTCATCTTTAAATTTTCTGTTAATTGCTTAGTGAATCTAGATCTGGGAAGGAAATTGGGTTTTAGGCTCTGCTACCTAAGCTCTTGGGATCCTGAGATCATAATTCACTCTTGGGTTCCTCTGTGAACCTCTGCTACATTTTGTTTCAATTTCTGTTGAATGCATATTGCTTCAGATTTACTTTCTGCTCAACCATTTACTGCAATTTACTTCTTCTTCGTTTAGATCTTGCAATCCCCCTCCTCAATTCCCTTTTACTTTCTTGCAATTTATCTTTCTTGCCATTTAAGTTACTGCAATTTAAGTTTCTTGCACTTTAAGTTTCAGTCATTTACTTTCTTGCTCTTTAAGGTTCTGCACATTTATAATTCTGATCTTCAATTTACTGCAATTTTCCCTCTCCCCTTTACATTTACTGTCATTTACTTCCTGTTAAACACAAATCACTCAACTAAAACTTGATTTGCTTGACTAAATCACCCACCGAACTAAAATTGCTCAATCCTTCAATCCCTGTGGGATCGACCTCACTCATGTGAGTTATTATTACTTGATGCGACCCGGTACACTTGCCAGTGAGTTTTGTGTTGGATCGTTTTCCACACATCAATTGTTATTCCCATTTTCACTGAGAGACAAAGCCACACACTGGTTAGAAACATTCCCAAAAGAAAGCATCACTAATTGGGATGATCTAGTCAGTAAATTCCTAGCTAAATTTTATCCCCCTCAAAGAGTCATCAAATTAAAAACTGACGTGCAAACCTTCAGGAAATAAGAAGGAGAGTCATTGTATGAAACTTTGGAGAGGTATAAAACATTGATTAAGAGATGTCCAGAGGGAATGTTCAGTTAATGAGTTGAGCTGCAAAAATTCTATGATGGCTTGTCCTTGAGTTCAAGGAAAACCTTGGACTATTCTTCAAAAGGATCATTACAAATGATGAAAACTGCTCAAGAGGCACATAATCTTATAGACATGGTTGCCAACAATGAGTACTTCTACTCTTTTGAAAGGCAACCAGCTCCAAAGAGAGGTGTATTTGAGCTTGAAGGAGTTGATACAATCTTGGCTCAAAATAAGACTATGCACCAACAACTTTAACAACAAATTGAAATGATGTCAAAGAAGATGGATGGCTTACAACTTGCAGCAGTGAGCACAACAAATTAACCATCAGTGGTATGAGGACAACAAGAAGAGAGCTATGAAGAGCAACAGCCGGAACAAGTTCAATACATGCACAATCAAGGAGCCAGACATAATGACTTCCATGGAGACACTTACAACTCATCTTGGAGAAACCACCCCAATTTGAGGTGGGAAGAGAACCAAAACCAGCAACCTTGGCAGAGAAACTCAAACCAAAACAACTCGAGAAACACAAACCATCAAAACCGTCAAAACACTAACCAAAACCAATATAGCAAACCACAAAACAATCAACTCCCATCCAACTACTATCCACCCAATAACCCCTCAGCTAACGAAAATAACTTTCACCCACCATCTACATCCCACAATCCACCACAACCACCCCAAGAATCCCAAAGAATCTCCAACTTGGAGATGATGATGGAGAAAATGATCAAGCATCAAGAATTGGCCAACAAGAACCATGAAGCTTCACTGAGGAATCTAGAGAGACAAATTGGCCAATTGTCCAAGCAAACAATTGCTGATAGGCCGCCCAATGCACTACCCAGTGATACCATTCCCAATCCCAAGGAAGAATGCAAAGCAATCCAATTAAGGAGTATAAAAACTTTGGAGAATGACATTGGTAGCAAGAAGCAAGTAGAAGAAGACAAGCATGACCAAGATATGTCTAATAAAAAGGAGGAGGAACCACAAGCCTCAAAGAAGGGAAAACAAGTCATGGAGGAGCATCCACAAGAACAGAAGAAAGCGGAGAAACCGTACACTCCTCCCATTCCATATCCTCAAAGGTTCAAAAGAGAGATTAAAGACCAACAATTTTTCAAGTTTTTGGACGTTTTTAAGAAGCTGGAAATCAATATCCCACTTGCTGAAGCGTTGGAGCAGATGCCTCTAAATGCAAAATTCCTCAAGGAGCTCATCAATAAGAAGAGGAGCTGGGATGAAAAGGAAACTATGATCTTCACCCAAGAATGCAGTGTTGTGATTTAAAAAGGCTTGCCACCAAAACTTAAGGATCCTGGAAGTTTCTTTCTATCATGTATCATTGGCAACATGTCAATTGATAAGGCTTTGTGCGACTTAGGCTCAAGCATCAACTTAATGCCACTCTCCATGATAAGAAGACTATCCATTAAAGAAGTGAAGCCTATAAAAATGTTTTTGCAATTAGCCGATAGGTCACTTATCAGACCCACTGGAGTTGTAGAGAACTTGTTGGTGAAAGTTGGGAAATTCATCTTCCCTGCTGACTTTATCATTTTAGATATGGAAGAAGAGGGACACAACTCAATTATCCTAGGGAGACCTTTCTCAGCCACAGCAAGAGCTATTATCGATGTAGAAAAAGGTGAAATGATCCTCAGGGTGCATGATGAGCAAATGATCATCAATATTTTCAAAGCCATGCAATACCCCCCTGAGAAAGCACAACACATGAAAGTAGAAATGATAGAAGATCTGGTGGAGGAATTGTTTGAAGCCCACGGGAAAGAAGAACAAGGAGAAGAGATAGAAGCAGTTCAAGATGTCTCAGAGGAACAAGTGATTGAAATTTCCTCTAAATGCAAGACAGAGAAAAGCCAAAACAAGAATTGAAGCCTCTGCCTCCACATCTTAAATATGCATTCCTTGGTGAAAAGGATAGCTTTCCAGTGATCATTAACTCTGCCTTTAGTGAAGAAGAAGAAGGAAAACTCTTTGTTGTATTGAAAGCTCACAAAGATGTATTAGGATGGACCATTGATGACTTGAAGGGCATAAGCCCTGCCATATGCATGCACAAGATACTTTTGGAGGACAATTCTAAGCCAATAGTGCAACCTCCGAGAAGGCTAAACCCCACAATAAAAGAAGTTGTTCAGAAAGAAGTAATAAAGTTATGGAATGCTCGGATCATTTATTTAATTTCCGACAACTCATGGGTAAGCCTAGTTCAAGTGGTGCCAAAGAAAGGTGGGATGATTGTCATTGTTAATAAGAAGAATGAGCTCATTCCCACAAGAACAGTGACAGGGTGGAGGATGTGTATTGATTATAGAATGTTGAATGATGCCACAAGGAAATACCACTTTCCCTTCCCCTTCATTGACCAAATGCTTGAAAGGTTGGCCGGCCATGCTTATTGCTACTTCCTGGATGGATACTCTGGTTACAATCAAATAGTGGTTGACCCCATGGATCAAGAGAAAACCTCATTCACTTGTCCCTTTGGAGTCTTTGCATATAGAAGAATGCCATTCGGGTTGTATAATGCTCCAGTTACCTTTCAGAAATGCATGTTATCACTCTTCTCAGATATGGTAGAAAAATTTATTGAAGTCTTTATGGACGAATCTCTATTTTTGGTGATACTTTCAATGCTTTCTTGCATCATCTTACCCTAGTCTTAAAAAGGTGCCAAGAAACCAATTTGGTTTTAAATTGGGAAAAATGCCATTTCATGATACCCAAAGGAATTGTTCTTGGTCACAAAGTTTCAAAAAAAGGGTATAGAAGTTGACAAGGAAAAAGTAGAAATTATAGAGGAACTTCCTGTACCAACTAATGTGAGAGCTGTTAGAAGTTTTCTAGGTCATGCTGGATTCTATAGAAGATTCATCAAAGATTTTTCCAGAATAGCTAAACCACTAAGTAATTTGCTGGTGGTTGATAATCCTTTTGTTTTTGATAAAAGCTGTAAGCATTCCTTTGAAACTTTAAAAATCAAACTCACAACAGCACCAATCATCACACCCCAAGATTGGAAATTATCTTTTGAACTCATGTGTGATGCAAGTGACCATGCAATTGGTGCTGTGTTGGGACAAAAGAAGGGCACCCTGCACCATTTCATCTACTATGCAAGCAAAGTATTGAATAAAGCACAGAAAAATTAAACAACAATAGAGAAGGAATTACTAGCTGTTGTTTATGCATTTGATAAGTTTATACCATACTTGATTGGATCTAAAATTGTGGTTTATACCGATCATGCTTCCCTTAAGTATTTGATGTCAAAACAGGATGCCAAACCAAGGCTCATTAGATGGATACTACTTTACAAGAGTTTGATATAGAGATAAAGGATAGAAAAGGGAGTGAGAATCAAGTTGCTGATCACTTATCAAGGCTGCCACAAGGAACAAATCAAGAGGCTGCTCAACCAGTGAATGAAAGCTTCCCAGATGAACATCTCTTGCAAATTCAAAAAGCTCCTTAGTTTGCTGACATTGCAAACTACAAGGTTGGAAGGAAGATCCCTCAAGAATTCACTAAGCAACAAGTGAAGAAGTTGCTCAATGAAGCTAGAAAATTCTTGTAGGATGAACCATTCTTGTTCAGAAGATATCCAGATGGGATGATTAGAAGGTGTATCCCTGAAAATGAGATGAGAGACATATTGTGGCACTGTCATGATTCAGTTTATAGTGGATATTTTGGGCCAGAGAGAACAGTAGCTAAAGTGCTTCAAAGTAGATTTTATTGGTCAACAATATTCAAAGATGCTAGAGAATTTGTCCACCAATGCAATGAATGTGAAAGAACTGGATGATTGACAAGGAGGAATGAATTGCCTCAAAACTACATTCTGGAAGTAGAACTCTTTAATCTTTGGGGTATAGATTTTATGGGCCCCTTTCCTCTATCCTATTCCTTCAAATACATTCTGGTAGCAGTGGAGTATGTCTTAAAATGGGTGTAAGCCATGGCAACAATTACATGTGATGCACCAATTGTTCTTCAATTCCTTAAGAGACACATATTCACCAGATATGGGGTACCTAAGGGTCTTATTAGTGACGGTGGTGGCCATTTTTGCAACAGACAAATGGAGAAATTGCTTCACAAATATAGGGTAATTCATACGGTGGCTTCACCTTATCACCCCCAAACCAATGGCCAAGCTGAGCTGGCTAACAAAGAGCTGAAGAGGATTTTAGAAAAGACAGTGGGAATCACAAGGAATGATTGGGCAAGAAAATTAGAAGATGCTCTCTGGGCATACAGGACAGCATTCAAAACTCCTATTGGGAAATCACCTTTTCAATTGCTGTATGGAAAATCCTGTCACCTTCCTGTGAAGCTAGAACACAAAGCCTATTGGGCCACTAAACTTCTAAATCTTGACTCTCAAGCAGCAGGAGAGAAAAGACTACTACAACTGAATGAGTTGGATGAGTTCAGGTTGGAAGCCTATGAGAATGCTAAGATATACAAGGAAAAGGCTAAGAGATGGCATGACAAGAGAATCTCAAAGAAAGAGTTCAAACCAGGACTGCAAGTGCTCGTGTATAACTCTAGACTCAAGGTTTTCCTTGGAAAACTCAAGTCCAAATGGACTGGCCCCTACTTAGTGACAAAGGTCCTCCCTTATGGAAGCCTTAAACTTCTAAATGAAGCCACAAAGGACATCCTCATAGCAAATGGTCACAGAGCAAATCATTATTTAGGAGGCCCTAGGAACAAAGAGGAAAGTATCCATGAGCTGGGATGAACAAGAATGAAGGAAGTCAAGCTAATGGCATTAAAAGAGCGCTTGTTGGGAGGCAACCCAACCGGAGGTAGTTTTCTTTCCTTAGCTATTTAAATAAAAAGGGGGGTTAAGTATGTTTATCTGCATTGCAAGGAGTTAAGTTTGGAGTTGCACACCAAAATAATTTAAGAGTAAATGTGTGGTCCTAAGTTTGGTGTTCCACCAAAAAGTTCATTAAGAACACACTACACCCTTCTGCAAGATTAATCACTAACTCCAAACAATCAGAGAAACTACTTGACACTTGTTTAGTTTCTAGATTATATTTTATTTTCTTTAAAAGCACAAGCTTTCATCTAAAGCATAACAGACAGTGGCAAGGAACTAAGTTTGGTGTTCACACACCAAAGTAAGTTCAAAAGCCTACAAACATTCATGCATGATTAACTATTTTTCAAGGGCTTGGAGAACAAGCAACTTCCACTGTCATTGTAGAAAATTATTCAGCTTTTTGGGAGGACTGTACATCATCAAGAAAAGCACAAAAGTCGAGAAGGATGATGAAAGACTTAGCAAGAAATCTCCAAAAGGTTGTATTGTTAAGTGATTGTCTCATATTAAAAACTGATATGATTCGAAGTGATATTGTACCCCTATCTGTCTGCTTAGTATCACTTTTATGTAGTTCAATAACTGAGATATTTGACGCATTACAGCACCATACTCTTGAAAATTGCTTGCACTCAATATTTAAAAAATGCATCAAAGAACAATTCTTTGAAGAGAAGGATTGAGGAATCAAAAATATATTTTGAGGCAAGCAAAAGATTAAGAGAAGTGGTGGTTCTAGTTATATGATTGTGTATTGAGGTTGCCTGTTTATGTAAACTTGCATGGGAGCTCATAGGCAGGAAATAAAATTTGACGAAATGTTGTGGAGATTTTCAAACATTTATTGATCCAAGAAGTAGCAACAAAAGGAAATAAAAGAAACAGCAAAAACAAAAGAACATGCCAAAAGGCTCTGAGCATCAATTACTACGAGGAAAAAGAAAGAAATAAGAACTCAAAGAGTTACTATCCTGGTTAAATGCTTGTGGTAGAATTGTGCCAAAGAGAGAGGCTTGAGCAAGTAAATACTAAGGGGTGCTTTAACACTTAATACCTTAAAACCAACTGGTTTGGGAGTATTGATTGAAAGCTTGTCTAAAGAGCCGCTTTGAGACATGACACTTAGAGTTAATGCCAAAACACATAAACTATGAGCTGCTTCAAGGTGATTACCTATAGAGAGATCTCCATGATATCATTTGAATGAAAATCCTATGATCTAAGACTTCCAAGATGTAGGGACTAGTAAGCACTGAAGCCCTTGCATGAGCATATAATTTAGAGTTCACCCCACTGTCACTTAATCACCTCACTCACAAAGCATTACAAGTTATTCTTCAATCCATTCCATTTAAAAGAACCTTTGTGCATAATTCTTTTCTTGCTTGGGGACAAGCAAGGTTTAAGTTTGGTGTTGTGATGACAAGTGATCTTATGCTAGTTTTACTAGCATTTTTCCTTGCTTTTATTAGGTTTATTACACTTTCTTGCACAATAAGAAAGTGATTGGAGTAGAATTTCATGTTGATCTTGACTCAATCAAACATTGTTAATTTTATGCAAAATCATGAGATTTATGCACAATCTAGTTGATTATTATGAACCTTATGATTTTGGTGAGACTTTGATTTCTTGTTTAATTAATGGCAGGTGAAAATTTGATGAAAAGAAAAAGCAAAGAAGCAAGGTGCAGTCGAACACTGTGTTCATTTGATGAACGTTACGTTCACATTCGACGTGCACGCGTACAAGATGCCTCTGCGTGGAAAAGCAATTTTGGAAATCCATGCGTAGGCGCGCATGGTGCGCACGCGTGGATTGAGGATCAGCGTTCACCAACAACGAACGCTACGTTTATTTTGAGTGAACGCCTGTGATACTTTCAGAATTTGAAATTGAAGATGGGCCTCGACGCGCACGCGTGCATGATGCGCACGCATCGATGTGACGATAGTGGTGGATTGGCACACACGAGTACAAGACACTGGAGCGCAGAAGCGATATTTTGCCATCCACGTGCACGCGCACAAGGCGTGAACGCGTGAAGAGTCTTCATGGCGCGAACGAAGCATTTAGTCAACCAACGCTGGCAAGCGATGCGCACGCATGTAGTACGTGCACGCATCGATGATGAAGAATGCCAGGGATGCACACGCACGAAGGACGCTTTCCCATCGGTGAATGAATGCTGCGTTCAAATTCAGAACGCTACATTCCCTGGAGCTGGAACCAAGTACCAATCCTAACCCACTTCATCAAAGGCCAAAAAGCCCACTCCAAGCACTGAATGAGGAAATTTGAAAGTATATAAATAGAAGAAAATTTGATTTTAGAAAGAGATCTTTTTGGATCTTCTTTTCATTTTTTCTTTTGAGCTTTCTTTTAGTTCGTTCCTTTGAGAATTTATTTTTAGAGTTATAGATCTGAGTTTACGTTCCTTTCTGTTCTTCTTCATCTTTTGCAATTTTTCTTTTCTATTTTGGTAATAGAACAATAATGAACTAAACCCCAATTTCATTAGAGGGAGGAGCTCTATTGCAGTTCCAATGAATTAATAAAATTCTTCTTCTTCTCAATTCATTCTTATAGCTATTGGATATCTTCTGTGTTGATTTAGAATTCCTCACTCCGGAAGGAGGTTGAATTCAATTGAATGCTTGTGTGAGCCTCGGAAGGAGAATCACTAGCATTAGATTTGGAGCTCTATCCTTCACTACTCTCTTGATCAACACCATTTGTAGGGAATTGAGATCTTGAGAGTTAGTGTGGGTTATGGATGAGAGATTTGCACTTAACCTCTTCTCGTGACAATTAGATCAAGGAATTGGCAAGATTGATTGTGATTTGAGAGATTAGATTGCCAAGGAATTGGGATCCAATCAGATTTAATATTCCATAGATATACCAAATCATTGAGAAAGAAGTTGAAACCAATTTGATTCAGGAAGGAATACAGTACCTCCAATCCCTGATGAAGCACTTTTTCTTTGAATTCCTTCCATTGTGATTTCTCTGCACTTGCTGTAATTTATATTGTTTAGTTATGTCTTGATTCCCAAAACCCAAATCCCTTTGTTATTCATGCAATTTAAGTTTCCTTGCCATTTAATATTTATGTACCTTTAATTCCTGCACTTTAGGATTCAGTCATTTAATTTTCTTACAACTTAAAATTCAGTTCTTTTTAATTTCTTGCACTTTATGTCACAGTCAATTTAGCTTTCTGCCATTTACTTTCTTGTCAATTTACATTCTGCCTTTTAGAATTCCTGCTATTTCCTTTCTGTCAATCCAATTCATCAATATTAGCATAACTAAATTCATCACCTAACTAAAGTTGCTTAATCCATCAATCCCTGTGGGATCGACCTCACTCTTGTGCGTTATTATTACTTGATGTGACCCGGTACACCTGCCGGTTAGATTGTGCTGAAATCTATTTTCACGCCATCAAATTTTTGGCATCGTTTCTGGGGATTGATTTAGATTGACAATGATTACGTAAGGTGATAATCTATATTAAGCATTTTTCTTTTATTTTTGTTAAGCACACTAACTATTTGAGATTTTGTTTCTAGTAATCTTAACTGCACTCAAGCAACAGAGTGGTCTGTCTGTATTTTGTGATATTTTGGTTGCATGCCAAGAGGAAGAAGAGGTGATTGCACCTCTTTTGATTCTGAACCGGAGAGGACATTCTTGAGACTGAGAAGAAAAGCAAGAGGGAAGGGAGTTATTGGAGAAGAATCAGAAGAAGAAGATCAAGGGATGGAGGGTAACCTCCCTAACCCACCTGAGGATGTGGTTAACAACAATGGCCAACCTCAGAGAAGAGTTCTAGCCTTCTACACTATCCCTAACCCAAGAAACTGTGGCAGTAGCATCCTAACTCCCATTGTCCATGCCAATAATTTTGAACTCAAACCCCAACTATGCCAGCACTCTCCTCTCTTGTGGTGCATGATTCCCAGCACCTTCCCCAGCATGATTGTGAACCGCTTCCTCCATGACAACATCAAGACCCTCTTCTAACTCTTCTTCTCCAACTACTCTCATGCCTCTTGCTTCCCTCTTTAATCTAAGGAAGGTCCTCTTTGGTTCACTGTCAAAAGAGGTTGAAGCTCCTCTTCTACTTGTCATACAAGTGTCCAAATAGATAGCAAACAACAAGTGAAATTTCCACAGTTAATAGAAAAGTGTGGTTAGAGAAATTAAGGCAATTAATTAAACAGTTAGTGAGTCAGTGGATTAGTTTTGCTGGAAAGTAATGAAATAAAGAAAAACAACTTAAAATTGTAGAAAATAAATGTAAACAACTGAAATTGAAACTTAATCAAAAGAAAAGAAAAATTGCTCAATCTAGTTATCCCCCAATTTAGAAATTGTCAATACAAAACCAATCCTTAGCAACAGTGCCATAAACTTGATTCACCAAAAACTTGTCTTGCAACAAATTTCCCACCGGCAAGTGCACCGAATTATCATTAAGTAAAAACTCACAGTAGAGTGAGGTCGAATCCCACAGGGATCGATTGGTTGATTAACTTTAATTGGAGAATTGTGCTAGTTGAACAAAATCAGAATGGAATTGAAGATTGCAGAATGTAAATTTACAGGAAACTTAAAGTGCAAGAAATGTAAATGACATAATTTAAATTGGCAGAAAGGAAATTGTAGGTAATTAAAGTGTAGAAGCTTAAATTGCAAGAAAGTAAAAGGGAATAGGGTTGCTGAGCATCATCACAAATTGCAAAATTAAAAGAATGGGTAAGAACAGAAGTGGGAAAGCTCATTGGGGTCAGGAGATGTCATAATCCTCCAGATTAAATTCATTTTCATCTCTTCCTCAATCAATGCATTCATTGATCTTCTTGGCAATCTTAAGTGATTAGATCCTAATTCCTTGGCAATCTAATCTCTCTAAGCATGAACAATTGCCCAATTTCTTGATTTAAGTGCTCATGGGAAGAGATGAAGTTCGGTCACTAATTATACCACACAAATTCATAGATCAAAGTATTTGTAGGATTACATGTCAATATATCCATCCAAACCCCAATCTAATCTAATGTGAGAAATCAATTCTAGCATGATCTCTTCATTCCTCTTCCAAGGTTCAGAGGAGATCCAATTATAAATAGCTTCTTTCCCAAGACAACTATCCAATTAGATGAAGAACGAAAGCTTTATAGCAAAATCAAGAGAAAAGAAAGAAGAAGAATAATGAAAACTAATATTGATCCATTGAATTACACAGAGCTCCCTAACCCAATGAAAATGGATTTAGTTCATCATAGCTCAATTCAAATTACAGAGAAGAAAAGTGCAGAAAAAAAAAGCAAAAGGAGAGTACAAAGAAGATGGAATTTTCTCCAATTGGGTTTCTGACTATCTAACACCTATCTAACTTAAACTCTAGGCTATTTATACACTTTCTTCAATTCATCTTCAATTCATCTGGATTGGGCTTTTGGCCTTTGTTGAAGTTGATTGGATTGGCTCCCAATGCATTTGAGAAGAGAGAGGTGCCAATGGTGCATCTCTGATATCCATGTTGGAGTCAACGTCTTTGGGCAAACATTGAGTCAAACGTTCTTAGGAGAAAATGGGTTCTGAGTGCTGCAATCAACGTTTGACTCAACGTTGGGGTGCCAACGTTCGCCTATCCATGCGTGCGCGTCAATGCGCTTTTTTCAAAATCCAGAATTGAGCTTCATATCATGCACGTTGGCATCAGTGTTGGACTGGCAATGTTCCTGGCAACGTTGGCCTATCCACGCGTGCGCGTTACCTACGTGCGTGCGCGTTAGGACCAGGATGCACATCCACGCGTGCGCGTGGATGCAAGTTCCCCAATTCCAGTATTTGAAAGCTTTTCGAAGACGTTGGCCTCAGTGTTGGACTAGCAATGTTCCCTCCAACGCTGGCTTATCTACGCGTGTGCGTTACCTATGCGTGCTCATGGATTGTCAAAATTCATGATCCATGCGTGCGCGTGTAGCACGCGTATGCGTCGCCACAATTTTCCAAATTTCCAGAAAGAAATTATATCAAAACGTTGGGGGTAGCGTTGGCTTGCCAACGTTCCCTCCAAAGTTGGCACCAGAATTATGCAGACTTATGCTCTGTCTCTTCGTCCAACGTTTGACGCAACGTTGGTGGTCCAACTTTGGCCACCAACATTGCTTCTCCTCCTTCTTTCCATGGCCATTCATCAACTTCCTTCCATGCCTTTCTTCACCTATCATCAAGTAATAATGCATCAAAGCCTTGCTAATATCGCAAGAGATTGCATCATTCTTAGCACACAAGTAATTATGGCATAAATCTCATTAAAAAGCATCAAATTAACTATGTTTGAATGAATCCAGGTGTGTATGAATCCAAATGCTTACTTATTGCACAAGAAAATGCATAAAACTAATTAAAATAAAAGAAAAAGGCTAGTGAAACTAGCTTAAAATGCCTTGGCATCATACTACTTGAATGACCCAGTGCACTTGCTAGTATAACAGCACGAAAGTGTGGGGATTCGTGCTATGACCTTTGACAAGGCTCTTTGTGACCAAGGGTCAAGCATCAACCACATGCCACTCTCTGTAATGGAGAAGCTGTTAATCCTTGTGGTACAAGCTGCACACATCTCATTAGAGATGGCAGATAAGACAATGAAAAAGCTATATGGCTTAGTAGAGGATGTCTTAGTGAAGGTTGAAAACCACAACATCCTTGCAAACTTTATTATCTTAGAAATTGGAGAGGATGAGGATGACTCTGTCATATTTGGAAGGTCTTTCCTAGCCACTGCCAATGCTATCATTGATGTGGCTATGGGAGAACTAACCTTACAATTAGGGGAGAACCCCAACTTATTCAAGATGCCTCATCCCAATTCTCCCTCTAAAAGAGAGATAACTGTACAACACTTAGTGTTGCAACCCTCTCTTTCTGTGCAGAGCTTTATTGAGCCCCCAAACTTCAATTCTAAGTTTGGTGTTGGGCAGCCATCAACAAGCTCTAAGCACAAAGGTACTAAGAAGAAAGTACTTAAAGGCTTGAAGGACAAGAAAGTCCCAACTGAAGGCCTCTCACCTGGTATAAGAGTTGTCTTCACTAAAAAGCCAGTTTTACCACATATAGTGAGCCGTGTCCTGTCTTTAGAGCATGCAGAGCTCATTTATGAGAAGACAGAAAGAAAGTTCACTCTAAGGGGTGAAAATCTGAGCCCATACTCACCTCCGTAAGGAGCTAATCGTCAAGTTAGTGACGTTAAAGGAGCGCTTGTTGGGAGGCAACCCAACCTTAATTAGTTATTTCATTTTTTGTTTTGTTTTTCTTTTAGCATCGTGATCATATGCAGCAATCAAAACAGAGATAGAATTCACAACAGTGAAAACAAAACACTCTGGATGGAGTGTTAAAGTTGAACGCCAGCTAGGGTATTCCTGATGGGCGTTCAACGCCCCTCTTGCGCAGCATTGCTGGAGTTGAACGCCAGGCAGGGAGCAGCCCCTGGGCGTTCAAACGCCAGTGCAAGAGAGCAGGAAATCTGGAATTCCCTAACCTCTCAAGACCAGTGGGTCCCACAGAAGCTCCACTACCCCATCTTCTTCTACCCTTTTCTTCCCAATTGTTCATATTTTCTCGAGGACGAGCAAAACTCTTAAGTTTGGTGTTGTAAAAGCTTTGCTTTTTGACTTCTACCACTCCTAAGTATGGCACCAAAAACTGATGAAATCTCAAGGAAGAAAAAGAGAAAGGCATTTGCCCCAATAAGAAGAAGATGAAGCAAACAAGAAAGCATGCACATGAGCCTATGCAGCAGCCTTAATAAAGACAAAAAAGTGATATTAAAGAGATCAAACACTACATGGGATCCTCAAGGAAGAGCACTAGCCACCATCATTCAGGTGGATTCATTCTCTTCTACTCCTTTCCTATTATTTTTTTATTTTTTGTTTGTTTATTTATCTGTTTTCTTATTCTTATTGCATGATCATTTGCATCGATGTCTTAAAGATGTAAAATGTTCCATATATCTCTCACTTGGCTTAAAAGTAAATTTTTATTGAAAACAATTGAGAGATACATGATTTTCGAGTTTTATAATAAGATTAGTTTAATTATTTTGATATGTTGGCATTGCTTTTGTTTTCTGAATGTATGAATGAATAGTGCATATTTGAAGTTGTGATTTTAGAATGTTGGCTCTTGAAAGAATAAGAAAAAAAGTATTATTGGTAATCTGAAAAATCTCCAAAATTGATACCTGAAGCAAGAAAAAGCAGCAAAAAGAAAAAGAAAAAGCTTGCATGCGGAAAAAAGAGCAAAAATGCGAAAAAAAAATAATAAAAAAAAGCAAGCAGAAAAAGCCAATAGCTCTTTAAACAAAAAGGCAAGAGCAAAAATCCAATAACCCTTTAAACCAAAAGGAATGGGTAAAAAGGCCCAAGGCTTTGTGCATCAGTAGTTAGGAGGGCCCAAAGGAATAAAATCCTGTCCTAAGTGGCTCAATCAAGCTGCCCTAAACCATGTGCTTGTGGTGTAAAAGAAGTGTGCTTAAGAACTATGGACACCTCTATCTGGGGACTCTAGCAAAGCTGAGTCACAATCTGAAAAGGTTCTCCCAGGTAAATTGTCTATGGCATGAATGTATCCGGTGGTAATACTGGAAAACAGAGTGCTTAGGGTCACAGCCAAGACTGTAAAAGCTGTGTTCAAGAATAAAAAAGAACTTAACTAGGAGAATCAATAATATCATCTAGATTCTAAGTTCCTAAAGATGCCAACCATTCTAAGTTTCAATGGATACTGAGATTCCAAAACTATTCAGAAACAAAAAGCTAGTATGCCCGCTCATCTGATTATAACTAAGCTTGATTTGAAACTTTGCAATTTATTGTATCTTAATTTTCTTTTCTATCCTACAGTAAATTCTCTGTATTGCAAGGAGCTAAGTTTGGTGTGCCACACCAAAACAATCCAAAGGGTGAAAGTGTACTTCTAAGTTTGGTGTTCCACCAAAGATTTCATTAAAGAACACAGTGTAACCCTCAGCATGACTAGTCACCAGCTCCAACCAATCAGGGAACTTACTTAACAATTATTTGCTTTCTAGTTTATAGTCGTTTTATTAATAAAAGCACATGAGGTTTCTGCATGTATACAATCTGCTTCATTAGGCAAGGTACTAAGTTTGGTGTTCACACACCAAATTAAGTTCAAGAATTCACAAGCATACATGCATGCTAACTATTTTTCAAGTGTTTTGGGAACAAGCAACTTCCAATAACTTGCAGGAATTCAATCAATCTCTTGGAAAAATGAGACACCATCATCCGAGGAGACAA
The DNA here is from genome assembly GCF_003086295.3 of Arachis hypogaea. NCBI lineage: Eukaryota > Viridiplantae > Streptophyta > Magnoliopsida > Fabales > Fabaceae > Arachis > Arachis hypogaea. Next base: position 48,322,855 of record NC_092041.1, on the reverse strand, counting down.
AGAAGGATGCAAAAGCTATGGATGATGATAACAAAGGGAGAGCTAGAAGGCACCACCAAGAGGTTGTATTGTTACTTAATTCCATCTGCTTTGGAATGTTTAAATTAGAAATCTCAATGTTCCCATGTTGATAGTCAATTTTAGCTTTAGTCATCTGGAATTCCGCATGATTAAATGTTGCAATAAGTATGCTAGCCTAAGTGTGTGTGCTCTCACTGTCACTCGATTAAATGCTTGTCTTGTCCCCTGAGTCTTTTCAATTTCAATAAAAGAAATGTTTGAACCAGAGGTGGAATAGTTCCTTTTTAGCAAGGATTGACATAATAGTAGGTGGTGGTATGTGTGTTTGATTGTGTGGTAACTCACTCACAATGAATAAAAGGATAGATTCTTTCCATTTTAGTATAAACTAGCATGTTTTCTATGAATCTTAATAAATAAAAGTCATTGGGTAAAAAAAGGAAACAAACAAAAAGAAAGAAAAAGAAAAGCCAAAAATGGAAGCAAAAACAAAAGAAAATAATGAATAAGGCTAGACACCAATAGCTTGGACCTTAGGAGATATGCATGTAGTGTTTGTGTACTATGATCTGCTTGGATGACTAGATTCTATGGAGTGCTTTAACAATTGGTAACTTGGGTTAACTAACCCGGGATTATCAACCGAAAGTCCATTATCAAGAGTAACCTAGTTACAAGATATTTAGCAACCCAAAGAGGTGCTGGGCATTAATGTTCTAAGAAGAATTGTAATCCAAGTGTCTGTAGTGAATAATGTGTTAAGTACACATGAGCTAAGAAAATGCTATAACAAATGACACTGATCTAAAGTTTACAGGAAAAAGAAAATGAAGAAAAGCAACTACCAAGGATAAGTAAATAATAAGAGATAATAGCAGTATGTTAATTGATGCTTGAAGGAGACATTCTATGCTTAAAGATCTATATGAAGCTAGCTACTGCATTATTTGCATAACACCCCATGAGCTACTAATAATGCTTTGCTGATATGAACATCCCCTTCTGTTTCATTATTTCTTCTTAATAATTCAGTACTTCCATAGGGACAAGCAAGATTTAAGTTTGGTGTTGTGATGCCAGGGCATCTTAGGCTAGTTTCACCAGCCTTTTTCTTTGATTTTAATAGGTTTTATGCACTTTTTTGAGTTATAAGTAAGCCATTCGGGTAGAAATTCATGCATACCTAGATTTATTCAATTATGATTAGTTTAATGCAATTTCATGAGAATTATGCTATAACTATGATTAGAATTCTCATGACTTTAGCAAGGCTTTGATGCATGTATTGGTTGATGATAGGTGAAAGAGAGTATGGAGGAAGGTTGAAGAATGAGCATGTAAAGATGGAGAAGAAGTAACGTTGGTGGCCAAGTTGGACCACCAACGTTGACTCAAATGTTCAAAGAGAAATAGAGCACTTCTCTGTAAATATTGCTGATGGTCACGTTTGAGGTAGCGTTAGACATCCAACATTACCCACAATGTGGTGATGAAAAATTCAATTCTAGAGCTAAGTGAATTTTGAATGACGCGTACGCGTGAAAAAGTAAAATTTAATAGCGTGCGTCACGCGCACGCGTGGAATGGAAAAAATAACCATCCACGCGTACGCGTGGATCAAGCGTACATGTCAAAATCAAACATTGGAGGTCCAACATTACCTTAAACGATAACCTCCAACGTTCACGATGCTCAGCTTAGAATTCAGATTTGAAAATTTTGAATCGACGCGTATGCGTGGATGAAAAAAACACCAATGCACGCGCAAGCGTGGAGTATACGTATGCGTGAGAAAGCTAATGTTGGAGGAAACGTTGGGTGTCCAACGCTGAAGTCAACGTCCCCTACTTTGTTTTAAAACTACAAAATGAAGATCTTGCATCCATGCGCACGCGTGAAGCATGCGTACGCATGGCTAAGAATTTTTTACCCTTTTGCGCCGAAGCGCAAGGTACGCGTACGTGTGAGTTAGCTGACGTTGGCCCTCCAACGTTGAATCAAACGCCAATGACAGCAAGCTTTATGGTTTTTCTAGTTTTATTCTACATGGTGTTTGAGTCAACATTTATCCTCAAACGTTGACTCAAACGTGAAGCATCAGGATTCAAATTTTACACAGATCTCTTCTCAACACCAAGTGCAACCAATTGGAGCTATTTTCAACCTAATTTCATCAAGGCCAAAAGCCCAATTCAGAGATTGAAGATCAATGGAAGAGAGTGTATAAATAGATTAGAATTTAAGTTAGAAGGGGGCTTTTACCATTTTTTAGCTGGGCACGAGTACCTTTTATTTTTCTCTATTTTGTGAATTTCCAGAATGTACACTTCAATTCCAATTTCCATTTTGAGAGCTATGAACAACTAAACCCTTTCATTGGGTTAGGGAGCTCTGTGTAATTCAATGGATCAATAGTATTTTTCATCAATCTTCTTCTTTCTTTTCTCTTGATTTTGCTAGAAAGCTTTCGTTCTTCATCCAATTGGATAGTTATCTTGGGAAAGAAGCTATTCATAATTGGGTCTCCTCGGAACCTTGGAAGAGGAATGAGGAGATCATGCTAGAAATGTTTTCTCACATTGGATTAGATTGGGGTTTGGATGGATATTGTGACATGTAATCCTACTAACACTTTGATCTATGAATTTGTGTGGTATAATCAATGACCAAACTTCATCTCTTCCCATGAGCACTTAAATTAAGGAATTGGGCAATTGTTCATGCTTAGAGAGATTGGTGAGCCAAGAAATTGGGATCCAATCACTTAAGATTTCCAAAGAGATCAATGAATGCATTGATTGCAGAATAGATGAAAACAAATTTAATCTGGAGAATTATACATCTCTTGAACCCAATGAATTTCCCATCTCTGATCTTACCCATTCTATTTACTTTCTGCTCTTTAAATTAATGCTGATTCCCTGATCCCTTTTAATATCCAGTAATTTAAGATTCTATCAATTTAATTTTCTGCAATTTAACTTTCTGTTCCTTTAATTTCTTGCCATTTAAGTTTCTTGCCAATTTACAATCTGCAATCTCAAAACAAATCTGATTTCACTCAACTAGTGCACCTCTTCATTTAACATTGATCAACCAACCAATCCCTGTGGGATTCAACCTCACTCTTTTGTTAGTTTTTACTTGACGATAATCTGGTACACTTGCCGGCAAGAAAATTGTTGAAAGACAGTTTTCGGGTGAATCAATCTTGTCCGAGATCGACCTCAACGTTTCAGGTAACCCTCGGAACATTGGCACCATTGCTGGGAATCGAACCCGGGTCTCCTGGATGAAAGCCAGATATCCTAAGCGCTAGACAACAATGAAAATCATGAAAACTAAAGTCCCAAAAGACTTCAAAGCTCCCGACATGACCCCATATGATGGTACGTCTGACCCAAGCCATCACCTCATCAACTTCAGGAGTCGGATGTACCTCACTGACGCCTTGGATGTGACTCGTTGCAAGGCCTTCCTAACTACGCTGACCAAGACGGCAATAAAGTGGTTCGACAGCTTGCCCCCGAGATCAATCACAACCTTCGACGACCTTGCCAAAAAATTCCTAGCCAGGTTCTCCATACAAACAGATAAAGCCAAGCACGCTTCCAGCTTGCTAGGGATCAAGCAACGAGACCGAAAAAGCCTATGAAGCTACATGGAAAGGTTCAACAAGGCATGCCTTGACATGCAGAATCTTCCCATAGAAGTAGCCATCATGGGACTTATCAACGGTCTGCGAGAAGGGCCTTTCAGCCATACCATATCTAAGAAACACCCCACATCTTTGAATAAGGTGCAAGAACGGGCCGAGAAATATATCAACATGGAGGAAAACTCCCGATTGGGAGAGACCTCCAAAGCCGGGTTCTCCTATCTGTCTTGGGACAAAGATAGGGAATCGAAAAAAAAGGAAGACCAACCCACAAAATAGCCCAGGAAATACCATAACTACACCCCTCTTCGGGTATCCTTAGTAGACATCTACTGGAAAATATGCAACACAAAAAAGATCCCACCTCCTTGCCCAATTAAACATAAAAGGGGAGGAAGTCGGACCGAGTACTGCGAATACCACTGAATCTACGGGCACCCCATAATGAGTGTTATGATCTAAAGAATGTCATAGAAAAACTGGCCCAAGAAGGAAAACTAGATCGATTCCTGGCCAACAGAACGGATGAACCAAAAAAGAGAAGGAGACATGAAGAGGATGGACGAGCTGAACATCCCCATCACACCCCGGAAAGACATGTTCATATGATCAATGGAGGATTTGCAGGAGGAGAAATCTCCAAATCATTCCGCAAAAGACACCTTAAAGAAGTATACCATGACGGAGAAGGGGATAGATTACCCGACCTATCCACTATCACCTTCACCAAAGAAGACGCCTTGGGCATCATCCTTGGGCATGATGACCCCATGGGCATTACCATCATTCTAGCTAATGCCAAACTCCACCAAGCACTGGTTGATCAGGGAAGCTCCGTGATGACTGCGCATCATGTACCCTTTTTCTTATCTAAAAGGACCATAAAAAGAGCATAATCTCATTGAATTAATACAATTTCATGAACCACATGATATATATTATGGTACATTGCTTTGAAGTGGGTTTGTGCTGAATTTTAGGTGAAAAAAGCAACAAAAGAGGAAGGAAATAACAAATAAAGTTGGACGTGTGAAGTTGGACATGCCACTTGAAGCTTTGGACATGGCACGCCAAGCTTTTGAACGAACTCTCAACAATGGGTGTGCCACTTGAAGCTCTGGGCGTGGCACGCCAGGCCAACATTCCAGCAAAGAAGGTTGAAGAATTTTACATTGGCGTGCCACTTGGTGCTATGGGCGTGGCACGCCAAGATTGTGAAGCCAAGATCTGAAAGAGGGCGTGCCACTTGGTGTCTTGGGCATGGCACACCAAGTTTAAGTTCCAGAGGAGTTATTTTGAGCCCCACTATGGGCGTGGCACGCCAGGAAGTGGCGTGGCACACTGGGGCATATGCCAGCCTGACCTCCTCTCATTCAAATGCTAATATCTTGAGCTACAAAAATTCAAACAAAAAGATTCAAATGCCATTAGAAAGTAGACATCTAGAGATTTCCAATCATATATAACATTTTATAATGGTCACTAAAATTGAGGAAGCTATTGACCCTGAAAACACAAGGAGAAAAACACGCACTGCAGAGTTACCAGCCTGACCTCTTCATCTTCAAAGGAACATATATTGAGCTGTAGAAGTCCAAAAGAGGTGATCTTGGTGGCGTTAGAAAGCTGACATCAAGAGCTTTCCAACACTATATAACGCTCTAGGGTGGACAGTAAAACAAAAGGTAAAAAATGCAATTATTTTAGAGTTGCAAAACCTAGGCGTGCCACTTGATATCAAAGGTGTGGCACGCCAACCCCTTTCATACAATGGGCGTGCCACTTGGAGTCTTTGGAGTGGTACACCAGTTCAAATCGCCAGAGAGGAGATTTTGGTGCATCATTGAAGGTGTGGCACGCCAGTTTCAAAACCTATAGGGCATGGCACGCTGGGCTACCTAACAGACTGACCTACTCACCTTCAAATGGGTATAACTTGAGCTACAGATATCCAAATGAGTTGATTTCAAAAACATTGGAAATCTGACATCTAGGGCTTTCTAACCATATATAATACTTTAGTGGACATTTATGTTGAGGCCTGATGAGCGGATAATTTATACGCTTTTTCGCATTATTTTTAGGTAATTTTTAGCAAGTTCAAGCTACTTTTAGGGATGTTTTCATTAAATTTATGTTAAATTCACATTTCTGGACTTTACTATGAGTTTTTGTGTTTTTCTGTGATTTCAGGTAATTTTTGGCTGAAATTGAGGGACTTGAGCAAAACTCTGAAAAAGGCTGACAAAAGGACTGCTGATACTGTTGGAATCTGACCTCCCTGCTCTCAACGGCGTTGGAAAGTAGACATCCAGAGCTTTCCAGCAATATATAATAGTTTATACTTTATTCGAAAATTGACGATGTAACTTGGCGTTGAACGCCAAGTACATGCTGCTGTCTGGAGTTAAACGCCAGAAACACGTCATGATCCGGAGTTGAACGCCCAAAACACGCTATAACTTGGAGTTCAACTCCAATAAACGCCTCAGCTCATGGATAGATCAAGCTCAGCCCAAACATACACCAAGTGGGCCCCGGAAGGGGATTTATGCATCAATTAATTACTCATGTAAACCCTAGAAGCTAGTTTATTATAAATAGGACTTTTTACTAGTGTATTAGACATCTTTTGATCACTTTAGATCTTAGGATCATCTCTGGATGCCTAGTCCTTAGACCATGGGGGCTGGCCATTCGGCCATGCCTGAACTTGTCACTTATGTATTTTCAACAGTGGAGTTTCTGCACACCATAGATTAAGGGTGTGGAGCTCTGCTGTACCTCAAGTTTCAATACAATTACTATTACTTTTTATTCAATTCTCTTTTATTCTTATTCCAAGATATACGTTGCACAACAATTTGATGAATGTGATGATCCGTGACACTCATCATCATTCTCACCTATGAACGCGCGTGACTGACAACCACTTCCGTTCTACCTTAGGCCGGGCGCGTATCTCTTAGATTCCCCAACAGAATCTTCGTGGTATAAGCTAGATAGATGGCGGCATTCATGGGGATCCAGAAAGTCTAACCTTGTCTGTGGTATTCCGAGTAGGATCCTGGGAATCTGGAAAGTCTAACCTTGTCTGTGGTATTCCGATTAGGATTCCGGTATTGAATGACTGTGACGAGCTTCAAACTCCTGAAGGCTGAGCGTGATGACAAACACAAAAGAATCAATGGATTCTACTCCAACCTGATTGAGAACCGACAGATGATTAGCCGTGCTGTGACAGAGCATTTGGACCATTTTCACTGATAGGATGGGATGTAGTCATCAACAAGGGTGATGCCTCCAGACGATTAGCCGTGCAGTGACAGCGCATAGGACCATTTTCCCGAGAGGATTAAAAGTAGCTATTGATGATGGTGATGCCCTACATACAGCTTGCCATGGAAAGGAGTAGGAAGGATTGGATGAATGTAATAAAAAAGTAGAGATTCGAGAAGAGCACAGCATCTCCATACACCTATCTGAAATTCCCACTATTAATTTACATAAGTATTTCTATCCCTTTTTATTTTCTATTTATTATTAATTTTCGAAACCCAAAACCATTTAATCTGCCTAATTGAGATTTACAAGGTGACCATAGCTTGCTTCATACCAACAATTTCTGTGGGATCGACCCTTACTCACGTAAGGTATTACTTGGATGACCCAGTACACTTGCTGGTTAAGTTGAACGTAGTTGCGATCACATATGCCAAAGAGCCATTAAATAAATCTCATGCAAATACAAAGAGGGCAATCACAATTTCGTCCACCAAGGCCCAACCAACTCCATACGTTCAACGTTACAAAGTGGGTCATACTTCAAAGGGCAAAATCAAGTGGGAGTGGCACTTGGAACCACACGCCAACTTCTTCCTGCAGCCTCCAACCTTCAACCAAGCCCACTCCAACTCTCATTCAAGCCACAATTGACAGGCCACAAGAAGTATCTAGAATAGTTTATTTTTATTTCATTGTAATTTGCTTTTAATTTCATTTAAGTTTGTAATTTAGGAGAGCCTATATAAAGGCCTTAGTTTCATAGAATTAGGGAGCTATCTATTAGGCTGGACACATTTGGAGGAGTGAGTCTTCGGACCCTCCTTCCCACCATTCTCTTATCCTCTTCCATTTTCTTACTTGTAAATATTTTAATTATGAATTACTAACTCTTTTTATTGGGAAAGAGAGCTCTATTATTTTTCAATGAATTGATTGTTTTTATTCTTCTTCTTCTCTTCATCTCTCTTTGATTTACTAGAAAGGATTTCGTTCTTCATTCTAGCATTCAATTATCTTGGAAAAAAGATTGAATGTATTTGGGTTTTATGGGAACCTTAGAAGAGGAATCATAAAACCATGCTTGAAATCCTTTCTCACACTTGAGTAGGATCTGGGTTTTGGTGTTTGGATATGGTGACATATAATCCACCCTCTACTTGGACCTATGAGGATGTGTGGTATAATCAGGGGACAAGCTTTATCTCTTCTCATGAGCAATTAGACTAAGGAATTGGCTATTGATCAAGATTTGAGAGATTGAGTCACCAAGGAATTGGGGCTCAATCAATCATGATTGCCAAGAGGTCAATGAGTTGCATGATTGAAGATGAGATGAAATCAATTTATCTAGAGAATGCAATATCTCTTGATCTCAATGTTTATTTTATCTTTCTTTCTTTTATTTACTTTGTGGTTATTTACTTTTTTTGCACTTTACATTTCCAGCACTTTACTTTCTTGTACTTTACTTTCCTTGCCATTTACTTTCTTGCACTTTGTTGCTTTCCTTTAGTTTCATGTCATTTACTTTTCTTGTTGCTTATCACTCAAAATTGAATCGTCTAACTAGGATAATTAATCAACTATTGCTTGTTTAATCCAATTAATCTCTGTGGATATGGTGCACAAAATTGCAATCACACTTTTTGCAATCCGCACAACTAACCAGCAAGTGCACTAGGTCGTCCAAGTAATACCTTACGTGAGTAAAGGTTGAACCCCACGGAGATTGTTGGTTTGAAGCAAGCTATGTTTATCTTATTATTCTTAGCCAGGATGCCAACAACAGTGTTTTTCAAGTTCAGTGAAGAAAGGGAAAAAGGCGTAAAATAAATACTTGTTATGCAGTAATGGAGAATATGTTGGAGTTTTGGAGATGCTTTGTCTGATTTATTCCTGTAATGTAATATTCCATCCATGGAAAAGTGCAAAGTTCCCTCCCTGGCAAGCTGTATGTAGGGTGTCACCGTTGTCAATGGCTACTTCCCATTCTCTCAGTGAAAATGGTCCAAATGCTCTGTCACAGCACGACTAATCATCTGTCGGTCCTCAATCAGGTTGGAATAGAATCCAATGATTCTTTTGCGTCTGTCACTAACGCCCAGCCTTCAGGAGTTTGAAGCTCGTCACAGTCATTCAATCCCGGAATCCTACTCGGAATACCACGGACAAGGTTTAGACTTTCCGGATTCTCATGAATGCCACCATCAATCTAGCTTATACCACGAAGATTCTAATTAAAGAATCTAAGAGAAGCTCATTCAATCTGATGTAGAATGGAGGTGGTTGTCAGGCACACGTTCATGGATTGAGGAAGGTGATGAGTGTCACGGATCATCACCTTCTTCATAATTAAGCGCGAATGAACATCTTAGATAGGAACACACACGTTTGAATGGAGAAATAGAAACAATTGCATTAATTCATCGAGACGCTGCAGAGCTCCTCACCCCCAACAATGGAGTTTAGAGACTCATGCCGTCAAAGTGTATAAAATTCAGATCTGAAAATGTCATGAGGTACAAGATAAATCTCTAAAAGTTGTTTAAATAGTAAACTAGTAACCTAGGTTTACAGAATATGAGTAAACTAAGATAATTGGTGCAGAAATCCATTTCTGGGGCCCACTTGGTGTGTGCTGGGGCTGAGACTAAAGCTATCCACGAGCTGAGGCTTTTCTTGGAGTTGAACTCCAAGTTATAACGTGTTTTGGGCGTTCAACTCCGGATCATGACGTGTTTCTGGCGTTTAACTCCAGACAGCAGCATGTACTTGGCGTTCAACGCCAAGTTACGTCATCTATCTTCGCGCAAAGTATGAACTATTATATATTGCTGGAAAGCTGTGGATGTCTACTTTCCAACGCCATTGAGAGCGCGCCAATTGGACTCCTGTAGCTCCAAAAAATTCATTCCGAGTGCAGGGAGGTCAGGATCCAACAGCATCAGCAGTCCTTTTTCAGCCTAACTCAGATTTTTGCTCAGCTCCCTCAATTTCAGCCAGAAATTACCTGAAATCACAGAAAAACACACAAACTCATAGTAAAGTCCAGAAATATGATTTTTGCCTAAAAACTAATAATATTCTACTAAAAACTAATTAAAACATACTAAAATCTATATGAAATTACTCCCAAAAAGCGTATAAAATATCTGCTCATCAGGATACGATCCCACTCCATTGTGGGTTATTACTTGACGACAATTTGGTGCGCTTGCCAAAGAACGGATTCATTATATGTGGGTAGTGAAATCTGTATTCATCAAGTTTTATGGCACTATTGCCGGGGATTAATTGTGATTAAAAAACTACCGGTTGGTTGATTTCCTAGATTAGACATTTTTTCCTTTATTTTTTTTTTCATTTATTTTCTTTTAATTTTCTCTTGCTAGTAAGGTGTTTGTGTTATTGCCTCACTAAGAATCCCTCATCTGTGACAATGGGGATTCCAATTTCTTTTGGTGATTATTGTTTGAGATAGAGCATTTTGCAAGTAAGAATGGAGTCTACCCACATTTTGATCAATCATGTCATATGGGATATTGCCCACCACCACAAAATGATTCAAGTCATTATCCTAATAGTGGATGGGAATATCACCAAGGAATGATAGAGTATGAGCAATCAAATAAAATGGAATACATCCTAGAGCCACAAAATAGTTGATATTGTTATGATAACTACCAAAATTTGGGCTGGGATTTTAATGCTACATACCCCCATTCATCAAGGACTATCACCCCGTAATTGTCCAACCTATGCACCTCCACAAAATCTTCTAGAAGTTACAATAGAAGAACTCTCTAAGAGATACCTCTTCATTACCCAACTCATTGAGTTCTTAAGGCAAAATGTAAAAAAAGTGATTAAAGATATGGAAATCTCAAGGAGAAATCAAGAAGAGCAAATATTTTGTTGATGAATCAACCAATGTCTTCCCATGGCCAGGGGAAGAATATCATGCCATTAGTCTAAGCAGTGGAGACGTTCTTAATGAGGGTGAAAATGAGGAGTTGGTAGAGCAAAAGAAAGATATCCTTGTACCAAGTGAGCCACCATTCCAAGATGTTCTTGATAAAGAGGATACTCCAACCATCCCACAACACCCAAGTTTTGAAAACAAAGAAATGAAGGCAATCAACAAAAGCACCAAAGAGAGGATGGTTGATAAACCCCATTTGTAGGGTTTATCTTGTGCTTGATTTAGGGGATTTTATAACCTTTTACCCACATTTATCAATTGAAATAGCATGGTTTTATAACTTCTCCTTTAATTGTGCTTAAGAGTGAAAACATGCTTTTTAGAACTTAAAACAGCTAAATCTAATTCTCCTTGATTCCATTAGATGCCTTGATATGTTTGCTAAGTGATTTCAGATTTAGGAGGCAAGGATTGGACCAAGGGAATGATGGAAAAGCATGTAAAAATAGAGAACTCATGAAGAAATGTAGGAATCGCAAAAGCTGTCAAGCCGACCTCTTTGCACTTAATCGACCATAACTTGAGCTACAGAGATCCAAATGATGCAGTTCCGGTTGGGTTGGAAAGCTAACATCCAGGGCTTCGAAACAATATAAGATTTGCCATAGTTGCTACACGTATGGTGACGCGTACGTGCACTGTATGCGCACGCATCATTGCTGCCATATGATCCACTTAAAGCAATACGTGGCCAACGAATTCTAGAGCCTTGTGGGTCCAATCCAACTCATTTTTGATGCTATTTAAGCCAAGGATTGAAGGGAGAATCAACATACTTCACAACATTTAGAAGTTAGTTACTATTAGTCATAGTTTTAGTTTTAGAAGTAGTTTCTAGAGAGAGAAGCTCTCACTTCTCTCTAGGATTAGGATTAGGATTAGGTTTAGTTCTTAGATCTAGATCTATTTCTTCTTCTTCTCTCTTCCAATTTTTGTTCCTCTCCTCTATTGTAGTTGTAGAATTCTTCTTCTAATGTAATTCCTTTGTTTGTAGTTTGTGAATTCTCTTTTGTAGATCTACATTTCTCCTTCAATGCAATTGGTAAGTTCTTTGTTGTTTCATGATTGATTTGGTTTTCTATTGTGGACCTCTTGCCTTTGTAGTTAGATCTCTCTTTAATTCTTGCAAATTCATGTGTTTACTTGTATTGCACTCTATGTGTTTGATGAAATGTCTCTTATAGCTATTAGTTAGATTTTGTTCCTCTTGGCTTAGGTAGAGTAATTAGTGACACTTGAGTTATCTAATCCCTTTATTGATTGGTAATTGGAAAGATTGCTAATTGGTTTAGAGTGCACTAAAGCTAGTCTTTCCTTGGGAGTTGGCTAGGACTTGTGGCTCAAGTCAATTCATCCACTTGACTTTCCTTTATTTAGTAAGGGTTAACTAAATAGTAGCAATGAACAATTTTCATCACAATTGAGAAGGATAACTAGGATAGGACTTCTAATTTTCATACCTTGCCGAGAGCCTTTTATAGTTGTTAGTTTATTTTCATTGCCATTTACTTTCATGCTTCTTATCCAAAACCCCAAAACACATTTCTAACCAATAACAAGACACTTTATTGTAATTCCTAGGGAGAACGACCTGAGGTTTGAATACTTCGGTTATTAATTTTAGGGGTTTGTTACCTGTGACAAACAATCTTTTGTATGAAAGGATTATTGTTGGTTTAGAAACTATACTTTACAACGAGATTTCATTAGTGAAATTCTAAACCGTCAAAAATTCAATCATCAATGGTGACCAAGAAAAGAAGGATAATATCCATGAAGAAGAGGTCAATCAAAAGCCATCCTACCCCTACCCCAACAAGCATGTTTACTCAAACTAACAACAAAAGAAAGCTTGTCGGGAGGCACTCAAAACAGGGGACATCAACTGGCTCATCTTTCCTCTTGAGGTCATTCCTCTTAACAAACTGGAAGAAGAGGAAGAAAGTTGAGAACAATATGTCAAGCTAATGACATTAAAAGAGCGTTTGTGGGAGGCAACCCAATCGTATGTAACATTTTCTTTCTTTACTTAGTTTACTTTCAATAATTTGACATATGATTGCATTCTAAGTTTGGTGTTGCCATGAAACAATTTGATTTTCATTCTTCACTGGGTACTTGCTTCATTCTAAAATGAAAGTGTCATACTAAGTTTCCTGTTGCCATTTACCTTTCATGCAAAGTACCATGCATACACCACTTATTAATGCAATCACATTGTCTCTGTTTTTACTTCTTGTGCACTTATTGTATCCTTATCTTTGCTTGCTTGAGCACATGCATTACTCACATTTCATTGTGTAAGACACTCACAACCCATCATAAACCCCATCACCACTATTTTATTTGTTGCTTGAGGACAAGCAATCATTCTAAGTTTGGTGTGGGAAGGGAAAGAATAGGAGGAAAGTGACAACAACAATGAAGATGAACTACAAGGTGGTAAAGTTCCTTTCCTCTTACTTATTTCCATCACTTTAAATTGCATGATTGTCTTCTATTTTCTTTGTATGCATGTGTGATTACTTGTTGTGAATAAGCATAGCTTGATTGTTGAATTGTAACATGTGCTATGACATTATTACTACCATCTTCAATTTTGTGAGTCAAAGTAATTAAGATTCATGATCATAAACAAACAAGGTCATTAAAGAAGAAGTTAGTATGAGCCTATAAGTATGGAAAGCTAGCATGATTATTGTTGCTCAATTGCATTTGAATTTGTTTAATTGAAGTTTTCATCTAGGACATTTTATGAAATTTTTGAAATCATGAAAATCTTGAAGAAGCAATTGCAAATAAGGCAAGAAAAAGAAAAGGGAAAAAATGAGAAAGCCAAAGGCTCTGAGTACCAATGACAATTCATTTGTTAAGTACTTGTGGTGTTTATGTATCAAGCAAAAAGCTTGAAAACAAAACATTTAGAGTTAAGGTTAGGCTCAAGTGCAAAAGCACTCCCTTCAAGCTCAAGGCTCTGAGCATCAATGATTAGAGAGTCAAGAAGACAAAAAACAAAATGAGCTAAAAGAGTCCTCTAATTAAATGCTTGTGGTGCTTATGTATCAAGTGGTAATACTTGAAAACAAAGAATTTAGAGTCGTAGCTTTCAACACATGGTGCAAAGCACCCAAAAAGTTAAGCTAAGAGAAGAATGAAAAGATTATTTCAAGGAATGAACATAAAGAAAAAGGTTTCATAAAATGAGCTAGATAGAAGCATCAATCATTTGAATCTCTTTTGTGATTGTAGCATGCATAAGAAACTAGCTAACCATGAACTTAAAAAATGCTATTCTTCTCACCTAGGTTTGTCAAACTTTATTGCATGATTCTTCTTTGCTTGAGGACAAGAAAAGTTTAAGTTTGGTGTTGTGATGACTGCGCATTATGTACCCTTTTTCTTATCTAAAAGGACCATAAAAAGAGCATAATCTCATTGAATCAATGCAATTTCATGAACCAAATGATATATATTATGGTACATTGCTTTGAAATGGGTTTGTGCTGAATTTTAGGTGAAAAGAGCAACAAAAGGGGAAGGAAATAACAAATAAAGCTGGGCATGTGAAGTTGGGCGTGCCATTTAAAGCCTTGGGCGTGGCACGTCAAGCTTTTGAACCAACTCTCAACAATGGGCGTGCCACTTGAAGCTCTGGGTGTTGCACGCCAGGCCAACATTCCAGCAAAGAAGGTTGAAGAATTTTACATGGGCGTGCCACTTGGTGCTATGGGCGTGGCACGCCAACCTTATGAAGCCAAGATCTCAAAGAGGGCATGTCACTTGGTGTCTAGGGTGTGGCACGCCAGGCTTAAGTTCAAGAGGAGTTAGTTTGAGCCCCACTATGGGCGTGGCACGCCAAGAAGTGGCGTGGCATGCCGGGGCATATGCCAACCTGACCTTTTCTCATTCAAATGCTAATATCTTGAGCTACACGACTTTAAATGAAGTGATTCTAGTGCCATTAAAAGGTAGACATCTAGAGCTTTCCAACCATATATAACACTTTATAATGGACACTGGAATTGAGGAAGCTATTGACATAAGGAGGAAAATATGTCACTGCAGAGTTACCAGCCTGACCTCTTCATTTTCAAAGGAACATAACTTGAGTTGTAGAGGTCCAAAAGAGGTGATCTTGGTGGCGTTGGAAAGCTGACATCAAGAGCTTTCCAAAAAATATAACACTTTTGGGTAGACGTTATTAACCTAATCTAAAAGAGAGTGGAAAGAGTTTACCATGGTGGGGTGTCTCCCACCTAGCACTTTTAGTTTAAGTCCTTAAGTTGGACATTTGGAAGGCTCCTTGTTATGGTGGCTTATGCTTGTACTCATCTTGAAACCTCCACCAATGCTTGGACTTCAAGTAAGCTCCAAAATTCAAAACCAGTGGCACTAAGCTTTGATGAAGTTCCACACAAGCTAAGGGCTTCCAAAGTTGATCTTCATCTATTTCCGGATCCCAAATCTTGTTTCTACACCCATCTTCAAGTTGGTCAAGACAATTCCATTTGGGTGGCAAGTGATCCGAATTCTCATGTGAGCACCAAAGCATTCTCCTATACCCTTTTAGTTGAGAATTATACCAACCACTGCACTTACACTTTAAGCTTCCAACCATAAGGAACCTTGATTGGTATTTCCATCCACTACTCAATTTCCTTTTGTTCTTAACCCCACAAAGAGCTCTAAGTTGCCCATCCGTCTCAAACAAACCATATTCAAGTGAGAAATTAAAGCTTAGGGATAAGAATTTTACCCACTTGAATGTTGTGTTGGATGGTGACTTAGGAAGGGATGGTCCTATTGATCTTGCAAGTTCCACTCCCTTGTGCTCTTCTTTGACAACTTCCACCTCTTTACAAGCTTCTTCAATGTCCACCTCTTGAAAATGCTCTTCACATTCAATCACTTCCTCACCAACTTCTTCTAACTCTTCTCCACTCCTCATGTCATAACTTGGAGGTAATGTGGAACTTATCTCAACATCCACCTCAATTTCAAGAGGAGAAGATTCTTCAAATACCAAAGGATCATATGTTGGTGTGGGCTCATCTTTAAGAGGAAGATTTGTTGCTTGCTCACCTTCTTCCGATTCTTCATCATTCATTATATGCTTAGAAGGTTGCTCACACTCCTTAACATCGCCTTCAAGCTCAATGGAAGAGGGTTCAACAACTTCCACAAAATCATCAACAATGCTACTTGGTATGGAAGTGTTCTCAAACTTGGAATCCACCTCTTGTTCAACTTCCTCTAACTCTTCAACCACTTCTTCTTCTTCAACAATCTCTCCCTCCTCCACTTGTTGCAAGACATACCCCATCTCCTTGTCCTCATGTTGAGATTCTAAAATCTCCTTCATGCTCCTTTCTTCGGTTGATTTCTCACACTCATCCGTGGAGATGCTTTGCGTGTTGCATGAGTCCCATGAGTCCAAGTTGGCTTTAATTTTGGCAAGGTTAGCCTCAATAGCTTCATAATTCCTCCTTTGGGCTTCCTCTTGCTCCTTTTGATGGATTATTGCTTGAAGCCAATTGATGAGCGGATAATTTATACGCTTTTTGGCATTGTTTTTAGTATGTTTTTAGTATATTTTAGTTGATTTTTAGTATATTTTTATTACTTTTTAGTTAAAATTCACCTTTCTGGACTTTACTATGAGTTTGTGTGTTTTTCTGTGATTTCAGGTATTTTCTGGCTGAAATTGAGGGACCTGAGCAAAAATCTGATTCAGAGACTGAAAAGGACTGCAGATGCTGTTGGATTCTGACCTCCCTGCACTCGAAGTGGATTTTCTGGAGCTACAGAAGCTCAATTGGCGCGCTCTCAACGGCGTTGGAAGTTAGACATCCTGGGCTTTCCAGCAATATATGATAGTCCATACTTTGCCCAAGATTTGATGGCCCAAACCGGCATTCAAAGTCACCCTCAGAATTTCCAGCGTTAAACGCCGGAACTGGCATAAAAATTGGAGTTAAACGCCCAAACTGGCACCAAAGCTGGCGTTTAACTCCAGAAAGAGTCTCTACACGAAAATGCCTCAATGCTCAGCCCAAGCACACACCAAGTGGGCCCGGAAGTGGATTTTTACGTCATTTACTCATTTCTGTATACCCTAGGTTACTAGTTCACTATTAATAGGATCTTTTGACATTGTATCTGTACCTCATGACACTTTACACGTTTCTTTGTGTACCTTCTACGGCATGAGTCTCTAAACCCCGTGGTTGGGGGTGAGGAGC
Source organism: Arachis hypogaea (assembly GCF_003086295.3). Lineage (NCBI taxonomy): Eukaryota > Viridiplantae > Streptophyta > Magnoliopsida > Fabales > Fabaceae > Arachis > Arachis hypogaea. The sequence goes on along the minus strand of NC_092041.1, from coordinate 48,305,667 downwards.
TCTACTGTGTCTTGATGGATTAATGCAATTACTACTGTTTTTCATTCAATCATGCTTGCTTCCATTCTAAGATATTACTTGTCCTTAAACCGGATGAATGTGATGATCCGTGACACTCATCATCATTCTCAACTATGAACGAGTGCCTGACAACCACCTCCGTTCTACCTTAGATTAAGTAGATATCTCTTGGATTCTTTAATTAGAATCTTCGTGGTATAAGCTAGAACTGATGGCGGCATTCAAGAGAATCCGGAAGGTCTAAACCTTGTCTGTGGTATTCTGAGTAGGATTCAATGATTGAATGACTGTGACAAACTTCAAACTCCTGAGGGCTGGGCGTTAGTGACAGACGCAAAAGAATCACTGGATTCTATTCCAACCTGATTGAGAACCGACAGATGGATAGCCGTGCCATGACAGGGTGCGTTGAACATTTCCACTGAGAGGATGGGAGGTAGCCACTGACAACGGTGAAACCCTTGCATACAGCTTGCCATGGAAGGAGCCATTCGTGCTTGAAGAAGAAGGCAGTAGGAAAGCAGAGATTCAGAAGATGGAGCATCTCCAAAACCTCAACCTGTTCCCCATTACTGCAAAACAAGTATTTATTTCATGTTCTTTTACTCTTCACAATCAAACCTGATATTTATTGATATCCTGACTAAGATTTACAAGATAACCATAGCTTGCTTCAAGCTGACAATCTCCGTGGGATCGACCCTTACTCACGTAAGGTATTACTTGGACGACCCAGTGCACTTGCTGGTTAGTTGTGCGAAATTGCAAAAGTGTGATTGCAATTTCGTGCACCAAGTTTTTGGCGCCGTTGCCGGGGATTGTTTTGAGTTTGGACAACTGACGGTTTATCTTGTTGCTTAGCTTAGGACTGTTTTATTTTTGTTGGTTTAGAGTCTTTTATTTGAGTTTAGTTTTATATTTTAAGTTTGGTGTCTTTTGTGCTTTTATTCACTTAAAAATTTTTCAAAAATTTGTTCTTGGTGTTCATCTTGATCTTCAAAGTGTTCTTGGTGTTCATCTTGACATTCAAAGTTTTCTTGTTTGTTCTCTTTGTTCTGATCTAAAATTTCTAAGTTTAGTGTCGTTCTGTTGTTTTTCTCTTTCCTCATTAAAATTTAAAAATAAAAAAATATCCTTTCCTTGTTTTACTCATAATTTTTGAAATTTTGCATTAAATTAGTCAAAGATTTTCAAAATCATATCTTTTCAATCATTTTTATTTGCAATCATATCTTCTCAATCATATCTTTTTCAAAATAATTTTCAATCATATCTTTTTAATTGCTAATTCCAAATTCTTTTTAATTAACTAATTGATTTAGTTTTCAATTTGCTTTGATCTTATTTTCTTTCAGTTTTCGAAAATTTATTTATTTTCCATTTATTTTATTTTATTTTTCCTTTCGATCACTTTTAATAAAAAAAAATAATATCCGCATCATCTCCCTTTCTCCATCAAGGATCTAAGTGGAATTGAGCAGTCCAGAAGGACTCTGGGGTCATATGCTAACCCCATTACAGCTGCATATGGGAGTAGCATCTGTATACCTCCTATCAAAGCTAGCAGCTTTGAGCTAAATCCTCAACTCATTATCATGGTGCAGCAAAATTGCCAGTATTCCGGTCTTCCACAGGAAGAACCTACTGAGTTTCTGGCACAGTTCTTACAAATTGCTGACACAGTACGTGATAGAGAGGTAGATCAGGATGTCTACAGACTATTACTGTTTCCATTTGCTGTAAAAGATCAAGCTAAGAGGTGGTTGAATAACCAACCTACAGCAAGCATAAAGACATGGAAACAGTTATCAGACAAATTCCTGAATCAATTTTACCCTCCAAAGAGGATGACACAGCTAAGGCTGGACATCCAAGGCTTTAAACAAGAGGATAATGAATCCCTTTATAATGCCTGGGAGAGGTATAGAGGTATGCTAAGAAAATGCCCCTCTGAAATGTTTTCAGAGTGGGTACAGTTAGACATTTTCTACTATAGGCTTACAGAAAAAGCTCAGATGTCTTTAGACCACTCAGCTGGTGGATCTATACACATAAGAAAGACAATTGAAGAGGCTCAAGAGCTTATAGACACCATTGCTAGAAATCAACATTTGTACTCTAGCAATGAGTTCTCTCTAAAAGAGGAAGTCATGGCAGTAGCCACTGATCCTAATCCTCAAGAACAGATGATTGAGCTTAATCAACAATTACACCTGATGACAAAACAGTTAGCAGAATTTAAAGAGATGCTCCAAGAAACTAAAATTGCTAACAAGAACATAGAATCACAGTTGAATCAGGCAAAACAGCAGTTATCTAAACAGATAATAGAAGAATGCCAAGCAGTTCAACTGAGGAGTGGAAAGACATTGAATAACACTGCTCAAAGTAGCAAAAAGCCAATAAAGGAACAATTGACAGAGGATAGCCAAACCACTATCCAAAATCCCTCTGAGGACAGTAAGAGCCCAGAAAGGAATACTCTTGGCGTTCAAACGCCAGAAAAGGAGGGAAAGCTGGCGTTAAACGCCCATTCCTTGCCCAGTTCTGGCGTTCAAACGCCAGAAAAGGGGGAAAAGTTGGCGTTAAACGCCCATTTTCCACCCAACCCTGGCTTTCAAACGCCAATGGGGAATCAGACACCTGCGAGTGCTGATAGTAACCCCTCTAAAAAGGCTTCTCCAACCACTTCTGTAAGGAATAAACCTGCAGCAACTAAGGTTGAAGAATATAAAGCCAAGATGCCTTATCCTCAGAAACTCCGCCAAGCGGAGCAGGATAAGCAATTTGCCCGCTTTGCAGACAACCTAAGGACTCTTGAAATAAAGATTCCGTTTGCAGAGGCACTTGAGCAAATACCTTCTTATGCTAAGTTCATGAAAGAGATCTTAAGTCATAAGAAGGATTGGAGAGAAACTGAAAAAGTATTTCTCACTGAAGAATGCAGTGCAGTCATTCTGAAAAGCTTACCAGAAAAGCTTCAAGATCCAGGAAGCTTTATGATACCATGCACATTAGAAGGTGCTTGCACCAAGACAGTCCTGTGTGACCTTGGAGCAAGCATCAATCTAATAACTGCATCCACTATCAGAAAGCTTGGGTTGACTGAAGGAGTCAAACCAACCCGGATATGCCTCCAACTTGCTGATGGCTCCATTAAATATCCATCAGGCATAATTGAGGACATGATTGTCAAGGTTGGGCCATTTGCCTTTCCAACTGACTTTGTAGTGCTGGAAATGGAGGAGCACAAGAGTGCAACTCTCATTCTAGGAAGACCTTTCCTAGCAACTGGACGAACTCTCATTGATGTACAAAAAGGGGAAGTAACCCTGAGAGTCAATGAGGATGAGTTCAAGTTGAATGTTGTCAAAGCTATGCAGCATCTAGACACATCAAATGACTGCATGAGCGCTGATATCATTGACTCTTTGGTGGAGGAGGTCAATATGACTGAAAGTCTTGAATCAGAGCTAGAGGACATCTTTAAAGATGTTCAGCCTGATCTGGAGGAACTAAAGGAAATAAAAGAAATTCTGAAAATTCCTCAAGAAGAAGATAAGCCTCCTAAACCCGAGCTCAAGCCACTACCACCATCCCTGAAATATGCATTTCTGGGAGAAGGTGACACTTTTCCAGTGATCATAAGCTCTGCTTTAAATCCACAGGAAGAGGAAGCATTAATTCAAGTGCTAAGGACACACAAGACAGCTCTTGGGTGGTCCATAAGTGATCTTAAGGGCATTAGCCCAGCAAGATGCATGCACAAGATCCTATTGGAGGATGATGCTAAGCCAGTGGTTCAATCACAAAGGCGGCTAAATCCAGCCATGAAGGAGGTGGTGCAGAAAGAGGTCACTAAGTTACTAGAGGCTGGGATTATTTATCCTATTTCTGATAGCCCCTGGGTGAGCCCTGTCCACGTTGTCCCCAAGAAGGGAGGCATGACAGTGGTTCATAATGAAAAGAATGAACTAGTTCCTACAAGAACAGTTACAGGGTGGCGCATGTGTATTGACTACAGAAAGCTCAATACAGTCACCAGAAAGGATCATTTTCCTTTACCATTCATAGACCAGATGCTAGAGAGACTAGCAGGTCATGAATACTACTGCTTTTTGGATGGCTATTCAGGTTATAACCAAATTGCAGTAGATCCTCAGGACCAAGAGAAAACAGCATTTACATGTCCTTCTGGAGTATTTGCCTATAGGAGGATGCCTTTTGGTCTGTGCAATGCACCTGCAGCCTTTCAGAGGTGCATGCTCTCTATCTTCTCAGATATGGTAGAGAAATTTCTGGAAGTCTTCATGGATGACTTTTCAGTATTTGGAGACTCATTCAGCTCCTGCCTTAACCATCTAGCACTTGTTCTAAAAAGATGCCAAGAGACCAACCTAGTTTTAAACTGGGAAAAATGTCACTTTATGGTGACTGAAGGGATTGTCCTTGGGCATAAAATTTCAAACAAGGGGATAGAGGTGGATCAAGCTAAAGTTGAAGTAATTGAAAAATTACCACCACCTACCAATGTTAAGGAAATCAGAAGTTTTCTAGGGCATGCAGGATTCTACAGAAGGTTTATAAAGGATTTTTCAAAAATTGCCAAACCTCTGAGTAATCTGCTAGCTGCTGACACGCCATTTATCTTTGATAAGGAGTGTCTGCAGGTGTTTGAGACCCTAAAAGCTAAGCTGGTCACAGCACCAGTCATCTCTGCACCAGACTGGACATTACCATTTGAACTAATGTGTGATGCCAGTGACCATGCCATTGGTGCAGTATTGGGACAAATCCATGGTAAGCTTCTACATGTCATTCATTATGGCAGTCGTATTCTAAATGATGCACAGAAGAACTACACAACCACAGAAAAAGAGTTACTTGCAGTGGTTTATGCCATTGACAAGTTCAGATCTTATTTAGTAGGATCAAAAGTGATTGTGTACACTGACCATGCTGCTCTTAAATATCTACTCACAAAGCAGGATTCAAAACCTAGGCTCATAAGATGGGTGTTGCTTCTGCAAGAGTTTGATAAAGAAATAAGAGACAGAAAAGGGACAGAGAATCAAGTAGCTGATCACCTGTCCTGGATAGAACCAGTAGCAGGAGCATCCCTCCCTCCTACTGAGATCTTTGAAACCTTTCCAGATGAGCAATTATTTGCTATTCAGGAAGCTCTGTGGCTTGCAGACAGTGCAAACTATAAGACTCAAGGTTCTCCTTCTGTAACCATGGAAAGGAAGCATGAAGAGCTTCTCTCACAACAGAGTCAAACAGAGCCCCCACAGTCAAACTCTAAGTTTGGTGTTGGGAGGCCACAACCAAATTCTATGTTTGGTGTTGAACCCCCACATTCAAACTCTAAGTTTGGTGTTGGGAGGTTCCAACATGGCTCTGAGTATTTGTGAGGCTCCATGAGAGCCCACTGTCAAGCTACTGACATTAAAGAAACGCTTGTTGGGAGGCAAACCAATGTTATATTTATTATTTTTCCTTTGTTATTTTATGTTTTCTATAGGTTGATGATCATGGAAAGTCACAAAATCAATTGAAAAAGCAGAAACAGAATGAAAAATAGAAAGAAAAACAGCACACCCTAGAGGAAAACTTGCTGGCGTTTAAACACCAGTAAGGGCAGCAAATGGGCGTTTAACGCCCAGTCTGGCACCATTCTGGGCGTTTAACGCCAGAAAGGGGCACCAGACTGGCGTTAAACGCCAGGAATGGGCACCAAGCTGGCGTTAAACGCCAGAAATGGGCACCAGCCCGGCGTTTAACGCCAGGATTGGCAGGAGGAGCATTTTTGCTCGCCACTTGGTGCAGGGATGAATTATCCTTGACACCTCAGGATCTGTAGACCCCACAGGATCCCCACCTACCCCACCACACTCTCTCTTCTTTCTTCTTTTGCTCGAGGACGAGCAAACCTTCTAAGTTTGGTGTGGTAAAAATGTTGCTTTTTGTTTCTCCATAACCATTTATCGCACCTAAGGCCGGAGAGACCTCTAGAAAGAGGAAAGGGAAGGCAAAAGCTTCCACCTCCGGGTCATGGGAGATGGAGAGATTCATCTCAAGGGATGCACTTTCCTCCACAAAACTATTGGGAGCAAATCAACACCTCCCTAGAAGAATTGAGTTCCAACATGGGACAACTAAGGGTGAAGCACCAAGAACATTCCATCCTCCTCCATGAAATTAAAGAAGATCATAGAATCATGAGAGAGAAGCAACAAAGGCAAGGAAGAGACATTGAGGAGCTCAAGCACTCCATAAGATCTTCAAGAGGAAGAACAAGCCGCCATCACTAAGGTGGACCCGTTCTTTAATCTCCTTGTTCTTTATTTTCTATTTTTTTCGAATTTTTATGCTTATGTTTATCTATGTTTGTGTCTTATTACATGATCATTAGTATCTTAGTGTCTATGCCTTAAAGCTATGAATGTCCTATGAATCCATCACCTCTCTTAAATGAAAAATGCTTTAATCACAAAAGAACAAGAAGTACAGGATTTCGAATTTATCTCTGAAATTAGGTGAATTAGTTTGATGTGGTGACAATACTTTTTGTTTTCTGAATGAATGCTTGAACAGTGCATATGTCTTTTGAATTTGTTGTTTTAAGAATGTTAAAATTGTTGGCTCTTGAAAGAATGATGGAAAAGGAGAACTATTATTGAGGATCTGAAAAATCATCAATTGATTCTTGAAGCAAGAAAAAGCAGTGATTCAAAAAAAAACGAAAAAATAGAAGAGAAAAAGAAAAAAAAAGCAAGCAGAAAAAGCCAATAGCCCTTTAAACCAAAAGGCAAGGGTAGAAATAAAGTTGTGATCCAAGGCAAAAGAGTGTGCTTAAGAACCCTGGACACCTCTAATTGGGGACTCTAGCAAAGCTGAGTCACAATCTGAAAAGGTTCACCCAATTATGTGTCTGTGGCATGTATGTATCCGGTGGTAATACTGGAAGACAGAGTGCTTTGGGCCACAGCCAAGACTCATACACTAGCTATGTTCAAGAATCATTATACTTAACTAGGAGAATCAATAACACTATCTGAGTTCTGAGTTCCTATAGATGCCAATCATTCTAAACTTCAAAGGATAAAGTGAGATGCCAAAACTGTTCGGAAGCAAAAAGCTACTAGTCCCGCTCATCTAATTGGAACTAAGTTTCTTTGATATTTTGGAGTCTATAGTATATTCTCTTCTTTTTATTCTATTTTAATTTTCAGTTGCTTGGGGACAAGCAACAATTTAAGTTTGGTGTTGTGATGAGCGGATAATTTATACGCTTTTTGGCATTATTTTTAGTATGTTTTTAGTATATTTTAGTTGGTTTTTAGTATATTTTTATTAGTTTTTAGTTAAAATTCACTTTTCTGGACTTTACTATGAGTTTGTGTGTTTTTCTGTGATTTCAGGTATTTTCTGGTTGAAATTGAGGGACCTGAGCAAAAATCTGATTCAGAGACTGAAAAGGACTGCAGATGTTGTTGGATTCTGACCTCCCTGCACTCAAAGTAGATTTTCTTGAGCTACAGAAGCCCAATTGGCGCGCTCTCAACGGTGTTGGAAAGTAGACTTCCTGGGCTTTCCAGCAATATATGATAGTCCATACTTTGCCCAAGATTTGATGGCACAAATCGGCGTTCAAAAATCACCCTCAGAATTCCCAGCGTTAAACGCCGGAACTGGCATAAAAATTGGAGTTAAACGCCCAAACTGGCACCAAAGCTGGCGTTTAACTCCAGAAAGAGTCTCTACACGAAAATGCTTCAATGCTCAGCCCAAGCACACACCAAGTGGGCCCGGAAGTGGATTTTTACGTCATTTACTCATTTCTGTATACCCTAGGTTACTAGTTCACTATTAATAGGATCTTTTGACATTGTATCTGTACCTCATGACACTTTACACGTTTCTTTGTGTACCTTCTACGGAATGAGTCTCTAAACCCCATGGTTGGGGGTGAGGAGCTCTGCTGTGTCTTGATGGATTAATGCAATTACTACTGTTTTTCATTCAATCATGCTTGCTTCCATTCTAAGATATTACTTGTCCTTAAACCGGATGAATGTGATGATCCGTGACATTCATCATCATTCTCAACTATGAACGTGTGCCTAACAACCACCTCCGTTCTACCTTAGATTAAGTAGATATCTCTTGGATTCTTTAATTAGAATCTTCGTGGTATAAGCTAGAACTGATGGCGGCATTCAAGAGAATCCGGAAGGTCTAAACCTTGTCTGTGGTATTCTGAGTAGGATTCAATGATTGAATAACTGTGATGAACTTCAAACTCCTGAGGGCTGGGCGTTAGTGACAGACGCAAAAGAATCACTGGATTCTATTCCAACCTGATTGAGAACCGACAGATGGATAGTCGTGCCGTGACAGGGTGCGTTGAACATTTCCACTGAGAGGATGGGAGGTAGCCACTGACAACGGTGAAACCCTTGCATACAGCTTGCCATGGAAGGAGCCTTGCGTGCTTGAAGAAGAAGGCAGTAGGAAAGCTGAGATTTAGAAGATGGAGCATCTCCAAAACCTCAACCTGTTCCCTATTACTGCAAAACAAGTACTTATTTCATGTTCTTTTACTCTTCACAATCAAACCTGATATTTATTGATATCCTGACTAAGATTTACAAGATAACCATAGCTTGCTTCAAGCCGACAATCTCCGTGGGATCGACCCTTACTCACGTAAGGTATTACTTGGACGACCCAGTGCACTTGCTGGTTAGTTGTGCAGAATTACAAAAGTGTGATTGCAATTTCGTGCACCACCAATCCATTTCTTCCTTGAGACGATCCATTGACTCTTGGATGGATGGATGTGGGTGTTCTTCCTTGGAGGGTTATGGTAGAAAGGGAAATTCATTATGTGGTTGAAAGTTATCATACATGGGAGGTGATTCATCTTGGTAAGGGTAGTGAGGTGGTGGTTCTTGAGTGTATTGGTGGTGGAATTGGGGTGGTTCTTCATATGGTTCATATGGATTATAAGGTGGTTGGTATGGTGGATATGGGTTGGGGTCATATGGAGGTGTTTGGTGAAAAGGGGCTTGTGAGTAAAGTGGTTCAAAATTATGTTGAGGCTGTGGTTCATAGGCATATGGTGGTGGTTGTTGAAAATCATAATAAGGGTCACCACTTCCATTAGGTTGATATACATTAGGATTGGAATTATACCCATAAGAGTCCGGAGGTTGTTGTTGCCAAGAAGGTTGATCAATCCCTTGAGGCTCCTCCCATCCTTGATTGTTCCATCCTTGATGCATATCCTCATTGTAGCTCCCATTTCCTACAACATAGTTTGAACCAAACTCATAGCCAAAGGGGTGAGAATTCATGATAGCAAATAAAAATAAAAACTAACAAAAATAAGCAACAAAGTCCTAAAGCTAACAAAAACTACCAAATAAGCAAAAGACAAACATATTCACATATTCACAATAGCCAATAATGTAACACCATTGTAACTCCCCGGCAACGGCGCCATTTTGATGATCGGATTTCTTGACGGTTTAGAATTTATCTAATGAAGTCTCGTTATGAAGTATAGTTTCCAAACCAATCAAGAATCCTTTCATGCAAAAATTTTGGATGTCACAATTAACAAACCCCAAATAAGAAATAACCAAAGTATTAAGACTCCCGGTCGTCTCACAAGGAATTGCAATGAAGTGCTCAATTATTGGCTATGAAGGGGGTAAGGGGTTTCATTTGATGATTGGGCAAGAAAATAAATGGCAAGAAAAGTAAATTAAACAAGTAATTAAAGAATCAAGATAAAGAACTCTTGGCTAAGACTTAGGTAATTGAGATCATCATCCTTGTCTACTGATGGTGTTTTTGTGGAAAAATGAATTTCCAACACACAAATCCAACCGGCAAGTATACCGGGTCGCATCAAGTAGTAATAACTCACTTAGAGTGAGGTCGATCCCACAGGGATTGATGGATCAAGCAACTTTAGTGGGTGATTAGTTTAGTCAAGCTAACATTGAAGTGAAATTGAGTGAAATCGTAGCCAACAGAATTGTAAATGACAGGAAATTTAAAGTTGCAGAAAGTAAAATTGCAAGTAACTTAAATAACAAGAAAGTAAAATAACTAAAACTTAAATTGCAAGAAATGTAAAGTGCATGAAAAGTAAAGGGGGTTGGGTGCTGGAAATTAAAATTCAACAGGAAAGTGTAAATAGCAATCAAACAGAGAAGTAAAAGGTGCAAAATCATGCAACAGATCTAAACAGAAAATGGAAATTGCTTGAAGAATTCTAAACAGAAAAGCAGTGCTTAATTTGCAGCAATTTAAAAGAATGTTGAAAATCTCAGGATTGGAGGAGACTAGATAACAAGTCTAGATCTCAAATCCTTCCTTGATCCAACAAGAACAATTGCAGAAGACGTAAAAGAAAGCAAATTGCAGAAATTGCAGAAGAAGAAATGAACAGAAAGTAAACTTCAATTATGCAGAAAATTAAAGAAGAGATCTCAAGGTGAGATTGAAACAGAAGTTCTTCAATTCTTCACCCAAGATCCAAAGCAAGAAAAGTAAAGAGTGCTCAAGAAGGAACCAGGAGGAAGAGAGATCAATTCTCCTTCCTAATTCTCTAAGAAATTCCAAAGTTCAAAATTAAAATGCAAGTAGAAAAGAAAATTCCAAAATAAAGTCTCGAGCTCCCCAATTACATAAAACTAGCTCCTATTTATACACTTTCTATTCTTGGATTTTGGGGTTTGGATGGGCTTTTGATTTGGTGAAGAAATGAATTAAATTGGGTTTTTAATTCAATTTCAGCCCATGAAGGAAAATTGCTTCCAGGAGGCTGCCCTGCCCTTGTGGAGGGCAGGGCAGGATTTGATGAGTGCGGCCTTGGTGCGAGCGTGGTGCACGAGTTGATGCTGCAGGATGCTGCCCTGCCCTCGCGGAGGGCAGGGCAGAAATTTTTGGTGCACCAGAATTGTGCCACGGTGCGTGCTTGGTGCTGCCAGATGCAAGCTGTGATGCGCCAGAATTGAGTCTTGGTGCACAAGATGCTGCCCTGCCCTCGCGGAGGGCAGGGCAGAAAAATATGGTGCTGCCAGGATCATGTGTGGTGCGCGCTGGTGCTGCCAGGGTAGTGATTTGGTGCGCCAGATTCACTTCTTGGTGCGCCAGATTTGTGTGTGGTGCGCCAGATTTGTGCACCAATCCAAATGCTGCCCTGCCCTCGCGGAGGGCAGGGCAGTGTTTCCAAAATGAAGGCCCGTGTTCGAATCTGGGCAGAGACACACGCTTGATCATTTTCCTTGGTTTCCTTGTGTCTCCCTCTTCGAGCCTTGGTGGAAGCATTTTGGTTTATTTTCGCTTGTTTTTGGCCCTTAAAGATGCTTTCCGTTCCTGCCCCAATTGTACGCCAAATATGGATTGCTATATATCGTTGGAAAGCTCTGAATGTCAGCTTTCCAACGCAACCGGAAGCACATCAATTAGACGTCTGTAGCTCAAGTTATAGCCATTTGAAGGAGGCATGGTCATGCTGTGAGCGCCCAGATTTTACCTTAGCGAATTCTTGCTTCCAATCCTCAATGTGCATCACGATTCTGCCCTGCCCTTGGCAAGGGCAGGGCAGTGTGCGTGCTGGCTGCTTCCTTCCTTGATTTGGTCATGGGCCACGCTTTTAAAAGCGTGGCCTAAGGCTCCAAAGTGTACCCCAACTTCAAAGTGTACCCCAAAGCTCTTTTTTTTCTCCTTTTTTTGTGCTTCTTTGCTTCTTTTTCTTCTTATTTCCTACAAGATTTATAAAATTAAAATATCAAGAAAATATATCATTTAAGTACAAAAGCATTCAATATTTAAGCACAAATTATCAATTTCTTGTATGAAAAGCATAGAAAAATAGGTATATGATGACATGTCATCACAACACCAAACTTAAACCTTGCTTGTCCCCAAGCAAGAAAAGAATCATGCAATAAAGATTGACAATCCAAGGTAAGAAGAATAGCAATTCAATGTTCATGGTAAGCTAGTTTTCTATGCATGCTTCAATCACAAAAGAAATGTAAATGATTGATGCTTCCATTTAGCTCAATTTATGAAATCTTTTTCTTATAATTCTTCCTTGAAACAAGCTTTTGATTTTTTTTTTCCTTTTTTTTTATTAGCTTCTCCTTTTGGGTGCTTTGCCCCATGAGTTAATAACAAAGCTACGACTTCTAAATGCTTTGTTTTCAAGTATTACCACTTGATACATAAGCACCACAAGCATTTAATTAGAGGACTTCATTAAGCTCATTTTTCTTTTCTTTTCTTGACTCTCTAATCATTGATGCTCAGAGCCTTGAGCTTTGAGGGAGTGCTTTTGCACTTGAGCCTAGCCTTGACTTCTAAGTGTTTTCTTTTCAAGCATTTGGCTTGATACATAAACACCACAAGCACTTAGCAAATAAATTGCCATTGGTACTCAGAGCCTTCAGCTTTCTCATTCCTTCCCTTTTTCTTTTCTTGCTTTAATTATATTTGCTTCTTCAAGGTTTTCATGATTTCAAAAGATTTCACAAAATGTACTAGATGAAAAACTTCAATTAAATAAAATCCAATGCAATTGAGCAACAATCAATCACACTAGCTTTCCAATACTTGTATGCACATGCTAAATTCTTCTTTAATTCCTTGTTTGTTTATGATCATGATGCTTTTTGCTTTTGAATTCACAAAACTCAAGTTGGTAGTCATAATGTCATAACAACATATTTCAAATCAAATTCAAGCTATGCTTAGTCATACCACACATGTATACAGAAAATATAAAGACAATCATGCAATTTAAAGTGTTGGAAATAAATGAGAGGAAAAGGAACTTTACAACCTTGTAGTCCATCTTCTCTATTGTTGTCATTTTCCTCCCATTCTTCTCCTTCCCATACCAACTCAGAATGCTTGCTCATCCTCAAGCAACAATTAGAACAATGGCTATGGGGCTAAGATGGATCATGAATGTCTTACACAATGAAATGTTAGCAGTACATGTGTTTTGAGCAAGCAAAATTTAAGATAAAAATCAAGGCACAAGAGACAAAGACATTTTGATTGCAAACATAAGAGGGTGTGCATGATACATTGCATAAAAAAAAATAAGTGGCACACCAAACTTAGTGTGACACTTTCACTTGAAATTAATACAAGTATCTAGTAAGCATTGGAACCAAATTTTGTTGCATTGCAACACCAAACTTAGAATGCAACCATATGTCAATTTATTTGAACTAAGACTAAACAAAAGAAACTGTTATTTGTTGGATACAATCACCAAGTCAAGAATATGTCATGAATAAAGATCTCTTGGTGATATATTAACAAAAACAGTTAAGGAGCAAAATAAGTGGAAGCATTAAAAATAAAGAAATAACTAAAGTAAACAGAATAATAAAATGTCAAACCAAAAGAAAAACAACACTGCAAAGGCTTTATGATTATGCAGACAAGTGGTGTTGCTTAATGAATTGCATAGAGAATTAAGTGGCACACCAAACTTAGAATCTTAGTGTGTCACTTCCATTTTTGATTTGATGCAATCATCCAAAAAGATTGAAAACAAGTTGTTGCAAGACAACACCAAACTTAGAATGTAACCATATGCCCATTTATTGAATTTAAACAAAGTAAAAAAAACGAAAACAAAGCAGAGAAGAAATTATACCTACGGTTGGGTTACCTCCCAACAAGTGCTCTTTTAGTGTCATTAGCTTGACATGTTGTTCTTCACTTTCTTCCTCTTCTTCCAATTGGTTAAGAGGAATGACTTCAAGGGGGGAGAAGTTTCAGCTCTTGTCCCCTTTTTTGGTTTCCTCTCAGCAAGCTTTCTTTTGAAATTGGCTTGGTTAAGCTTGCTTGCTGACTTAGGGGGAGGATTGTTTGCAGTTGACCTTCTCTTGAATGTTGTCCTTGGTATCTTGGTCACAATCCTCTTCTTGGTGCTTTTGTTAATTGCCTTCACTTCTTGGATGTCAAGACATGGTTGCTGTGTGATTATTGGAGTGATTTCTTCATTAAGAGCCTCTTCAATTGGTGGTTCCATGAATCCTTCTTCTATGCAACTCTCTGCTTCAATTGAGGGTGACTTCTCTTGAGTGTCTTCCTCACTTTCTTGATCCTCCACTTCTTCCCTTGTCACCTCAAGTGCAGTTTCATTTTCAACCACCTCATTCTTCATTGAAAGTTCACTTGATGCAGTGGCCTCCTTATCTTGCTCTTCCACTTTCTCCTTCACATCCATCAATTGGCCTTCATTTTCCTTGCTCAGTGGTTCTACGCTCCTCTTTGTTTGCTCTAAGGGGCCATTCATCTTCTTGAAGATGATTTCTTTCCAGGATTGGGGTTGTGTGTATCTTTCCACGAGTTTTTTATGTATTTCAATGGCTTGAAGGTAATCCTCATCAGGTGGTTCAAGAGATGAAGGTTGAGAGTAATAATAATCAAGTGATGAAGAACTTTCAAATGAGAAACTGGGATGTGAGGGTGGATGCTCTTCCATTCTTTGGTGATACTTCCATCCACCATGAGGATAATGATATGAATCATTTTGTGGTGGTGGTTGGTATCCCATATGATTTTCTTGCTCATCTTGTGTCTCTGAAGCAAATCTCCATGAATTGGAGTGCTCAGAATGTGTATTCTCTTGGTGATATTCCCAGCCACCATTAGAGATTGGTGATGGTGGGTAATATCCCATAAAATTTGTTTGATCATAAGATGAGTTGAACTCCATTTGAATTTTGTAAAACACAACACCACGGAAAATTGAAATTACTCATATCAGATATGAGTTTTGCTTAGTGAGGCAAAAACACAAACACCTTGGTTTCAATTTGAATCAGAGAACAAAAATAAAAAAAAATGCTTGATCTAGACTTCTCACCCACTTAATCATTGTTGATCTAAATCAATCCCCAGCAACGGCGCCAAAAACTTGATGTGTGGAAAACGATCCAACACAAAACTCACCGGCAAGTGTACCGGGTCGCATCAAGTAATAATAACTCACATGAGTGAGGTCGATCCCACAGGGATTGAAGGATTGAGCAATTTTAGTTTAGTGGGTGATTTAGTCAAGCGAATCTAGTTTTGGTTGAGTGATTTGTGTTCAACAAGAAGTAAGTGACAGTAAATGTAAAGGGAGAAGGGATCAGTGTAGTAAATTGAAGAACAGAATTGTAAATTTGCAGAATCTTAAAGAGCAAGAAAGTAAATGACTGAAACTTAAAGTGCAAGAAACTTAAATTGCAGTAGCTTAAATGGCAAGAAAGATAAATGGCTTGAATATAAAAGGGAATTGAGGACTGGGATTGCAGAATCTAAACAAAGAAGAAGTAAATTGCAACAATTAAGAGAGCAACAATTAAATCAGAAGCAATAAGCATTCAAACAGAAAGGAAATAAAATGTAGCAGAGGTTCACAGAAGAACCTAAGTAAATTTTGATCTCAGGACTCAAGGGCTTAGGTAGCAGAGCCTAAAACCCAATTTCCTTCCCAGATCTGAATTATCTAAGCAATTGACAGAAAATTAAAGAAGAAGCAATAGAAGAACAGAATTTAAATTGAATTATGCAGAAAACAAATTGAAGAGAGTTTGAATGGGAATTGAGACAGAATTTCCTCAATTTCACACACCCAAAACTCAAAAAAAAAACAGAAGAGTAGAATTGCCCAAGGAAGAATGAGGAAGGAGATCAGTCAATTCTCCCTTGATCCTCTTGGTGCTCGGACAAGTCTCTCCAGAAAAGCTCAAAGAAAGTGCCAAAGTAAAATTCAAAAGCCAAGGTAAAAGTCTAAGTGGAAAAAGGTAAAGTAAAAGCTAAAAATCCCTAATTACATCAAACTAGCTTCTATTTATACACTTTCTATTCTTGGATTTTGGGATTTGGATGGGCTTTTGATTTGGTGAAGAAATGAATTCAAATGGATTTTTAATTTGAATTTTTGGCCCATTGAAATTCACTCCCAGGAGGCTGCCCTGCCCTTGTGGAGGGCAGGGCAGAAAATTGATGCTTGGTGCATGAGATTGGTGCGGCCATGGTGCGAGTTAGTGCAGCGTGGTGCGAGTCTGGCGCGAGTTGGTGCGGCCAGATGCTGCCCTGCCCGCGCCAAGGGCAGGGCAGGAAAAGTTGGTGCTGCCATGGGAGAAAATTGGTGCGCGCGTTGGTGCTTCTTGGTGCGCCACACACGATGCTGCCCTGCCCGCGCCAAGGGCAGGGCAAAGTCCCTTCCTTCACAGCCCGTGTTCGAAACTGGGCGGACGCATGCGCTACAATTATTTTCTTGGTTTCTTGGTACGGTAGTGAACCTTAGTGCTTAGCTTCCTCATGGTTCCTTGTTCGAACCTTGTAGCATGCATGGTTGATATTTTCCCCTTGATTTTCTTCCTTATAGGGCCCGATTCTGCCCTCCACAAGGGCAGGGCAGAGTTTGCTTTCTCTTGGTCCCAAGGCACCATTTTGTGCTCTGCCCTTGTAGTGGGCAGGGCAGAGTTGCCTATTCTTGTTTGGTTCTCTATGTTGCCCTCCTAGAGGGCAGTCTGCCCTTATGGAGGGCAATGTTGCTTCTCCCTTAGCATGCGGCACGCTTTTTCTTGATTCGGCCACGCTTTCCTTGTCTTAGCTACACTTCTTAGGCCACGCTTTTCCTTTTCTTTTCTTTTCTTCACCTATATTAAACCAAAACAACACTCCAAGTATCACTAAATTCAAGAGGCTTACAAATCAATTAAAGTTCAATTAAAATTAGCTTAAACCTCATGATTTATCATTAATTTCATGGTGGTTGCTTGATTTAAAGAAGTTATGCATTTTCACTCCAAATCACTTACTTAGGATACAAGAAAGTGCATAAATGCTAACAAAACAAGTGAAATTAGCTTGAAAATGGGTATATGATGACTTGTCATCATCTACACACCAAATATTGATAATTATGAGAGGCCAAGCTCATTAAGTCTACTTCCAAAAGTTTTAAGTACGTAATATCTACTCCTAGACTTGAAGTACGTCAAATGGCTTTGATCACATCAACCTATAAGTCCCAACCTACCTACTAATTAGATTAGTAGTGGGTTGGCGTCAATGAGTATCAAATTGATCACCAAGGGTTCTCAAATCACCAAATCATTGAGACCCAATGACTCAAGATCACTTAATTCCCTTAGCCTAGGCCAAGAGTCAAGAAAACTACCCAAAAACTAGTGAAAGCATTTCATCAAACACTTAGAGTGCAAGAAAAGTAAACATCACAAAATGCTAGAATTAATGAAACCCATAACTATCATAAGCAAGAAATCCATAATAGCAAGAAAAATCAACACAAAAGAAACATAGAAACATGAAATTGCATTAAAATGGAAATTAGATCCAATAATGTTCATCAACATAAAAAAGAGTAAAATAAGAAATTAACAAGAAAAACTAAGAAGATCAAGACAATAGAACACTAAAACATAAGAGAATTGAAATCAAAAGAAGAATTGAAAGCGAAATTTGAGAGAGATTAACCTAATTCCTATCCTAAATCTAGAGAGAGGAGAGAGAGGAGAGAGCTTCTCTCTCTAGAATGCTATCCTAAAACATGATGAAAAGTCAACTATGACTAAGTGTGTTCATTCCCCCTTCAATACTTGGGTTCAATAGCATCAGAAATGGATTGGATTGGGCCCAAAATGAGCTGCAAAATTGCTAGGGCGATTTCATTAAAGTGGGCTGTGGACAGCATCGGTACGTGCGCGCAAAGTGCGCGTACGCGCGCCAGAACGCGAAGCAACATATGGCAGATTTTATATCATTTCGAAGCCCCAGATGTTAGATTTCTAACGCAACTAGAACCGCCTCATTTGGACCTGTGTAGCTCAAGTTATGGTCGTTTGAGTGCGAAGAGGTCGGGCTTGACAACTTTACGGTTCCTTCATTTCTTCATGAGTTCTCCCACTTTGCATGTTTTTCTCCTCACTTCTTCCATCCAATACTTGCCTTATGAACATGAAATCACTCAACAAATATATCACGGCATCAAATGGAATTAAAGTGAATTAAAATCACCAATTTTAGGGCCTAAAAAGCATGTTTTCACATTTAATCACAAATCAAGGGAGAATTGCAAAACCATGCTATTTTATTGAATAAATGGGGGAAAAAGTGGATAAATCCCCCAAAATAAGGACAAAATAAACCACGAAATCGGGGTTTATCAGATATCCATGGAGTGATGAGTCTGAATTTCACTACCCACATATAATGAATCCGTTCTTTGGCAAGCGCACCAAATTGTCGTCAAGTAATAACCCACAATGGAGTGGGATCGTATCCACAGAGATTAATTGGATTAAGCAAGCAATTGTTGATTAATTATCCAAGTTAGACGATTCAATTTTGAGTGATAAGCAACAAGAAAAGTAAATGACATGAAAGTAAAGGAAAGTAATAAAGTGCAAGAACGTAAATGGCAAGGAAAGTAAAGTACAAGAAAGTAAAGTGCTGGAAATGTAAACTGCAGAAAATGTAAATAACCACAAAGTAAATAAAAGAAAGAAAGATAAAATAAACATTGGGATCAAGAGATATTGCATTCTCTGGATTAATTGATTTCATCTCATCTTCAATCATGCAACTCATTGACTTCTTGGCAATCATGATTGATTGAGCCTCAATTCCTTGGTGACTCAATCTCTCAAATCTTTATCAATAGCCAATTCCTTAGGCTAATTACTCATGAGAAGAGATGATGCTTGTCCTCTGATTATACCACACATCCTTATAGGTCCAAGTAGAGGGAGGATTATATGTCACCATATCCAAACACCAAAACCCAGATCCTACTCAAGTGTAAGAAAGGATTTCAAGCATGGTTTTATGATTCCTCTTCCAAGGTTCCCATAAAACCCAAATACATTCAATCTCTTTTACAAGATAATTCAATGCTAGAATGAGGAACGAAATCCCTTCAAGTAAATCAAAGAGAGATGAAGAGAAGAAGAAGAATAAAAATAATCAATCCATTGAAAAACAATAGAGCCCTCTTTCCCAATGGAAATAGTTAATAATTCATAACTAAAATATTTACAAGTAAGAAAATGGAAGAGGATAAGAGAATGGTGGGAAGGAGGGTCCAAAGACTCACTCCTCCAAATGTGTCCAGCCTAATAGATAGCTCCCTAATTCTATAAAACTAAGGCCTTTATATAGGCTCTCCTAAATTACAAACTTAAATGAAATTAAAAGCAAATTACAATGAAATGAAAATAAACTATTCTAGATGCTTCTTGTGGCCTTGATTGGTTGACAATTGCGGCTTGAATGAGAGTTGGAGTGGGCTTCGTTGAAGGTTGGGGGCTGCAGGAAGAAGTTGGCGTGTGGTTCCAAGTGCCACTCCCACTTGATTTTGCCCTTTGGAGTATGACCCACTTTACAATGTTGAACATATGGAATTAGTTGGGCCTCAAAATGAATGTACACTATCAAGTATTATATTTGGTTGGAAATCCCTGGATGCAATCTTTCCAACGTCTTTGGAATCAATTGATTTCGACCTCTGTAGCTCAAGTTATGTCCATTTGAATGTGACTAGGTCAGTCTGTCAGGTAGCCCGGCGTGCCACGCCCCATATGTTGTGAAACTGGCGTGCCTTGCCCAAAACTGGCATGCCATGCCTTCAGTGATTTGATTTGCCATTGTTAGGTAGTTTTCTTCTTTGCATACTCTTGTTTTAATATTTTGGTTGTTAGTTTGTTTGATTAGATTTATGCCTTAAGGTGTAACTTAGTTGTTGTTGAGTAGTGTTTGCTTGTAGTATAAGTTTTGTTTTTTTTTTTTTAGTGTATCCGAAAATTTTTCAAAAACCAAAAAGATTTGTTGTTGAATTTAATTTTGGTTATATTAGAATGCTTGTAGATTAGGAGAGTGCCCTGTTTTTGAAAAAAAAAAGAGAAAGAAAGGGAAAAGGGCATCCGCGCGCGAGCGCACTGCGCGTGTCCGCGCCGGTGGTGCATTTTGCACTCCTGGTACAAAAACCAGAGAGTTGTGCCCACTTTGTGCCCATTTCATGCCAGGCACCCACGCGTCAGCGTGCGTGATGCCTGCGCGCCACTCGCCACTTCGCCATCGACGCGCAAGCGCACTATGCGCGCGCGCGCCGATTGTGTAATCTGAACTCCCTGGTACAAAAACCAGAGAGTTGTGCCAAACTGGTGCCTACCCTGTGCTCGGTCAGGCGCACGTCCGCGTACTGTGCGCGTCTGC
This sequence comes from Arachis hypogaea, assembly GCF_003086295.3. Classification (NCBI taxonomy): domain Eukaryota; kingdom Viridiplantae; phylum Streptophyta; class Magnoliopsida; order Fabales; family Fabaceae; genus Arachis; species Arachis hypogaea. The sequence goes on along the minus strand of NC_092041.1, from coordinate 48,285,366 downwards.
GCCTGTCGCCAACTCGTATACTTTTGTTTTCTTTTGTTTATCGCATTCGTATACTTCTATTCTTTACATTTTAATTTTGTTTTTATAGCCTGTTTTCAATTTTTTTTCTAAGTCTCTTCTATTAATAATGTTGTTGAATTTTCTTGGTTAATCTTGGTGCTTCTTGACCTGTTTGATATTGTTGGGTGATGAAACTTCTGAATCAATGCTTCATCTTGTATGAATCTTATATTCTTTGTGCATTGATATGAGCTTACATGTCTTTCATGACCCACTCCTCCTAGTTGAACTTGATGCTTTTGACTGCTCTTCATGCTTTAACTTTACTCTTGCATTAAGTATTAATTGATATGCCCTTTGCTTACATTGTCTTCTCACTTACATGTTGTAGCTACCATATAGTGAGGACCCTATTCTTATTTGGCATTAGCCCCCACCTATATTTTATTTGCTTCAATGTCTTTATTGTAGGCTTAATTTTCTTTCTTTTTCTTTCCTTTTAGGTTGGCCACCAAGAGGGAAAGGATAAGCTTCAAATGGGGCAACAAACAAGTCACCCGCACAACCCTTTGAAGAAACTCATCAATTGTAGCAACCCGTCCACCTTCCTTTTCTTTGCATGCACCGAGGATGGTGCAAATTTTTAAGTGTGGGGAGGTTGTCCAACCGACCTCCATGGGTAACAACTTCATTTTTCAACACCAATTTTTCAATTTTTGTCTTTGTTAGTTAGTTGTTGCATTGCATGATAGGTTGCATGTTAGTTAGAATTTGTACATATTTGACCACTTCTTTCATATTAGGACTACTTGGTTAGGGTGATGATATCTTTTCCAAGAAAATTTGTTTTAGGGCACCCTACCAATTTGAAAATTTTTTTTTTGGGACAAACTTGCTCGAAGAATTTATTTTGGAACATGGTTTTTGAGCTAAGAACAGAAGCATGTGAGTTTTGAGCCTAATTGTGTGGTTACATCTTATAACCACTTATTTTCCATTCTTGTGTGTATTATTCTCTCTCTATGATTGTGATCTTTGATTTGTTTGATTCTTTATGTCCATTGTTCCATGTATACATGCATTTATATGATCGAGGCCATCATTTCATTTAGCCCACTTACCCAAATAGCCTACCTTTCATCAACCATTGTTAGCCATATTTGAGCCTATTTAATCCCTTTTGTTCTTAATTTTATCACATCACTACCCCAAGTGAAAAACAATAAATGTCCTTAATTTGAATCTTTGATTAGCTTAGGTTAGTAAGGGTGTGTATCATTTGGGTATGGGAAACTTGGGACATTGGTTGAGAGAAAAGTGTGTTTTTATATTTTTGTTGAAGATTTTTAGAAAATTGGGTACATATTCATGCACAATATGTAAAACCATATACATTGATATGTTTGTATATACTTTAGAAAAAAATGATAAAGAAAAAAAACATATATATATATATATAAAATAATATAGAAAAAGAGAAAAGAGAAAAAGAAAAAAAGGGGGGACAAAAATGCCCCAAAGTAAAGTTCAATAAAAATCAATGCATATGGAATGTGAAAAAAAAAAAAGAATGCATGAGTATGTGAAAAAGTGGGAATCATGGGTAGCTAGGTTGTGTATTAAAATTGTATAGGTTGTTATATGTGTTTGATTAGAGCTTAGGTTAATCAAAGATTCAAATTTCAAGCTCACTTGACCATACGCATCCTACCTTTACCCTAGCCCCATTACAACCTATGAATAAGTCCTCATGATGAATGTATGCATGCATTGAATAATTGTTGATTGTTAGATGACAAACAAATCATGGAAAGCATGATTAAAAGAAAATTGAGTGATCGACCCTATACACTAGAGCAACTAGAGCGGATACACATCCGGTGAGGGTTCGATGCTCAATTCCTTGTTCCCGGCTTTCATGAGCTTTCATCTTGCAAGTCTATTTGAACTCTATTTTGATATTTGAATTGGTAGAGTTTTTGAGTCGTCATATGACCTTTGCCCTACTTGCTTATATATGTTCTTGGAGATTGATTTGCTTTTGACCAAGTAGGTAGAATCATATTGCATTTAGTTGCATTCATATAGATAGGTGCATATAATTTCTTTGCATTGAATAAATGTTCATACCCTTTTCTTGTCCTTCTTTATTCTTAGCACGAGGACATGCTTGGTTTAAGTGTGGGGAGATCTGATAAACCCCGATTTTGTGGTTTATTTTGTCCTTATTTTGGGGGATTTATCCACTTTTTTCCACATTTATTCAATGAAATAGCATGGTTTTGCAATTCTCCCTTGATTTGTGCTTAAATGTGAAAACATGCTTTTTAGGCCCTAAAATTGGTGATTTTAATTCACTTTAATTCCATTTGATGCCTTGATGTGTTTGTTGAGTGATTTCATGTTCATAAGGCAAGTATTGGTTGGAAGAAGTGAGGAGAAAAGCATGCAAAGTGGGAGAACTCATGAAGAAATGAACGAACCGTAAAGCTGTCAAGCCCGACCTCTTCGCACTCAAATGACCATAACTTGAGCTACAAAGGTCCAAATGAGGCGGTTTCAGTTGCGTTGGAAAGCTAACATCTGGGGCTTCAAAATGATATAAAATTTGCCATATGTTGCTTCGCGTTCAAGGGCGCGTACACGCACTTTGCGCGCACACGCCGATGCTGTCCGCGGCCCACTTTAATGAAATCGCCCCTAGCGATTTTGCAGCTCATTTTGGGTCCAATCCAACCCATTTCTGATGCTATTGAACCCAAGGATTGAAGGGAGAATGAATACACTTAGTCATAGTTGAGTTTTCATCATGTTTTAGGATAGCATTCTAGAGAGAGAAGCTCTCTCCTCTCTCTCTTCTCTCTAGATTTAGGATAGGAATTAGGTTAATCTCTCTCAAATTTCTCTTTCAATTCTTCTTTTGATTTCAATTCTCTTATGTTTTAGTGTTCTATTGTCTTGATCTTCTTAGTTTTTCTTGTTAATTTCTTATTTTACTCTCTTTTATGTTGATGAACATTATTGGATCTAATTTCCTTTTTAATGCAATTTCATGTTTCTATGTTTCTTTTGTGTTGATCTTGCTTGCTATTATGGATTTCTTGCTTATGATAGTTATGGGTTTCATTAATTCTAGCATTTTGTGTTGTTTACTTTTCTTGCACTCTAAGTGTTTGATGAAATGCTTTCACTAGTTTTTGGGTAGTTTTCTTGACTCTTGGCTTAGGCTAAGGGAATTGAGTGACCTTGAGTCATTGGGTCTCAATGATTTGGTGATTTGAGAACCCTTGGTGATCAATTTGATACTCATTGACGCCAACCTACTACTAATCTAATTAGTAGGTAGGTTGGGACTTATGGGTTGATGTAATCAAAGCCATTTGACGTACTTCAAGTCTAGGAGTAGATATTACGTACTTAAAACTTTTGGAAGTAGACTTAATGAGCTTGGCCTCTCATAATTATCAATATTTGGTGTGTAGACAAGGATGATGATCTCAATTACCTAAGTCTTAGCCAAGAGTTCTTTATCTTGCTTTCTTTAATTACTTGTTTAATTTACTTTTCTTGCCATTTATTTTCTTGCCCAATCATCAAATTAAACCCCTTACCCCCTTCATAGCCAATAATTGAGCACTTCATTGCAATTCCTTGTGAGACGACCCGGAGTCTTAATACTTCGGTTATTTCTTATTTGGGGTTTGTTAATTGTGACAACCAAAATTTTTGCATGAAAGGATTCTTGATTGGTTTGGAAACTATACTTCATAACGAGACTTCATTAGATAAATTCTAAACCGTCAAGAAATCCGATCATCAATATCTTATTCAAATCCGCCTTTGATAAGCTCGGACTACTAGAAAAGGAGCTCATGGCTTATCCCACCAGCCTGTTCGGGCTAGGAGATGCTCTAATCCAGCCACTTGGGTACATCCCACTATACACGACCTTCAGAAAGGGAACCCGGCCCAAAACACTGAGCATAAACTATATCGTGATTGACGTGAATTCTGTATACAATGTCCTTATAGGTCAGACGACCCTAAAGAAGCTCGCCGCAGTAGTCTCCACTCCACACATATGTATGAAATTTCCAACTCCAGAGGGCATAGCCACCATCAAAGGAGACCAAAAGCTCACGCGACGCTGCTATAACGAAAGCCTGAACCTAAAAGGAGACCCTAGAGGAAAGGAAACCAATACCATCAAACTAGGGGGAACCCGGGCCCGTGAAGAATTTCGTCCTCAACTAGAAGGCGAGACCAAAGAGGTCCAAATTGGGGACACCAGAGATAAAACAACAAACAAAGGTGCGAACCTAAAAGAGGACCAAAAGGAACTACTAACAAAGTTCCTAAGGGATAATTCCGACCTCTTCGCATGGAAAGCCACGGACATGCACGGCATAGATCCGGTTTAATGTGCCACAATTTGGAAGTATACCTCGGATCTCGACCAGTGCAACTTAAGCGCAGAAAGCTCGACCTAGAGAGATCGCAAGTTATGGAAGAACAGGTACAGGCCTTACTAGAGGCAGGGTTCATAAGGAAGGTTAAGTACCGATAATGGCTAGCAAATGTCATACTAGTTAAAAAGCCTAATGGAAAGTGGTGGATGTGTGTTGACTACACCGACCTTAACAAAGCCAGCCCAAAAGACCCCTACCCACTCTCGAATATCGACACCCTAGTCGACTCCTCGTTGGGATACAAGTACCTTTCCTTCATGGACACCTACTCAGGGTACAATCAGATCCCGATGCATCAACCCGACCAAGAGAAGACCTCGTTCCTCACCTCGAAAGCAAACTACTACGTAATCATGCCATTCGGACTCAAGAACGAGGGGATACATATCAGAGGTTGATGAACAAAGTCCTCGCCAACCACATCTGGAAGCTGATGGAAGTCTACGTAGACGACATGCTAATAAAAACACAAAGAGAAGAAATGTTGCTACCCAACCTCGCCGAAGTATCCGGCACCATAAGCAAGTACGGGATGAGACTAAATCCCACAAAGTGCACTTTCGCAGTAAAAGCCGGCAAATTCTTAGGGTTCATGCTCACCAAGAGAGGGATTAAGGCAAATCCAAACAAATGCCAAGCTATACTCAACATGAAAAGCCCAACTTGCGTCAAGGAGGTACAGCAGCTAAACGGAAGACTAGCGGCCCTGTCTAGGATTCTAGCCGGATCGGCCTTATAGGATCTCTCCCTTTCTATACAATACTAGGGAAAGAAAAGAGGTTCGAATGGACCCTAGAATGTGAACAAGCCTTCCATGACTTCAAAATATTCCTGGGGCAACCACCTATTCTGACCCGACCTCGGCGAGGGGAAGAACTGATAATGTATCTCACCGTGGGAAGTCAAGTGATAGCATCAGCGCTAGTAAGAGAAGATGACAACGGAGAACAACCCATCTACTTCATAAGCAAGGCTTTCCAAAGGGCTGAACTAAACTACCAAAAGATAGAAAAGTTCACCTACACCCTCATACTTACTTCCCATCGACTTCGACCATCCTTTCAAGCCCACACCATTAGAATACGGACCAACCAACCCATAAAAGGTATCCTGCAAAAAACCGACTTAGCTGGAAGAATCCTCCAACGGGCAGTCGAGTTGTCTGAATTCGACCTCAAGTATAAAGCTCGGAAGGCCATCAAGTCTCAGTACTTGGCCGACTTCATCACAGAGTACACTGACACCCAGGAACCCCCACTGACTGGAACCTTTACGTTGACGGCTCATCAAACAAAGCCAGAAGTGGAGCGGGCGTTATCCTAGAAAGTGATCTAGGGACCCAGCTTGAACTCTCCCTACGGTTCGAATTTCCTTCCTCAAACAATCAAGCCGAGTACGAGGCTCTACTGGCTGGTTTGAAGCTGGCTAGGGAAGTCGAAGCCCACAAGCTTAACATCTTCAGCAATTCACAAGTAGTCACCTCACAAATAGAAGGAAGCAACCAGGCAAAGGATCCCACCATGAAGAAATACCTAGACAAAACCAGAGAATAGCTCGAAAAGTTCATGGAATATGGGATCCAACATATACCTCGAAAACAAAATGCCCGAGCCGATGCACTTTCAAAACTAGCCAGCACCAAACTAAGGGTCAACAATTGAAGCCTCATCCAAGAAATGCTACAAAATTCATCAACCACGGAGGAAGACAAGGTCCTAAACATATCAAGCTAAGTCCAAGGGTGGATGACTCCCACAATCAACTACCTCAAGTTCGAAACACTCTCCACAGATAAAAAGAAGGCAAAAAGGCTCAAACAAGAAGCACAGTATTATACCATAGTGCACGACGTCCTACACAAAAGAGGGATCTCAGCACCCCTCCTAAAGTGCGTCCTGACTTCTGCCACAAAAGAAGTTGTAGAAGAAGTCCACGGCAGCATGTGCGGTCGTGCACGAAATTGTAAATCACACTTTTCACAACTCGTACAACTAACCAGCAAGTGCACTGGGTCATCCAAGTAATACCTTACGTGAGTAAGGGTCGATCCCACGGAAATTGTCAGCTTGAAGCAATCTATGGTTCTCTTGTAAACGTTAGTCAGGAGATTAATAATGAAAAGAGTTTTGTTTGTAAAAACTAAAAGAACATCAAATGAATAATACTTGTTATGCAGTAATGGAGAACAGGTTGAGGTTTTGGAGATGCTTTGTCTTCTGAATCTCTGCTTTCCTACTGTTGTCTTCTTCACGCATCCAAGGCTCCTTCCATGGCAAGTTGTATGTTGGTGGATCACCATTGTCAATGGCTACCATCCGTCCTCTCAGTGAAAATGGTCCAACTACGGGTTCCGTTGTGCTAATCATCTGTCGGTTCTCACTCGTGCTGGAATAGGATCTATTGATCCTTTTGCACACTGTCACTACGCCTAGCATTTGTGAGTTTGAAGCTTGCCACAGTCACCCCTTTCCAGATCCTACTTGGAATACCACAGACAAGGTTTAGACTTTCCGAATCTCAAGAGTGCTGCCAATTGATTCTAGCTTATACCACAAAGACTCTGGTTCCACGAATTTGAACACTCTATTGTTAGGAGAGGCAATCAAACTCGTGAACCAGGAACCCAAGAGATACACACTCAATCTAACATAGAACGGAAGTGGTTGTCAGGCACGCGTTCGTAAGTTGAGAATGGTGATGAGTGTCACGGATCATCGCATTCATCATGTTGAAGTGTGAATGAATATCTTAGAATAGAAATAAGCGTGATTGAATAGAAAACATAAATAATTGCATTAATCCATCGAGACACAGCAGAGCTCTTCACCCCTAACCATGAGGTTTAGAGACTCATGCCGTAGAAGATACAAATTCAGATGTAAAATGTCATGATGTCCCAAAAATGAATCTCTAAAAGTAGTTTTTATACTAAACTAGTAACCTAGATTTACATAAAATGAGTAAACTAAGACAGATAGTGCAAAAATCCACTTCCGGGGCCTACTTGGTGTGTGTTTGGGCTGAGCAGTGAAGCTTTCACGTGCATAGGCTATTTCTGGTGTTAAACGCCAGCTTTGGTGCTAGTTTGGGCGTTTAACTCTAACTTTTATGCCAGTTCTGGCGTTTAATGCCAGAAAAGGATAAAAAGCTAGCATTTAAACGCCAGTTTGCGCTATCAAATATCGGGAAAAGTATAGACTATTACACATTTATGGAAAGCCCAAGATGTCTACTTTTCAACGCATTTGAGAGCGCACCAATTGGGCTTCTGTAACTCCAGAAAATCCATTTCGCGTGCAGGAGGGTCAGAATCCAACAACATTTGTAGTCCTTTTTCAGCCTCTGAATCAGATTTTTGCTCAGGTCCCTCAATCTCAGCCAGAAAATACCTGAAATCATAAAAAAACACACAAACTCATAGTAAAGTCTAGAAATGTGATTTTTGCATAAAAACTACTAAAAATATACTAAAAAGTAACTAAAGCATACTGAAAACTACATGAAAATACCACCAAAAAGCGTATAAAATATCCACTCATCACAACACCAAACGTTAACTGTTGCTTGTCCCCAAGCAACTAGATAAATAAAATAGGATAGAAAGAAAATCAAGAGGTAATATATCTCAGAGTTTTAAGTGAAGCTCATATTCTAATTAGATGAGCGGGGCTAGTAGCTTTTTCCTCCTGAACAGTTTTGGCATCTCAATTTATCATTTGAAGCTTAAAATGATTGGCATCTATAGGGACTCAGAATTCAGATAATGTTATTGATTCTCCTAGTTTAATATGTTGATTCTTGAACATAGCTACTTTATGAGTCTTGGCTGTCACCCCAAGCATTTTGTTTTCCAGGAATACTACAGGATACATAAATGCCACAGACACATAACTGGGTGAACCTTTCAGATTGTGACTCAGCTTTGCTAGAGTCCCCAGTTAGAGGTGTCCAGAGTTCTTCGGCACACTCTTTCGCTTTGGATCATGACTTTAACCACTCAGTCTCAAGCGTTTCACTTGGACCTTCATGACAAAAGCACATGGTTAGGGACAACTTGATTTAGCTGCTTAGGCCAGGATTTTATTCCTTTGGGCCCTCCTATCCATTAATGCTCAAAGCCTTGGATCCTTTTTACCCTTGCCTTTTGGTTTAAAGGGCTATTAGCTTTTTCTGCTTGCTTTTTTCTTTATTTTTCATTTTTTTGCAAGCTTTGTATTTTTCACTGCTTTTTCTTGCTTCAAGAATCAATTTTATGATTTTTTAAAATTATCAATAACATTTCTCTTTATTTTCATCATTCTTTCAAGAGTCAACAATTGTAACATTCATAAACTTCACTATCAAAAATATGCACTGTTCAAGCATTCATTCAGAAGACAAAAAGTATTGCCACCACAGAAAAATAATTAGAATTTTTCTTATTGAAAACTTGAAATAATTTCCTCCTTATTCTAAAGAAAATCTACTATTTTATTCATGTTTAGTGATGATGAGAAGAATAAATTATAGATTCTTGGAGACAATAAAAATAAAAATAAAGAGCCTAATTACTAATACTTATGTAATTCTTAAGATAGGTTTCTGAAAATAAAAGTTATCACAGGTTTTAGATTAGTACTCAACAACCTTTATTTTGGGAGATGGATGCTCCTTCAATCTGTGGGATGTCTGGTCCCTCAAGGGAGAGCTTCTGGCACTTCAGCTACTGTAGCTCACACCCTTGCTTTTCTTGTTCCTTAAGCAGTTTGCAGAGCATGCTATTTTGATTTTGTTGTTCTTCTTTAAGATGATCCATAGGTTCTTGCAGCTTGATGACAAAAGCTTCTAGGCGGGCCCAGTAGTCAATTTGAGGGATTTCTGGGAGGAATTCCTGCGCCCTCCTCTTGATGGAGTTGTCGTGCACCTGTTGTCCTTCCAATTACTTTTTGGTGATTGGATGCTCGACTGAGATAAACTTATCCACTCCCATTTTTACCCCAGCATCTTTACATAGCAGAGAAATTAAGCTTGGGTAAGCCAATTTGGCTTCAGTGGAGTTCTTATTTGCAATTGTGTAAATCTCACAAGAAATCAGATGATGAATCTCCACTTCGTTTCCCAGCATAATGCAATGAATCATCACTGCTCTTTTGACAGTGACCTCAGAGTTGCTACTAGTGGGCAGTATAGAATGGCGAATGAAGTCCAACCAGCCCCTAGCGACTGGTTTGAGATCTCCTCACTTGAGTTGGTTTGGGACACCTTTTGAGTTGGTTATCCGCTTAGTTCCAGGGAGGCATATATCCTCTAGATTTGGTCCAAATGCTTATCTACTCTCACCATTCTCCTATTAAAGGATTATGGATCATCTTGTAGTTGAGGCAGTTTGAAGACCTCTCTTATTTTGTCAAGGTGGAAGTAAATAGTCTTCCCTCTGACCATAGTTCGAAAGGTATGGAAGGCTATTCCCATCATTCTCTGTTTATCTATTAGCCACAGATTTGAGTAGAATTCCTGGACCATGTTTCTTCCTACCTTTGTCTCAGGATTAGCTAGGATTTCCCAACCTCTGTTTTGAATCTGTTCTTGGATCTTCAGATATTCGTCTTCTTTTAGATCGAACTTAACTTCCGGGATCACTGACCTCAAACCCATTATTTTGTGGTAATGGTCTGCATGTTCTTTGGTTAAGAACCTCTCTTGATTCCAAAGTGGTTTTGGATTATTCTCCTTCTTGCCTCTTAAAGTGGTTTGTTTTCCTTTAAGGGTCATGATCTTGGTGAGGTTTTACTCAGTGACCACAGAAAAACACACCAAACTTAGAGGTTTTCTTGTCCTCAAGCAAAAGAAAGGAAAGGAGAGGAATAGAGGGGGAGACAGATTCGAATGGTGGAGGTATGGGGATGGCCGAACGTGTATTTAAAAGGGAGGGGTGGTTTTCGAAAATTTTGAAAAAGATATGATAGAAAGATATGATTTGGAAAAGATGAATCCTGATATGAAAAAGATGAGATTTTAAAATTCAAAAGATATGGAAAAGATATAAAGAAGTTAAATCTGAATTTCTGTTGATGCATCTAAGAATTAAAAGATGATATGATAAGTTAGAGAAGATTTGGAAAGAAATTGAAAAGATAAATGATTTTTTGAAAAAGATTTGAAAGGATTTTGAAAGAAAATTAAAAAGAATTTAGAAGATTATTAAATTTTTGAAAATTGAATTTAAGAGATGAAAATTTGTAACATGAAAATTTGAAAAAAAATTGAAGTGAAAACAAAATCACCTCCCCTTGTCTGTTTTGGCGTTAAATGCCCAGAATGATATCGATTCTGGCGTTTAACCCCCATTTGTTGGCCAATTTGGGCGTTTAACGCCCAACTAGGTACCCTGGCTGGCGTTAAACACCATGAATCTTTTGTCACTAGGCATTTTTCTAAACACCCAGGATGTTGCAACTCTAGCGTTAAACACCCAGAATGGTGCCCATTCTAGCGTTTAACGCCCAGAATGGTATCTTTACTGGCATTAAATGCCCAAAATGGTACCCATTCTGGCGTTTAACACCCAAAATGCCTCTTACTGGCATTTTCGAGCCAGTGAGCTCCTTTTCTCTGCTTTGTGCTATGAATCTTTCTGTAACTCTTTGAACTTCTGCATTTTGACAACTAACCTTAAAGATAATTTATATCAAACTCCTATAATTATTATTTAAATAACAAGAACCTTTGCTAATGACTGGGTTGCCTCCCAGCAAGCGCTTCTTTATTGTCTTTAGCTGGACTTTTATTGAGCTTTAGTCTAGTCTCAGTTTTGAGCATTCTTGCTCAACATTGCTTTCAAGATATTGTTTGACTCTCTGTCCATTAATAATGAACATTTTATCAAAGTCATTTTCCTAAAGCTGTACATATCCATATGGTGACACACTTGTGATCACATATGGTCCCCTCCACCGGGATTTTAATTTCCCAGGAAACAATCTGAGCCTAAAGTTAAATAGCAAAACCTTCTTTCCTGACTCAAAGACTCTAGATGACAGTTTCTTGTCATGCCACCTTTTTGCTTTCTCTTTGTAAATTTTTGCATTTTCGAAAGCATTGAGTCTGAATTCCTCTAGCTCATTCAGCTGGAGCAATCTTTTTCTCTCCAGCTAACTTGGCATCAAGGTTTAGGAATCTAGTTGCCCAGTAGGCCTTGTGTTCCAGTTCCACTGGCAGGTGACAGACTTTTCCATACATAAGCTGGTATGGAGAGGTCCCTATAGGAGTTTTGAATGCAGTTCTGTATGCCCATAGAGCATCATCCAGACTCCTTGCCCAATCCTTTCTACGGGTACTTATGGTCTGTTCCAAGATTCATTTTACTTCTCTATTTGAGACTTCAGCCTGCCCATTTGTCTGTGGATGATATGGAGTTTCCACTTTGTGGTTAATTCTATATCAGATCAGAGCAGAGTCAAGCTATTTATTGCAGAAATGAGTTCCTCCATCACTAATTAGTATTCTGGGGACACCAAATCTGCTGAAGATATGTTTCTGGAGGAACCTCAGCACTGTCTTTGTATCATTAGTGGGTGTGGCAATTGCTTCTACCCATTTAGATACATAATCTACTGCCACCAGAATGTAAGTGTTTGAGTATGATGGTGGAAAGGCCCCATGAAATCAATACCACATACATCAAACAACTCAATTTCTAATATCCCTTGCTGAGGCATGGCATAACCGTGAGGTAGATTACCAGCTCTTTGGCAACTGTCATAACTATGTACAAACTCTCGGGAGTCTCTATAGAGAGTAGGCCAGTAGAAACCACATTGGAGGACTCTTGTGGCTGTCCGCTCACTTCCGAAATGTCCTCCATATTGTGATCCATGGCAATGCAATAGGATCTTCTGTGCCTCTTCTCTGGGCACACACCTACAGATTATTCTGTCTGCACATCTCTTAAAGAGATATGGTTCATCCCAAAAGTAGTACTTTGCATCAGTAACTAATTTTTTTGTTTGCTGCCTGTTGTACTCTTTGGGTATGAATCTTACCGCTTTATAGTTTGCAATGTCTGAAACCACGGTACTTCCTGAATGGCAAAGAGTTGCTCATCCGGAAAGGTTTTAGACATCTTAGTAGATGGGAAGGACGCCCCTTCTACTGATTCTATTCGGGACAGGTGATCTGCTACTTGGTTCTCTGTCCCTTTTCTGTCTCTTATTTCTATATCAAACTCTTGCAGAAGCAACACCCATCTTATGAGCCTGGGTTTTGAATCCTGCTTTATGAGTAGATATCTAAGAGAAGCATGGTCAGTGTACACAATCATTTTTGATCCTACTAAATAGGATCTAAACTTGTTAATGGCATAAACCACTGCAAGCAGCTCTTTTTCTGTGGTTGTGTAATTCTTCTGTGCGTCAATTAGAACACGACTGGCATAGTAAATGATGTGCAGAAGCTTATTATTCCTTTGTCCTAATATTGCACCAATAGCATGGTCACTGGCATCACAATTAATTCGAATGGTAATGTCCAGTCTGGTGCAGAAATGACAGGTGTTGTGACCAACTTAGCCTTCAGAGTCTCAAAGGCCTGCAAACACTCTGTGTCAAAGACAAATGGCATAACAACAACTAGCAGATAACTCAGAAGTTTTGCGATTTTTGAAAAATTCTTTATAAACCTCCTGTAGAATCCTGCATGTCCCAAAAAGCTTATGATTACCTTAACATTGGTGGGAGGTGGTAATTTTTCAATTACTTCTACCTTAGCTTGATTCACTTCTATTCTTTTGTTCAAAATTTTATGCCCAAGGACAATTCATTCAGGCACCATAAAGTGACATTTTTTCCAGTTTAAAACCAGGTTACTCTCTTGGCACCTTTTTAGAACAAGTGCTAGATGATCAAGACAGGATCTGAATGAGTCTCCAAATACTAAGAAGTCATCCATGAAGACTTCCAAAAATTTTTCTACGATATTAGAGAAAATAGAGAGCATGCATCTCTGAAAGGTTGCAGGAGCATTGCACAGACCAAATGGCATCCTTCTGTAGGCAAATACTCCAGATGGACATGTGAATTCTGTTTTCTCTTGATCCTGAGGATCTACTGCAATTTGGTTATAGCCTGAATAGCCATCCAAAAAGCAGTAATAGTCATTACCTACTAGTCTTTCTAGCATCTGATTTATGAATGGTAAAGGAAAATGATCTTTTCTAGTGGCTGTATTGAGCCTTCTGTAGTCAATACACATACGCCACCCTGTAACTATTCTTGTAGGAACCAGTTCATTTTTTTCATTATGAATCACTGTCATACCTCCCTTCTTTGGGATGACTTGGACAGGGCTCACCTAGGGGCTATCAGAAATAGGATAAATAATCCCAACATCTAGTAATTTAGTGACCTCTTTCTGCACCACTTCCTTCATGGCCAGATTTAGCCGCCTCTGTGGTTGAACCACTGGCTTAGCATCATCCTCCAATAGGATCTTGTGCATGCATCTGGCTGGGCTAATGCCCTTAAGATCACTTATGGACCACCCAAGAGCTGTCTTGTGTGTCTTTAGCACCTGAAGTAGTGCTTTCTCTTCCTGTGGTTCTAAGGCAAAGCTTATGATCACAGGAAAAATTGCATCCTCTCCCAGAAACGCATATTTCAGGGATGGTGATAGTGGTTTGAGCTCGGGTTTAGGAGGCTTATCCTCTTCCTATGGAGTTTTCAGGGGTTCTTCTGTTTTCTCTGGTTCCTCCAAATCAGGCTGAACATCTTTAAAGATATCCTCTAGCTCTGATTCGAGACTCTCAGCCATATTGACTTCTTCCACTAGGGAGTCAATAATATCAACTCTCATGCAGTATTTTGATGTGTCTGGATGCTGCATAGCTTTGATAGCATTCAGTTTAAACTCATCCTCATTGACTATCAGGGTCACCTCCCCTTTTTGAACATCAATGAGGGTTCGTCTACTTGCTAGGAAAGGTCTTCCTAGAATGAGAGTTGCACACTTGTGCTCCTCCATTTCCAACACTACAAAGTCAGTGGGAAAGACAAATTGCCCAACCTTGACAATCATGTCCTCAATTATGCCTGATGGATATTTAATGGAGCCATCAGTAAGTTGGAGGCATATTCGAGTTGGTTTGACTTCTTCAGTCAAGCCAAGCTTTTTGATAGTGGATGTAGGTATTATGTTGATACTTGCCCCAATATCACATAGAGCTGTCTTGGTACAAGTACCCTCTAATGTGCATGGTATCATAAAGCTTCCGGGATCTTTAAGCTTCTCTAGTAAGCTTTTCAGAATGACTGCGCTGCATTCTTCAGTGAGGAAAACTTTTTCAGTTTCTCTCCAATCCTTCTTATGACTTAAGATCTCTTTCATGAACTTAGCATAAGAGGGTATTTGCTGAAGTGCCTCTGCAAACGGAATCTTGATTTCAAGAGTCCTAAGATAGTCTGCAAAGCGAGCAAATTGTTTATCCTGTTCCGCTTGACAGAGTTTCTGACGATAAGGCATCTTGGCTTTATATTCCTCAACCTTAGTTGCTGCAGGTTTATTTCCTACAGAGGTGGCTGGAGAAGCCTTCTTAGAGGGGTTACTATCAGCACTTGCAGGTGTCTGATCCCTCATTGGCGTTTGAACGCCAGGAATGGGGGGGATGGGCGTTTAACGCCAGATTTTCCCCATTTTCTGGCGTTTGAACACCAAAACTAGACATGGACTGGGTGTTTAACGCCAGTTTTTCCCCTTTTTCTGGCATTTGAATGCCATAAGTGGGCATCTACTGGGCGTTTAACGCCAATTCTTTATCCTTTCTGGTGTTTAAACCTCAGAATTATTCCTCTCTAGCCTTTTACTGTTCTCAGAGGGATTTTGGGCAATAGTTTGCTCATCCTCTATCAGTTGTTCCTTCATTGACTTTCTGTTGCCTTGAGTTGAGACATTTAATGTCTTCCCACTCCTTAATTGAAAAGCTTGGCATTCTTCTATTATTTGTTGGGATAACTGCTATTTTGTTTGATTCAGTTGTTTTTCCATATTTTGGTTAGCACCTTGGTTTCTTGTAGCATCTCTTTGAATTTTGCTAGCTGTTTTGTTAGAAAACATAATTGTTGATTGAGTTCCGCAACTTGTTAGAAAACATATTTATTTCTCTTTGAATTCTGCCTTAGCTTCTTCTTTCATGAAGAACTCATTGCTTAAGTACAGATGCTGATTTCTACCAACTGTATCAATGAGCTCTTGAGCCTCTGCAATTCTCTTTCTCATGTGTATAGATCCACCAGCTGAGTGGTCTAGAGATATATGGGCTTTTTTTGTAAGCCCGTAATAGAATATGTCTAACTGCACCCATTCTGAAAATATTTCAGAGGAGCACTTCCTTAGCATCTCTCTGTACCTCTCCCAGGTATCATAAAGAGATTTATTATCCTCTTGTTTAAAGCCTTGGATGTCCAGCCTTAGCTGTGTCATCCATTTTGGAGGGAAATATTGATTCAGGAATTTGTCTGACAATTGTTTCCATGTTCTTATGCTGGCTTTGGGTTGGTTATTTAACCACCTCTTAGCTTGGTCTTTTACAGGAAATGGAAACAGCAATAATCTGTAGACATCCTGATCTACTTCTTTATCACATATTGTGTCAGCAATTTGTAAGAACTATGCCAAAAACTCAGTAGGTTCTTCCTATGGAAGACCGGAATACTGGCAATTTTGTTGTACCATGATAATGAGCTGAGGATTTAGCTCATATTGGGGGTATACAGATACTACTCCCATATGAAGCAGTAGTAGGGTTAGCATATGACCCCAGAGTCCTTCTGGACTGTTCATTTCCACTTAGGTCCATGATGGAGAAAGGAAGATGATGTGGATTGGAGATAGAAATATTATATTTATTATTTAATTTTTTTTTCAGAAAACCGAAAATAAAAGAAGATAAAACAAAATAAAATAAAATAAATGAAAGATTTTGGGTGAGGATTTTTGAAAAATGAAGAGAGAGAAAGTGGTTAGGAAGTTTTGAAAATAAAAATATGATCTTAAAATCTTAAAGATTGAGACTTTCTTAACAAGAAAACACCAAACTTAAAATTTTTCAATCAATTTAGTGAATCAAGACAAGAGATTCGAAAATTGTATGTAAGAAAAAGAAAAAGATTTTGAAAACTTTTATGAAGGATTTTCGAAAAAAATAAAAAGAGAAAATTGAAAAAGTGTTTGTTTTGAAAAAGGTTTAAGAAGATAATTTTAAAAACTGAAATTTTGACTTGACTAAAAAAAAATTACCAAATTTTAAAAATTTTGACTAAATCAACTCAAGGAATTCAAAAATTATGAGTGAATAAAGGAAAAGATATTTTTTGATTTTTTTGAATTTAATGAGGACAGAGAAAAACAATAAAAAGGCACAAGCCTTAAAATTTTTAGATCTAATGCTCCTTATTTTCAAATATTTGAAGGGAAAACACCAAGGAACACCAAACTTAAAAATTTTAAGATCAAAACACAAAAAAAAGACTCAAGAACACTTTGAAGACTCACAAGAACAACAAGAACATAAAAAGAATACCAACAACACTTTTTGAAAAATTTTCAAGGTAATAACAACACAAGAAACACCAAACTTAAAAATTTTTATACTCTAGACAAGAAAATTCAAAGATCAAACAAGGAAAATAAACAAGAACAACTCGAAAAATTGAAAGAAAATAACCACATGCAATTGACACCAAACTTAAAACATGAAACTAAACTCAAAGAAAATTAAAGATTAATAAAGAAAATGATATTTTTGAAAAAAAAATTTGAAAAGAAAAAAAAAAGACTCTAAACCAAAAAGACAATTTTTTTCTAATCTAAGTACCAAGATGAACCGTCAGTTGTCCAAACTCGAACAATCCCCGGTAGCGGCGCCAAAAACTTGGTGCACGAAATTGTAAATCACACTTTTCACAACTCGTACAACTAACCATCAAGGGCACTGGGTCGTCCAAGTAATACCTTACGTGAGTAAGGGTCGATCCCATGGAGATTGTCGGCTTGAGGCAATCTATGGTTATCTTGTAAACCATAGTCAGGAGATTAATAATGAAAAGAGTTTTATTTGTAAAAACTAAATGAACATGAAATGAATAATACTTGTAATGCAATAATGGAGAACAGGTTGAGGTTTTGGAGATGCTCTGTCTTCTGAATCTCTGCTTTCCTACTGTTGTCTTCTTCACGCACGCAAGGCTCCTTCCATGGCAAGCTGTATGTTGGTGGATCACCGTTGTCAATGGCTACCATCCGTCCTCTCAGTGAAAATGGTCCAACTACGGGTTCCGTAGGGCTAATCATCTATCAGTTCTCACTCGTGCTGGAATAGGATCCATTGATCCTTTTGCACACTGTCACTACGCCTAGCATTTGTGAGTTTGAAGCTCGTCACAGTCACCCCTTCCCAGATCCTACTCAGAATACCACAGACAAGGTTTAGGCTTTTCGGATCTCAAGAGTGCTGCCAATTGATTATAGCTTATACCACGAAGACTCTGGTTCCACGGATTTGAACACTCTGTTGTAAGGAGAGGCAATCAAACTCGTGAACCAGGAACCCAAGAGATACACACTCAATCTAAGGTAGAACAGAAGTGGTTGTCAGGCACGCGTTCATAAGTTGAGAATGATGATGAGTGTCACGGATCATCACATTCATCATGTTGAAGTGCGAATGAATATCTTAGAATAGAAACAAGCGTGATTGAATAGAAAACATAAATAATTGCATTAATCCATCAAGACATAGCAGAGCTCCTCACCCCCAACCATGAGGTTTAGAGACTCATGCGATAGAAGATACAAATTCAGATGTAAAATGTCATGAGGTCCCAAAAATGAATCTCTAAAAGTATTTTTTTTCACTAAACTAGTAACCTAGGTTTACAGAAAATGAGTAAACTAAGATAGATAGTGCAGAAATCAACTTCCGGGGCCCACTTGGTGTGTGTTTGGGCTGAGCAGTGAAGTTTTCACGTGCATAGGCTATTCCTCGCATTAAACGCCAGCTTTGGTGCCAGTTTGGACGTTTAACTTAAACATTTATGCCAGTTCTGGCGTTTAACGCCAGAAAAGGGTAAAAAGCTAGCGTTTAAATGCCAGTTTGCGCTATCAAATCTCGGGCAAAGTATGGACTATTATACATTACTGGAAAGCCCAAGATGTCTACATTCCAAAGCAATTAAGAGCGCGCCAATCGGGTCTCCGTAGCTCCAGCAAATCCATTTCGCGTGCAGGAGGGTCAGAATCCAACATCATCTGCAGTCCTTTTTCAGCCTCTGAATCAGATTTTTGCTTAGGTCCCTCAATTTCAGCCAGAAAATATCTAAAATAAAAAAAATACAAAAAGTCATAGTAAACTCCAGAAATGTGATTTTTGCATAAAAACTAATAAAAATATACTAAAATGTAACTAAAGCATACTGAAAACTACATGAAAATACCACTAAAAAGCGTATAAAATATCTGCTCATCATGAGGCAACCACCTCGGGGCACGTGCTCTATCCAAAAAGGTACTCCGAACCCATTTTTCTTGCCGACCTTACAAAAGGAAGCAACAGAGCTCGTCAAAACATGCTCCCTATGCCAGAAGCACGCTAACTTTCATATCGCCCCACCCAAAAAGCTCATCTGCGTCACTTCACCCTGGTAGTTCGCAAAGTGGAGGCTCGACCTCCTCAGACCAAACCCTAAAGGATCAGGGCAAGTCAAGTTCCTCATTGTAGGAATAGACTACTTCATAAAGTGGATTGAAGTAGAGCCATTGGCTACTGCCACCGCCCAAAGATGTCGGAAGTTTCTATACATAAACATTGTCACAAGGTTTGGGGTCCCATGCTCTATCACCACTGACAATGGTACTCACTTCACCGACACGGGCTTCAAGAACCTGGTAGCTAACAAAGTGGAGTCACCCTTCCGACTTGCTTACAGAATGGAGGCAATGATTCCCATAGAAGTGGAGGAAAGATCCCCTAGGGTGATCTTCTATAATAAGGATACCAACTCCCAAGAAAAAAAGGGAAGAGCTCGACCTACTTCCAAAAGTACGAGAAAGAGTTCGGATTAGAGAGGAAGTGCTAAAGTATCAAATGGCCTCAAGGTATAACCAGAAGGTGGTCCAACAAAGCTTCGATACCAACGACCTCATCCTAATCCAAAATGATATCGGAGCAGGTCGGTCACGAGAAGGGAAGCTAGTAGCTAACTGGAAAGGACCAAACCTAGTCACATAAATACTAGGAAACGGTTACTATAGGGTGGCCGACCTCCAAGGGCGGGAGCTCCCGAGGTCATGGCATGCCTGTAACCTAAGAAGGTACTACAGCTAGAAAAAGGTCTCAGGCCAAGGCGCGCTCTTTTTCCCTAAAGGGTTTTTTAATAAGGCATCAGGCCAAAACCCAAAAGCTGCCCGACTAGCAGGGTAAGCCCTCATATGTGCATACTCTTATTTATATTTTGTCTCTATATTTTACTACTTGAATAAAAATTAAAGATTCCCTAAAAGGTTTCCTACCAAGACGCATTAATTTACGCTCAAAATAAATGCAAAATTCATCGCCTGACCAGGAAAGGTCGGCAAGGTGAAAGCGATAAAGTACAAGTTAATGCAAGAAGTTATAAAAAGTAACCTATATAAAGCGGCCTGACAAGGTCGGACTAAAATGGGATTACTAAAAAATAACTTAAGAAGGTCCGACAGAGAAGTTGGACTATGAAAGGATCACTAAAGAAGGGAACAACACCACACAAAGGCCAAAAAGGTTGAAAAACCTAGTGTCGAAGTGCTTAGCTAAAGGGTACAAGTCCGAAAAAGGACACTACTTAAAAAGCGAAGCGCAATCTCAAAACAGGGCTAAAAATCCGTCCCAACATACTAAAAAGAAAAGGTTCTACATAAGAACACTACCTAAAATGTTATGGGAAATCGACTGAAAGCTCGGACAACAAGCCGCGAGGATAACATCGCCAAAGCAGAAGGTTGTCAACACAACTAAGAAAAGGCGTGGTCTAAAAGGCAAAGGTAGAAGTTCGTGGAGCGAAAACTACCTCAAAGGATGTCGGACCAGAGAGCTCCAAACATCTAAATCCTAGGGCGTAAGAGACCGCGAAGGAATGTCATCCCCGAACATAAGGCCGTACAAAGGTAGAAGAAAAACAACCTAAAGAAGGAGGTACATCGCTAAATTCAAATACCTACAGTCAGACGCAAAAAAATTTTTGAAACATTAAAGACTCAAGGGCTGCCCCACGACAACTCAAGAGTAAAAAAGTGTTTTGATTAAATCAAAAAGTTGCTAAGAAGCAACTATGAAGTGTCAGGAAACCATCCAAACAAAATTACAAAACCAAGAGTTCAAAAGGTCTACAGGTCAGACCATATCAATACATAGTAAAAAGTAAGAGAGAAATAAAGGAGAATATCACAAAGGGTCCAGCTTCACCCCGGTTGCTACATCCTTGGGGGTAGGAGGGATGACTGAGATCGGGACAGCTGCAACAATACTGTCCGGGCCATTCAGGATCTCCATATCAGGCCCAGGCATAGGACGGGGCACCTCGGCAGAAGGAGCTTCAGAAGACTTGGTAGAGGGATCCAACACAAGAACCTCGTCATCGCCCGGGGCAGGCACAATCTTGCCATCCTCCATAACATTATCCATGCAGAACAAACTGAAGTCGGCATCAGGAGCAATAACCTGGACTTGGGGCTTCAAAATCTTGTACAGAGCAGCCATACCATCCACTACATGTCCTCGAAGCTCGACATAGTCATCATAAGCAGACTGAAGTTTCTCCTTAGCCTCCAAAAGTTTGCCATAAGTCCAAGTATAACTCTCCTTTGCCTTCTTGGCCATGTCCTCAGCCAAGTTAGCAGCCACTTCCACGGCAGTGGCCCAAGCTTTCTCCTTCTCCACAGTAAGCTCTAACACGACGTTCTTCGCTTCCAACTCAACCCTCAACCCCTCTACCCGGTCATAATTAGCCCTGGCTCTCTCAAGGAAGGAACTAGTGGCATTAATAGGAGACTTTTTGAACTCCCTCAGTATAGCAATGTTGAGGTTAGCCAACCAAATACTATTGCTGGATATGAAGTCGAGGTGGTGAAGGATGGACACGTCGTTAGTTGGCACAAACCCACACGGGGCAATGAGCTCTGTAGCAAAGGCCACGCTTTCAAAATCTTTATCATTAAGTCGTAGGTCCCAGTGGTCCTTGGCTTCTTGGGAGGAGGGGTAGACGAATTTGGAGAGGAGGCAGCACCAGAGGTCATCAAAAGTGGATCTGTAGAGACCTCCCGTACTCGCGGTGTCGGAATGACTTTCCTCGGACCCGGAGGATCAGATTCTGGTTTCTTCGGTGGGACCTGAGAAGGACCCTCCCCCAAAGTTTTCTTCTGAATATTCTAGGCCGCCACCGTCTTCTTAGTCTTCCTAAGAAACTTCATTGAATCAGAGCAGGCAACCATCTCTGAAAAAGAAAAAGGAGACCACAGAAATAAGTTACGCAATGAATGGATACCAAAAATGCGAACAAATAAACAAGAAAGACTGCCTTATAAATCAGTCGAGCACTACCTAGTTTAGAACGAAGGAGAGCAGGATCTCCTAAAAACTTCTTTGTGTCTAAATGAGGAGGCTCTCCCCAGTGCTCCTCCAAGACACCTACAAAGGCCCTCTCTACCTCATCTAGACTCTCCCACGAATACTTAAGGACAACAGTATCTTTCTACCACCAAAGGGGAAAGGTCGATTCATTGTTCTCGTCCAGAAAGAAGGGTGAACATCCTCAACAGCCCAGACTTTGAAATAAAAGTTTTTAAAATATTGGAAAGAGTCATCAAACATAGAAAATACTTTCTTTCCCTGAGTAGCCTAGAAAGAGATCTAAAAAGCCTTCTTCTTGGCCGCCCCCGACTTGGTCATCACAAACAGATAAAAGAAAAGAGAAAGGGTAGGTCAGACACCTAGCTCTTGACATAACAGCTAAAAATTTCATAAAAGCCCCAGAGGATGAAGCTGAGAAGGGGCCACGTTACAGTTTCACAGAATGTCGGTCTCAAACGTGGTAAAAGGAAAGGTACCTAACTGGGTAAATAAGCCATCATAAGCATAAAAGAAGGGACGCTCTGCCCGACTTAAGGAAGGTAAACTAACCCTCTCCTCAGGATCAGGCGACATCAGCTCATAGTTCTTTTCATCATCCCTACTCCCACAGATCCTATGAAACCACCTAAGCTTCTCACAATACTCTAGGTCGGCCATAGTAACACACATTAACACTATGGAATCTAACCAGTCAGCCATACCAAGGGGGACCTTTGTAGACATCTCAACAATATTCTTATGAGAAGACATAGAAAACTACTCCTACAGCAAGAAAATGGAAGAAGGGTCACTACCAAGTAACTCTGACAGAATGAGAAAGCAAAAAGCAACTAACAAACAACAAAATACAACAGCGAAAAGGGTGTCCCAAGGCTCGAAGATCACCATTAAAACCCAGGGACACCCTTTGGAGGCAACAATACAAAAAGGAAGAAATCAAAACCCTAACCCCTTCAAAAGAAAAACACAAAGACCAAAAACCCAAGCTTTAGTATTCCCCCAAAGATACAGCAAAACAAAAGATAAAAACTTTTTCAGAAATACAAGCATACAAATAGAAGCCAACGCAAATAAGATCGCAGTCATCAACAAACCAAAAAAATAAGGAAAACACGAAACAAGCACCAACCTGCGATAAAGAAAGAAGCGACTGCAACAAGATGCACAAGAACACGAATGATCCACGCCGAAAGCTTCAGAGAAAGAGGAAAGCTTGGGGGAAAAATTGAAAGAACCAGATGAAAGGGTTTATTGCAGAGAAACAAGGAGCAAAAATGAAGCAGGAAGAAGCAAAGGAAACTGAAGGAGTGAAACCCCTTCTTTGATTTCAAACAAAGTTTAAAGAGGGAAAATGAAACGGCAAAACAAATAGAAGCCCAATTAATAGGCTTTAAAGACGCTCGCATATTTCCAAGGAACTAACGTCCTCAAAAGCAATGCCGCAATTAAGGAGCTAAAAACACCTCACATTAATCAAAATGATGCAAGACCCACACGAGAAGGAGCTAATCAAACGTGACCAAGCTGATGCTTGAACATGACTTCCCAAAGAGGTCGAAGCTCAAAAGCACAACCTCATGGGAAGGACGAAGCTCAAGCAGGGGCACAGCTCATACCCTGGACCGAGCTATAGGGTCTGGGTTGTGCGAAGACAAAGGACCAACCTCTTTAAAGGTCGGCCCATTACAACAGACTCTCCACAAAGAGTTCGGACAAATCACAATAAGCCCAAAGAGGCCCAAAGAAAAAGGACCACCGCCCACTAGAAGGCGGTTGGCCAAAATATGATGATCTCACCTGTAAAAGATAAGATAAGATAATAAACATATCTCAAGGAAAGATCGTCAAAACACCAATATAAATACACTGGAACACTCAGGTATAACTCATACTCCAATTCTACAAAAAAACCTGCTTAAAGCCCGTACTAACTTAAGCATCGGAGTCTCTTGCAGGTACCACTACCCCCCGGTGATCCAGGATCAGCAGCATCTCAAGCTCTAACAAGTCGGGCACGGCAATTAGAATCACGCCAGAGGATCTCGTCCAAGATCGGCCTCAACGTTTCAGGTAACCCTCAGAACACTTGGGATACACACATTGTCTTCTATCATACCACACTCATATGACTATTTTCTCAATTCTTGTTTTCTATAGTAACTCGAGCCCTAGTGTCCACTAGATGAAGGTGGAGCCTCATAGTTCTTCATCCCCGGATTGAGTGCATGCACGAAGGACCGTGCAACGTTTTGAATATTTGTTGGTATTCCATTGCATTTTGCTTAATTTGCTTGTATATACCTTAGTTTGCTTATAGTTTTATAGTAGTAAATATTTGAATGTTGCTTGGTAGAGTAAATAAGTTTGGTTAAAACAACAAAGAATTTTCAAGAAATCTCTTTTAGGGCGTTCCATTGATTAGATTTGAAAAATTTATTTTTGAACTTGATTGAAGTATTTTTATGGAACATAGAAAAGAGCTTGAACAAAATACCTAGTGAGAATTGAGCTTTAATTGTGTGGTTGCACATCTTCAACCACAAAAGTTTGTTCTTGTGTGTTATACTTTTTTATGATTGTAATCTTAGATTTGCTTTAATCTATATGTCTTATATTTGGTGTTTTGAATGCATTTAGTATGATTGAGGCCATTTTTGAAATTGAACTCACAAACCTATATGGCCAACCCCTTACATCTACCTTTATAAACCACTTTTCAGCCTTTAATTCCCATTTGTTCTAATTTTAAGCACATTATTTACCCTAAACGAAAACCATTAATGTCCATGAATTGTATCTTTGATTAGCTTTGGTTGAGTGTGTGTGTTAAGCAAGTGTGGGGGGAATTTGTGGTAAAACATTGGTAGTTAGTTTTCTTTGGTTGTTCATTGAGGAAATTTGGGAAAATGGATAAACACTCATGCATCTACTACATAAAACATATGCGTCTCTTTTTAGTGCTAAAAGAAAATTTTGGTGTACATACTTTGTTTTAAAAAAAGAAAAGAAAAGAAAAGAAATGATAATAATAATAATAATAATAATGTAAATAAAGGATGCATATGTGTGTGAATTCGAAAGAGGATGCATGAGTGAATGTGAGAAAAAGAGCTGAATGGGAAGTTAGGTTGTTCTCTTTTGTGTAGATAGGTTGATATAGGATTAGGTGGGATACATGAGCTAATCAAAGATCCAATCTATTAGCCCATTTAACCATATTAATCCTACCTTTACCATAGCCCCATTACAACCTTCCAAAGACCTCATGATATTTGCATTCATTTATCAAGTATTAGTTGATTGTTAGATGACTTGCAAATCTTTGAAAAACATTATTAAAAGAGAATTGATTGATTAAGCCCTAAACACTGAGCGACTAGAATGTATACACATCCGGTGAGGGGTTCGATCGCTCAATTCTATGTTTCCTTCTCATCTCTTGTATCTTCTTGCAAGTTTCATGTTAGTTGTTGAAAATTTCAAATCAAATCTTTGGACATTGGTCATATTGCTATATTTTATTTTCCTTGGCCCTAAAGCTTGTTTTGGATTGATTGAGATTCTTTTGTTTGTTTTTTCCAAACTCCTTAGGGAACCATAGTATAGATATAGGTAGATAGCATCTTGCATAGTTGCATGCACATAGGTAGATGTATTGAATAAGTTTCTTGCCCTTTTACCCTTCTCCTTTGATTATGATTAGCATGAGGACAAGCTATTGTTTAAGTGTGGGAGAATTGATGAATCCATATTTGACGAAATATTTTGGATTAATTTGAGTGGATTTCATCAGATAAACCCACATTTATTCATCCAAATAGCACGCTTTTGTGTTGTCTCCCTAAATTATGTCTAATTGTGAAAACATACTATTTTGTGCATAATTTAATCAATTTTATTCCACTTTCATTCCATTCGATGCCTTGATGGTTTTGATGAGTGATTTTAAGTGTAATAGGTTGGAATGTCTTGATAAGAGTGAAAGAAAAGAATGGAATTGGGAGAAAATATGAAGAAATCAAAAAAGAAAAGCAAATCAGCACCTGTGCCCACGCACAGGAGGAAAATCAACATGTGTGCATACGCACATACCTGTGCGTAAGCACAAGTCCTAGTGCATGACTCATTTATTGCAAATCACTTAGGGCAATTTTTGGGCCTCCAGAGCCCAGTTTTGAACCTTCTAAAGCTGATTGAGTGCTATATCAAAGAAGGCCTCATTCCATGTGAAGGGGGGAGCAATTAGGGTTAGTTTAGCATCATGTAGTTCATTTTCTAGAGAGAGAAGCTCCCCCTTCTCTCTAGAATTAGGGTTTCTTAGTTTAATTTCTTTGTAATTTCTTTTTTTAATTCTTGATTTTGTCTAGTTTCTTCTACCTTTCTTTGTTCTATTGCTTTAATTTCCTTGGTTTATCTTGTTAATTTCTCATTTTGGTTACTTTTTATGTTTATGAGCACTCTTGTTATTTTAATTTCCATTTAATGCAATTTGATGTTTTTATGTTTATTGTCATTTAATTAAGTTGTTATTATGATTTTCTTGCAATTGGTAGTTGTAGATTTTATTAGTTCTTGTTATTTTATCATGCTTTCTTTTCATGTCCACCAAGTGTTTTATAAAATGCTTGGCTTAGTTTTTGTCTAGTTTTTCACACTCTTGGTTGGGAAATTGAGTAATTGGGTGAACTTGAGTGGTGGATGTCCATTCCACATTGTGTGAGGATTGTTAATTTGGTTTCCACTAACTGTAAGCCTTCCATTAATAGAGTTGGCTAGGACTTGTGAATTGAGATCAATTATGCCCTTTTGACTAATTCTCGATGTTAGGATTGACTAATTGGGATTAATTCTACACAATTACCATGTTTGTGGTCCATAACTAGGATAGGAATCCTTAGTTTCCCAATTCTTGCCAAGAGCCCTTTTTGTTATTTGAATTTCCAATTTTATTGCTTTAATTGCTTTCCATTTAATTACTTGCATGCTTGTAAAAATAGTTGCCATTTCAATATCTTGCAATTTTATACCCTTGATCCCATAGCCAATGATTGAGCACTTTATTGCAACTCTTAGGGAAGACGACCCGAGACTTAAAACTCCCGATTTATATTTTGTATTGATTGTGACACCTTTTGAATTAAAAAATTTGAGTGAGCGTTACTGGTTGGCTTGGAACTATACTTGCAACACCAATCTTATTTTGACAAAAATTCTAAGTCGATGGTCTAGCTCTTTCAAATGCCAAGGCCAATTTCAGTTTTTATGGCACCAATGCAAGCTTGAGAACGTTAGTGAGCTAGCACCCAATGTCAACGTCAGAAAGAGCTTTAACCAAGGCCAAAAGCCCACATCCAAGTACTTGTAGACCCATTTTGAAGATGAGAAGAACAGTATATATATGAGGAGTTTTTGAACTTGAAAAGTAGGATGGAGGATTAGACACTCTAGAGCTCTCTAGTATACTGGAGGATTAGAGACTCCAGAGAGCGTAGCATGGTTTAGATACACTTTTCTTTTCTGCAATTTTACATTTTCATTTGTATTGAGTTTAGTTTATTTTTATGCCATTTCCATTTCATACACTTCTTCCTTCCTGCAATTTTACATTTGAGCTTGTATTCAGTTTGATTTACTTTCATGCAATTTCAATTTCCTACATTTGTTCTTAGAGCGATGATTAACTAAACCCCAAATCATTAGGGGGAGGAGCTCTATTGTAATTCACATGATTGAATGAAATTCTTCTTCTTCTCAAACTACTTGTTGTAGCTAAGGGATATCTTCTATGTTTATTGTGATCTATTCACTCCAGAAGGGGGTTTGGGTCTATTGAATCTCTATTTAAGCCTCAGAAGGGGAATCATAGAGATTAGAATTGAAGCTTTATCCCTCAAAATTCTCTTGATCAACACTATTCGGGAGGAATTGAGGTCTTGAGAATTTGTGTGGCTTATGGATAAGAGAATGTGCTTAACCTCTTCTCATGACAATTAGATCAAGGAATTAGCAAGATTGATTGTGTTTAGAGAGATAGGGTTGCCAAGGAATTGGGACTCAATCTATTACAATCCGCCATAGATCTACTTCATATGATTGAGAATGAAGTTGAGACCCATTTGATTCATGACGGATTATGATATCTCGAATCCCTAATGAATCTTTCTCTTTGATATTCTTCACTTTGATTGTCTGAGTTTCCTTTAATTGCATTGAATTTACTACTTCCTTTAATTTCTCAGCATTTGAGACCCATTTACATTTCATTGTCATTTACATTCTTGCCTTTAATTTCTTGGCATTTAAGCTTCGGCTCCTTTACTTTCGTGCTCTTTAAGTTTCAGTCCTTTAAGTTTCTTGCCATTTACATTTCAAGTAATTTACAGTCAGCAATTTATACTTTCAGTACTTTAAATTCCTTGCAATTTACATTCTGTTAATTAAATTTCACCAAACTCCATTTAATATTCGCTTAACTAGACTCATCACCCAACTAAAGTTGCTTGATCCATCAATCCCTGTGGGATCGACCTCACTCTTGTGAGTTTTACTACTTGATGCGACCTGGTATACTTGCCGGTAGTTGTGTGGATGCATTTCTCCGTCCATCAACCTCCTCATAATTTTCAAAAGTAGTTCTTAGGTTGGAGTATATGTCACATATTCAAGCTAGTCCTGTCCAATTGAATTTTATGAGAAAATACAATTTTCAAAAATTATCCTAATCCAAATTATATGTCACGTATTCAAAATTAGGGTAATTGAAAAATCATGTATGGTATCGCACACTTTAAAAACCACTATGTCTAGTCGATTCAAAAAGTCATGTGAAAGAGCTTTCAAGTATAATTCAGATATTAATTCTGTCAAAACAATAAACAAATTCAAAATGGGATTAGTATGCCTGTTGACACTACTAATCCTTTAGGGATGAAGAATGAAATACTCAATCATAAAACAGATCAATATAATACTTTAAAATAGCAAAAAACTTAGATTAATAATTCATAGAAACAAAAACAGAGCTCCTAACCCCTTGACAGAGGAATTAGTTGCTCACGGTGGGTGCGAAATCAATAATGAAACTATGTTGAAGGAACTAGGTTACGGCTGTGAATGTAATTCACTTATTTATACCTAAGTTTTCTCTAATTCAAATTCTAAATCCATATTATCTTACTCAAAATAATTAAGATAGCTCCATATTCAAATAACAGAATCAAAATAGAATTAAACTAAATTCAAATCTAATCAAAATAGAATACTTTTCAGTCTTCAAATGGAAATCAATTCCTTGAGGGTGGGCTTTGGAGGAATCATAACTGGCGTATCACGTAAGCTCACTCGCGTGTAACTGGGCCTAGAGGTTTTGGGCTTGGCGTGGTGATGCATGGAATCTTGTATCTCTACAATTTTTTCTCAGCAAGTATACCAAATTATCGTCAAGTAAAAACTCATAATAGAGTGAGATCGAATCCCACAGGGATTGATTGGTTGAGCAACTTTAATTAGAGGAGTGTTCTAGTTGAACTAAGCTGAAATTGAATAGAGAATTGCAAAATTTAAATAGCAGGAAATGTAAATGACAAGAAAGGTAAATAACAGAAAGTAAATGGCCAAATATAAATTACAGAAAGTAAATTGCAAAATTCTAAATGGGAATGGGGTGATTAAGTATAAGTGTAAACAGCAGAATGTAAAGAATGGGTAAGATTAGAAGTGGGGAAGTTCATTGGGCTTAGGAGATATTGCATTCTTCGGATCAAGTTTATTCTCATCTCTTCCTCAATCAATACATTCATTGATCTCTTGGCAATCTTAGGTGAATGGATCCCAATGTCTTGGCAATCCAATCTCTCTAAGCTTGAACAATTGCCCAATGTCTTGATCTAATTGCTCATGGGAAGAGATGAAGTACAATCACTTATTATACCACTCACCTTCATAGATCAAAGTATTGGTAGGATTACATGTCACTATATCCATCTAACCCCCAACTTAATCCAATGTGAGAAAGATTTCAAGCATGGTTCTATGATTTCTCTTTCAAATCAATCACAGAACCCAAGTACATTCAATTTCTCTTTCAAGACGATTGAATGCTTGAATGAACAATAAAATCTTTCAAGTAGATCAAGAGAACAGAAAGAAAAAGAAGAATGAAAACTATAATTGATCCATTGAATTACAACAGAGCTCCCTAACCCAATGAAGAGGAGTTTAGTTCATCATAGCTCTAGGAATGGAAATTGAAAATAAAAAGTGCGTTGAAAGTAAACTAGATCTACAGAGAAAGTAAAAATTGTAGAGAGTACAATCTTGGGTCCCCCCAAGTGCCAATTTCTTTTCTAACTTAAATCCTATGCTATTTATACACTTTCCTTCTTTAGTCTTCAAGTACTTGGATTGGGCTTTTGTCTTTTGTTGAAGCCAGCTAAAGTGGTTCTCAGTGATGTTGAAGAGGGACGTTTGGCAACTGATGTTCATGCTTTGTATGGGTGCTCAATTATATTAGAGCTGGTGTCAACATTGGTGATCAACGTTTGTGGAAATATGTTGGGTCAAACGTTACTTGAAAAAGGATTTCTGGGCATTGCCAGCAACGTTTGACTCAACGTTGGTGCACCAACATTCACCTATCCACGCATGCACGTCGCCCACACGTACGCGTCAAAACAACACTTTGCGCGAGTGTATCGCTCACGCATTTGCAAGATTGGCTAAAATCTACTTCCTTGCGTACGCGTTAAAGCAGGTTTTCCAACTCCAAATTCTGAAAATCTCATCGAGAACGTTGGTGGCAACATTTGTGGCAACGTTTGCACTCCAACGCTCTTTTGATCATGCGTACGCGTCGCCCACGCGTACACGTCAAAACTGGATTTTTTCCATTTTACGCCTATGCGTCGCCCATGCGTATGCGTGACTTCACGAACTTCCACTTTCACCCATACGCGTCGATGACGGGTATGTGTCACACTAAAATTTTTCAGCTCCAGCAATAAAAGTTATCGAAGATGTTGGAGGTACCAACGTTCCCTCCAACGTTGGCACCAAAATCACAAGAACATTGCCAGCAACGTTGGTGGCCTACTTTGACCACCAACATTGAACTTTTACCCCCTTTCCTCCAACGTTACTTCCTCTTCCTCTGCTTCTTTCTCTGCTTCTTCCTTGCTTCTCTTCACCTATTATCAACCAAACACATGCATCAAAGCCTTGCCAAAATCACAAGAAATTGCATCATTCAAAGCAATCAAGTAAATCTTGCATAAATCTCATGAAAATACATCAATTAGCCATGTTTGATTGAATCAAGATATGCCTGAAATTCTCATCCAATTACTTACTTATTCCTCAAGAAAGTGCATAAACCCAAATGAAAACAAATGAAAAAGGCTTGTGAAACTAGCCTAAGATGCCTTGGCATCACAACACCAAACTTAAATCTTGCTTGTCCCCAAGCAAGCAGTAAAACATGAGAAAAATGAATGAAAACATAGAAGAAAATATGTCCTTATCAACAGATAATTAAACTTGATTCATAGGGTTTTATGCAGGATATATTTACAGCTCAACTTTTATTAGTTTCTAGGTGTGAGATGTCCCTCTAAGTGCTAACTTAGGTGCTACTATCAAACCTTATTATTTATTGATCCTTGGTGTTTGATTTTTTATTTTCTTTTTCTTAGAAACTTATTCTTCAATTGCAGCTTAGCGTCATGTGTTGCAGCAGCCTTTTAGCTTAGTTTTCAGTCAACACATACACACCACATACACTTGGCTCACAATTCATCTTAAGAACATTGGTGCCCAGCACCTCTTTGGGTCACTAAATGCCTTGTAACTAGGTTGCTCTTGATAGTGGACTTTTGGCTGATAATCCCGGGTTAGTTAACCCAAGTTACCAAGTGTTGAAACACTCCTAAGAACCTAATCATCCAAGCAGATCCTAGTACAAAAACACCACAGGCAAGTGTCTTAAGGTTCAAGCTATTGGTGTCTAGCTTATTCTTTGTTTCTTTCATTTTGGTTGCCAACTTTTAGCTTTTCTTCCTTTCATTCTTATTCTTTCTTTCTTCCAGGGATGTTTAACACTATGGTTTCACAAACAGCAACTGAGTTCATGCTTAAAAAGGACATTCTACTCTTCATCTTTATTAGTGAACCTGCTAACAATCAAACATGTACCACCACTGATCCTTATTCTAATTCCTATCAAATTAGACTATTTGATGAGCGGATATTTTATACGCTTTTTGGGGGTAATTTCATGTAGATTTTAGCATGTTTTAATTGGTTTTTAGTAGAATAATATTAGTTTTTAGGCAAAAATCATATTTCTGGACTTTACTATGAGTTTGTGTGTTTTTCTGTGATTTCAGGTATTTTCTGGCTGAAATTGAGGGAGCTGAGCAAAAATCGGAGTTAGGCTGAAAAAGGACTGCTGATGCTGTTGGATCCTGACCTCCCTACACTCGAAATGGATTTTCTGGAGCTACAGGAGTCCAATTGGCGCGCTCTCAACGGCGTTGGAAAGTAGACATCCAGGGCTTTCCAGCAATATATAATAGTCCATACTTTGCACGAAGAAAGACGACGTAACTTGGCGTTGAACGCCAAGTACATGCTGCTGTCTGGAGTTAAACGCCAGAAACACGTCATGATCCGGAGTTGAACGCCCAAAACACGTTATAACTTGGAGTTCAACTCCAAGAAAGGCCTCAACTCGTGGATAGCTTTAGTCTCAGCCCCAGCACACACCAAGTGGGCCCCAGAAGTAGATTTCTGCACCAATTATCTTAGTTTACTCACATTATGTAAACCTAGGCTACTAGTTTACTATTTAAACAACTTTTAGAGATTTATCTTGTACCTCATGACATTTTCAGATCTGAATTACATACTTTTTGATGGCATGAGTCTCTAAACTCCATTGTTGGGGGTGAGGAGCTCTGCGGCGTCTCGATGAATTAATACAATTCCTTTGTTTTCCATTCAAACACGCTTGTTCTTATCTAAGATGTTCATTCGCGCTTAATTATGGAGAAGGTGATGATCCGTGACACTCATCACCTTCCTCAATCCATGAACGTGTGCCTGACAACCACCTCCGTTCTACATCAGATTGAATGAGTATCTCTTAGATTCCTTAATCAGAATCTTCGTGGTATAAGCCGGATTGATGGCGGCATTCATGAGAATCCGGAAAGTCTAAACCTTGTCTGTGGTATTTCGAGTAGGATTCTGGGATTGAATGACTGTGACGAGCTTCAAACTCCTGAAGGCTGGGCGTTAGTGACAGACGCAAAAGAATCAATGGATTCTATTCCAACCTGATTGAGAACCGACAGATGATTAGCCGTGCTGTGACAGAGCATAGAAACGTTTTCACTGAGAGGATGGGAAGTAGCCATTGACAACGGTGACACCCTACATAGAGCTTGCCATGGAAGGAACCTTGTGTATGGAAAAGGATTTCAAGGAAGAGTTGAAGTTCAGAGGACAAAGCATCTCCAAAACTCCAACATATTCTCCATTAATAAAGTAACAATTCCTTATTCCAAATACTTTGACTTCTTACCATTAAATCCAATTAATCTTATTGGCATCCTGACTAGGTTTAATAAAATAAACATAGATTGCTTTAAACCAATAATCTCCGTGGGATCGACCCTTACTCACGTAAGGTATTACTTGGACGACCCAGTGCACTTGCTGGTTAGTTGTACGGATTACAAATTCGTGCACCACTATTATACTTTCTGTTTCAACATAAAATTTTCTTTTATTCAAGCATAGCAAAGGGAACAAGACACATATTCAAGCAAGATGAAACTAAAGCAGGCATTTAGACTAGCACACTTATGACAATTTAAAGAAAGTAACCAAAAAAATGCAAATGACAGGTAAGCTAATCAGCAGGGGTACATTTGCACCTTCAATTAACAGTTTTAAACTAAAGACAGTCAAGTAACAATACAACCTCTTGGAGTCCACTTGCTTCCTCTTTGTCATCATCATTATTGGCTTTAATGTCTTTCCTTTATGTCGCCACCTGATGATGCATCTTATCCTCCAAGAAATTGAATGGCTCTTTTGCAAAGAATTTGAAAGTTGCTTGTTCCCCCAACACTTGAGGGATGGTTAGCATGCATGTATGCTTGTGTTTTTCTAAACTTAAGTTGGTGTGGGAACAGTAAACTTAGTTCCTTGCCTAATTCTCTATGCAGCAAATTGAATACATGTAGAAACTTCAATTGCTTCTATTAAGAAAACAACTATGAACTAGAAATTAAACAATTGTTAAGTAGTTTCTCTAATTGTTTGGAGCAAGTGACTGATCATACTGAGGGTTGCAATGTGTTATTAATGAAATCTTTGGTGGAACACCAAACTTAGTATCCCACATTCACCTTTGAATTGTTTTGGTGTGCAAAACCAAACTTAGCTCCTTGCAATACAGAAAAATGTACTTAGCTCTCTTATTGAAACAGCTTAAGAAAAGAAAGTTACCTCTGGTTGGGTTGCCTCCCAACAAGCGCTCTTTTAACATCACTAGCTTGACGGTTGCTTCATTAATTGAGATTGTACTTCATCTTGGGGCTTTCCCCCATATTACCCATATAGTGTTTGAGCCTTTCTCAATTTACAGTAAAGGTTTCCTGTGAGCTTTCTTCCATGATCTCTATATTTCCATAAGGTGAGATCTTGGTGACCAGGAATGGGCCTGACCATCTTGACTTTAGTTTCCCAGGAAAGAGCTTTACACTGGAGTTGTAAAGGAGCATTCTCTGTCCTTCTTCAAAGTTCCTTGGTGCCAAATTGAGATCATGCTTTCTCTTTGCCCTTTCCTTATAAATTTTTGCATTTTCATAGGCCTGGGATCTGAATTCTTCCAGTTCTTGTAGTTACAAGATCCTTCTTTCACCAGCCGCATTGTTGTCAAAGTTCAGTAGCTTGAGAGCCCGGAATACTTTGTTTTTCAGCTCTACTGGTAGATGACAAGTCTTTTCATACACCAATTGGAATGGAGACATCCCAATGGGTGTCTTGAAGGCTGTCCTATATGCCCAAAGAGCATCATCCAACTTCTTCGACCAGTCTTTTCTTGAAGTTTCCACAATCTTTTCAAGAATCCTTTTGAGTTCTCTGTTGGATATCTCTGTCTGCCCACTTATTTGGGGGTGATAAGGTGTGCCACCCTTATGCTTGATTCTATATCTCAAGAGGAGAGTCTCTAGTGGTCTGTTACAAAAATGGCTTCCTCCATCACCAATTAGAGCTTTGGGAACTACAAACCGGCTGAAGATGTTTTTCTATAGAAAGTTCATCACTACTTTATTATCATTTGTTGGAGTTGCAATGGCCTCCACCCACTTGGATACATAGTCTACTACCACCAAAATATATTTGTTTGAGTATGAGGTTGGAAATGGTCCCATTAAATCAATCCCCCAAAATGTCCTCCACAACAAGATCTATGACAATTCTATAAGACTTCCCTTCTTTCTTCCTCTAAGATGCGTCTTCTAAGTATTCCATCTGAGCACCTTTTGAAGAGGTATGGTTCATCCCAGATGAAATACTTGGTATCATTGATAAGCTTTCTCTTCTGATGTTTATTGATCTCCGAATGCACTTTCCCAGTGGCTTTCAAATTGGCAATGTTTGCGAACCAGGGTGCCTTGTGAACCAACATTAATTGCTCATCAGGAAAAGACTCATTCACACTCGGGCTGTGTGTGCTACCTTCTTAACAAGGAATTCTTGACAAGTGATCTGCTACTTTGTTCTCTACTCCTTTCTTGTTTTTTATCTCAATGTTGAACTCCTGCAGTAGCAAGATCCATCTTATCAATCTTAGTTTTGATTCTTGCTTGGCAAGTAGGTATTTTAGTGCCGCATGATCAGTAAAAATAATCACTTTAGAGCCAATGAGATAAGAAATAAATTTATCACATGCAAACACTATTGCTAGTAATTCCTTTTCAGTGGTGGTGTAATTTCTTTGGGTTTCATTCAGAACCTTGCTGGCATAGTATATAACATGCACCAAATTGTCATTCCTTTGTCCTAACACTGCCCCAATAGCAAAATCTGATGTATCACACATCAGCTCGAAAGGTAAATCCCAGTTAGGTGGGGCAATGATAGGTGCTGAGAAAAGTTTTATTTTCAGATTTTCAAAAGCCAGCATGCATTCTTGATCAAACACAAAAGGTGCATCAGAGACCAATAAGTTACTCAAAGGTTTGGCAATTTTTGAAAAATCTCTAATAAACCTTCTGTAGAATCCAGCATATCCCAAGAAGCTCCTAATTGCTTTGACATTACTAGGAGGAGGTAATTTCTCAATTACTTCCACCTTAGCTCTGTCCACCTCTATGCCTTTATTAGAGATTTTGTGGCCAAGTACTATCCCTTCTGTTACCATAAAATGGCTTTTCTCCTAGTTTAAGACTAAGTTAGTCTCTTGGCATCTCTTTAGCACCAAGGCAAGGTGATGCAAGCAATTTAAAAAGGAATCCCTAAACACTGAAAAATTATTCATAAATATTTCAATGAATATTTCAATCATGTCTGAAAAGATAGACAACATGCATCTTTGAAAAGTGGCAGGTGCATTACACAATCCAAAAGGCATGTGTCTATAAGCGAAGACTCCATATGGACAAGGAAAGGATGTTTTCTCTTGATCTCTTGGCTCAACTACTATCTGGTTGTAGCCTGAGTAGCCATCCAAAAAGCAATAGTATGCATGCCCTGCATGCCTTTCCAGCATTTGGTCCATGAAAAGAAGTAGGAAGTGGTTGGTGCACGAAACTGTGATCATCAAAAATGGCGCCAAAGACTTGGAGCTCTCAAACGTGAATCACACTTTGTCACAACATCGCACAACTAATCAGCAAGTGCACTGGGTCGTCCAAGTAATAAACCTTACGTGAGTAAGGGTCGATCCCACGAAGATTGTTGGTATGAAGCAAGCTATGGTCATCTTGTAAATCTCAGTCAAGCGGATTCCAATGGTTATAATGGTTTTAGAATATAAAGATAAATAAAGCATAAAATAAAGATAGAGATACTAATGTAAACCATTCGTGGGAATTTCAGATAAGTGTATGGAGATGCTTTGTTCCTTCTGAATCTCTGCTTTCCTACTGCTTTCATACAATCATTCTTACTCCTTTCTATGACAAGCTGTAAGTAAGGCGTCACCGTTGTCAATGGCTACTTCCCATCCTCTCAATGAAAATGGTCTAAATGCTCTGACACAGCACAGCTAATCATCTGTCGGTTCTCGATCATGTTGGAATAGAATCCAGTGATTCTTTTGCGTCTGTCACTACACCCAACAATCGCAAGTTTGAAGCTCGTCACAGTCATCCCATCTCAGATCCTACTTGGAATACCACAGACAAGGTTTAGACTTTCCAAATCCTAGGAAAGACCTCCAATAATTCTAGCTAATACCACGAAGACTCCGATCTTTCGGAATGGAGGCTAAAAGACACGCGCTCGATCTAAGGTAGAACGAGAGTGGTTGTCAGGCACACGTTCATAGGTGAGAATGATGATGAGTGTCACGGATCATCACATTCATCATGTTGAAGTGCAGCGAATATCTTAGAATAAGAATAAGCTGAATTGAATAGAAGAATAATAGTAATTGCATTAATACTCGAGGAACAGCAGAGCTCCACACCTTAATCTATGGTGTGTAGAAACTCCACCATTGAAAAATACTTCTTTAGTACTGTTGAGTCAACATTTTATTCTGAGCTAGTATGGCATTCAGAGCATCAATTTCAAGAACTTCCTTCCTCTGAGACGTCCCATTACTCACAGGATCCCTCTCAGAGGTGTACATGAATTGGTTATTTGCAAACATGTCAATGAGTTCTTGAGCTTCTGCAGGCATTTTCTTTAGGTGAATGGATCCACCTGCAGAATGGTCTAGTGACATCTTAGAGAACTCAGATAGACAATAATAGAATATATCCAAAATGGTCCACTCTGAAAGCATGTCAGAAGGACACTTTTTGGTTAACTGCTTGTATCTTTTCCAAGCTTCATAGAGGGATTCACCATCTTTTTGCTTGAAGGTCTGAACATCCACTCTAAGCTTGCTCAGCTTTTGAGGAGGAAAGAACTTGGCCAAAAAGGCCGTGACCAGCTTATCCCAAGAGTCCAGGCTATCTTTAGGTTGTGAGTCCAACCATGTTTTAGCTTTGTCTCTTATAGCCAAAGGAAAAAGCATGAGCCTGTAGACTTCAGGATCTACTCTATTAGTCTTAACAGTATCCCATATCTGCAAGAATTCAGTTAAAAACTGATAGGGATCTTCTGATGAAAGTTCATGAAACTTGCAGTTCTGTTGCATTAAAGCAACTAGTTGAGGCTTCAGCTCAAAATTGTTTGCTTCAATGGCAGGGATTGAGATGCTTCTTCCATAAAAATTGGAAGTAGGTGTAGTATAATCACCAAACATCCTCCTTGCATTATTATTGGGTTCGGCCATGTCTCCATCTTTTTCGAGATTCTCTGTAAGGTTTTCTCTGAATTGTTGTGCTTTAGCTTCTCTTAGCTTCTTCTTCAGAGTCCTTTCAGGTTCAGGATCTGCTTCAACAAGAATGTCCTTGTCCTTGCTCCTGCTCATATGAAAAAGGAAGAGGAATCCTCTATGTCACAGTATAGAGATTCCATTATGTGAGTAGAAAAAGAAAAGAATAGAATGAC
Organism: Arachis hypogaea; assembly: GCF_003086295.3. Lineage (NCBI taxonomy): Eukaryota > Viridiplantae > Streptophyta > Magnoliopsida > Fabales > Fabaceae > Arachis > Arachis hypogaea. The sequence goes on along the minus strand of NC_092041.1, from coordinate 48,246,531 downwards.
GAAGAGAAAAAATCAAACACAGAAGAGAAGAGAGGGTTCGAATTTTAAGATGAAGAGAAGTGTTAGTAAATAAATAAAATAAATAGAAAGATATAAGAGGGAGAGAATTTTGAAAATTATTTTAAAAAAAAAAGTTAGTGATTTTCAAAAATTGAGAGAATAAATAAAATTAAAATGAAAATTTGAAACAATTAGTTAATTAAAAAGAATTTTGAAAAAGGGTAAGGTGGTTTTCGAAAGATGAGAGAGAAAAGTAGTTAGGTGGTTTTGAAAAAGATAAGAAATAGTAAAACAAACAAAAATTCAATTAGTTAGTTGAAAAAGATTTGAAAATCAATTTTGAAAAGATAAGAAGTTAGAAAAGATTATGAATTTGATTTTGAAAAAAAGATATGATTGAAAGGATATGATTGAGATTTGTTTTGAAAAAGATTTGAAAAAGAAATTAAAAATATTTAATTTTTAAAATTAAAATTGATTACTTGAATAACAAGAAACTAAAAGATATGATTCTAGAATTTAAAGATTGAACCTTTCTTAACAAGAAAGTAACAAACTTCAAATTTTTTAATCAATCACATTAATTGTTAGTAAAGTTTTCGAAAATTATGAAATAAAATTAAGAAAAAGATTTTGAAAATCAATTTTAGAATTTTCAAAAAATAAGAATAAAAATGAAAAACATTTGATTTTTGAAAGAGTTTTGAAAATATAAGATTTTTAAAAATGAAATCTTGACTTGACTAACAAGAAACAACTTATTTTAAAAAATTTTGACTAAGTCAACCCAAAGATTTCGAAAATTTATGAGTAAAACAAGGAAAAGATATTTTTTTGATTTTTTTGAATTTTTAATGATGAGAGAGAAAAAGAAAAGATATCATTTTGTGTTTTTCTCTTTTTTTTTTTCAATAAACAGCAAGATTGACACAAGACATGAAAAATTAAGATCAAAACACATAATACATGCAAGAACACTTTGAATGTCAAGATGAACACCAAGAACACTTTGAAGATCAAGATGAACATCAAGACTTATTTTTGAAAAATTTTTAAGAAAAGAAAAACATACAAGACACCAAACTTAGAAATTTTTCATGCTTAGACACTATGAGTGCAAAGATGCATATGAAAAACAACAAAAGACACAAAACAAGAAGATATGAAGATCAAACAAGAAGACTTACCAAGAACAACTTGAAGATCATGAAGAACACCATGCATGAGTTTTTTCGAAAAAGATGCATAAATTTTAAAAACATGCAATTGACACCAAACTTAAAAATTGACAATAGACTCAAACAAGAAACACAAAATATTTTTGATTTTATGATTTTATAATTTTTTTTGGATTTTTTTTGAAAATGTTTATAAAAACGAAAAAAGAAGAAAAAAATTTTGAAAGATTTTTGAAAACTTTTTGAAAAGGAAATTACCTAATCTGAGCAACAAGATGAACCGTCAGTTGTCCAAACTCAAACAATCCCCGGCAACGGCGCTAAAAACATGGTGCACGAAATTGTGATCATCAACAATGGCGCCAAAGACTTGGAGCTCTCAAACGTGAATCACACTTTGTCACACACTTTGTCACAACTTCGCACAACTAACCAGCAAGTGCACTGGGTCGTCCAAGTAATAAACCTTACGTGAGTAAGGGTCGATCCCACGAAGATTGTTGGTATGAAGCAAGCTTTGGTCATCTTGTAAATCTCAGTCAGGCGGATTCCAACGGTTATAATGGTTTTTGAATATAAAGATAAATAAAGCATAAAATAAAGATAGAGATACTTATGTAAATCATTGGTGGGAATTTCAGATAAGTGTATGGAGATGCTTTGTTCCTTCTGAATCTCTGCTTTCCTACTGCTTTCATCCAATCATTCTTACTCCTTTCTATGGCAAGCTGTATGTAGGGCATCACCGTTGTCAATGGCTACTTCCCATCCTCTCAGTGAAAGTGGTTCAAATGCTCTGTCACAGCACGGCTAATCATCTGTCGATTCTCGATCATGTTGGAATAGAATCCAGTGATTCTTTTCCGTCTGTCACTACGCCCAACAATCGCAAGTTTGAAGCTCGTCACAGTCATCCCATCTCAGATCCTACTCGGAATACCAAAGACAAGGTTTAGACTTTCTGGATCTTAGGAATGACCACCAATAATTCTAGCTTATACCATGAGGACTCCGATCTTTCGGAATGGAGGCTAAGAGACACGCGCTCGATCTAAGGTAGAACGGGAGTGGTTGTCAGGCACGCGTTCATAAGTGAGAATGATGATGAGTGTCACGGATCATCACATTCATCATGTTAAAGTGCAGCGAATATCTTAGAATAAGAATAAGCTGAATTGAATAGAAGAATAATAGTAATTGCATTAATACTCGAGGAACAGCAGAGCTCCACACCTTAATCTATGGTGTGTAGAAACTCCACTGTTGAAAATACATAAGTGATAAAGGTCAAGGCATGGCCAAATGGCCAGGCTTCCCAAATAGCATGTGAATATGAAAATAGGGAATAAGACCCCTAGTACAATAGTAAAAAGTTCTATTTATACTAAACTAGCTACTACGGTTTATAGAAATAAGTCTTAGTACAGAAATCTACTTCCCGGGCCCACTTTGGTGTGTGCTTGGGCTGAGCTTGAGCTTTACACGTGCAGAGGCTTCTCTTGGAGTTAAACACCAATTTGTAACGTGTTTTTGGCATTTAACTCTGGTTTGTGACGTGTTTCTGGCGTTTTACTCCAGAATGCAGCATGGAACTGGCATTGAACGCCAGTTTGCGTTGTCTATGCTCGAATAAAGTATGAACTATTATATATTGCTGGAAAGTCCTGGATGTCAAATTTCCAAAGCAGTTGAGAGCGCGCCATTTGGAGTTTTGTAGCTCCAAAAAATCCATCTCAAGTGCAAGGAGGTCAGAATCCAACAACATCAGCAGTCCTTTTTCAGCCTGAATCAGATTTTTGCTCAGGTCTGTCAATTTCAGCCAAAAAATATCTAAAATCACAGAAAAATACACAAACTCATAGTAAAGTCCAGAAATGTGAATTTTTCATAAAAACTAATAAAAATACCCCTAAAAGTAGCTAGATCCTACTAAAAACTACTTAAAAACAATGCCAAAAAGCATATAAATTATCCGCTCATCACTGGTCTTTTCTTGTGGCCTCATTGATCTTTCTGTAATCAATACACATTCTCCATCCCGTGATAGTTCTTGTGGGGATGAGTTCATTCCTTTCATTGGACACCACAATGATGCCTCCTTTCTTGGGGACCACTTGGACGGGGCTCACCCATGGACTATCCAAAATTGGGTAAATTACCCCTGCCTGCCATAGCCTCATAACCTCCTTTTATACCACTTTTTTCATGACTGGTTCAACCTTCTTTGGGGTTGGATGGAAGGCCTGGAATCATCCTCCAATGAGATCTTATGCATACATATGGAGGGGTTTATCCCCTTCAGATCAGCAAGGGTCCATCCAATGGCATCTTGGTGCTTTTGTAGCACTATGATTAACTTTTTTTCTTGATCTTGACTTAGAGCAAAATTGATGATCACTGGGTAACTATTATCACTTTCCAAGTATGCATACTTGAGAGTATGAGGTAGTGCTTTTAGTTCGGGTTTGGTTGCTTCTTTCTCTTCCTTCTTTTCCTCTAATGTGCTTGGAATGAGTGTCTCAGTTAGTTGAACTGCTGCAGCCTCACTATTTGATGTGAGATCTTTTTCTGATACCACCTCAAGTCCTTCTTCTTCTAAGGTTTCTTGCACTAAGATCACCACTGCATCTAATCTCATGCATTCTTCTAGTGACTCCTGTGGGTAGCTCATGGCTTTGAACACATTGAATACCATTTTCTCCTCATGTAGCCTAAGGGTAAGTTCACCCTTTTGGACATCTATGATGGCTCCGGCTATTGCTAGAAACGGCCTTCCCAAAATGATTGAAGCTTTGGCTTCTTCCTCAATATCCAACACCACAAAGTCTACTGGGAAGATGAAGTCTCCCACCTTCACCAACAAGTCTTCTACTACTCCATGGGAGAATTTGAATGATCGGTCTGCTAATTGAAGTGCCATTCTTGTTAGTTTGGCTTCCTCAATCTTCATTCTTCTCATCATTACTAAGGACATCAAATTTATACTGGCTGCCAAATCACATAAGGCTTTTTCCACTGTGATTTCTCTTATGATACAAGGGATTTGGAAGCTCCCAGAGTCCTTTAATTTATAAGGCAATTTGTGTTGAATGATGGCGCTACATTCCTCAATTAACACCACAGTTTCATCTTTTCTCCAGCTTTTCTTCTTGGTCATTAATTCCTTCAAAAACATAGCATAGAGCGGCATTTGCTCTAGTGCTTTAGCAAAGGGAATATTGATCTATAGTCTCTTAAAAACCTCCAAGAATCTCGAGAATTGGTTGTCATTTTCATTCTTCTTTAATCGTTGAGGGTAAGGGCTTTTGCAACATATGGCCTCAAGACTTCTTTTTCTTGAGGTGGGTTGGGAGCAGGTGTTTGTGCTTCCTCCTTATCTTTTGAGCTTTCTTCCACTCTCTTTTCTTGTGTTTCTTTTGAGGTCTCCTTCAATTCCTTCCCACTCCTCAGTGTGATGGCCTTGCATTCCTCCTTTGGGTTTGCCCTGGTGGTATTACAGGGATTGTGGTTAGGGACTTGCTTGGATAGGTATTCAATCTATACTTCAAGTTTCTTGATGGCAGCATCCTGGTTTTGCATATTGGATCTCACCTCCTCCTTGTAAGCTTGCATGTCCTTAGACTTCTTGCAAAGTGCTCCAAGCATGGCCTCAATCCGGAATAGTTTATCCTCAGATGGTGACGGTAGGCTATAATGTGGCGGTTGAGGATGGATATTTTGTGCTTGATATAATGGTTGGTGAGAGTTGTTGTGTATGGTTTGAAATGGTCTTTGGTTGGGTTGTTGGTAAGTGGAATTGTTGTAATTGTTTGAGTTATGAGGTCTATGATCTTGGCTTTGGTTTTGCTGGTTTTCCCACCCTAAATTTAGGTGGTTCTTCCAACCAGGATTATAGGTTTTGGAGTATAGATCATAGGGTTGACTTAATGAGTTTCCAACATAATTAGCTTGCTCCCAATCACCTTTTTCCTCTGCATTCACTCCCTCTGGTGGCTGAGTGTTGATTGTTGCCACTTGGTTCCTCTCCATCTGCCTGGTGAGCTCTGCTAGTTGATTGGTGATTAACTTGTTTTGATCTAGTATTACATCCATGTGACTCAGCTCCATCACTCCTCTATTGGTGCTTCTATCAGTGGCATAGAAGAATTCATTGTTGGCTACAGTTTCTATGATGTCTATAGCCTCTTCAATTGTCTTTTTCTTGTTGAGAGAGCCTCTTGAAGAGTGATCTAAGGCCTTCTTTGATTCATATGATAATCTTTCATAGAAAATGTGCAGCTGTACCCATTCATTGAACATGTCCGGAAGGCACCTCCTTGTATCTCTCCCATGCTTCATAGAAAGTTTCCCCATCTTGTTGTCTGAATGTTTGCACCTCAGCCCTTAATCTGTTAACTCTTTGGGGAGGGTAGAATCTTGCCAAGAACTTGTTAACGACATCCTTCCAAGTGGTAAGGCTTTCTTTAGGAAGTGACTCTAGCCACTTAGATGCTTTGTCTCGAAGAGAGAAAGGGAACAAAAGCAATCTATAGGTGTCAGGATGAACAACATTGGCCTTCACAGTATCACATATTCTCAAGAATGTGGTTAGATGTTGATTGGGTTCTTCTTGGGCACTTCCTCTAAATGATCAATTATTTTGAACAAGGGTGATGAGTTGCGATTTTAGCTCAAAGTTGTTGGCATGAATGGTTGGCTTTAGAATGCTACTTCCACAATTCCTAGGATTGGGATTAATGTAAGAGCCTAACACTCTTCTCTCCTGCCTTTCATGATTACCAGCACCTTCTCCAACATGGTTATGAACTTTCTCCTCCATAGTGATGCCTATATCTTCTTCCAACTCCTCTTCACCAACTATGCCTTTACCTCTTGCTTCCCTCTTTAGTCTAAGGAAGGTCCTCTCAGGTTCACTGTCAAAAGAAGTTGAAGCTCCTCTTCTACCTGTCATACACATAGTAAACAAACAGCAAACGGCAAGTGAAGAATTCACTGTTAATGAGAATTATGGTTATAGTGGTTAGTGCAATTGATCAAATGGTTGGTGGATTAGTTGTGCTAGAAAGTAAAAGAAAAACAACTAAAATTGTAGAAAATAGTAGTAAACAACTGAAATTGAAACTGATTAACAAAAGAGAAGAAAAATATTCAATCTAGTTATCCTCCAATTTAATCATTGAAAATGCAAAATCAATCCCCGGCAACGGTGCCATAAACTTTATGCATGGAATATTGTATCCCTAAAATTTTCCCTCGGCAAGTATACCGAATTGTCGTCAAGTAAAAACTCACAATAGAGTGATGTCGAATCCACAGGGATTGATTGGTTGAGCAACTTTAATTAGAGGAGTGTTCTAGTTGAACTAAGCATAATTTGAATAGAGAATTGCAGAATTTAAATAGCAGGAAACAGAAATAACAGGAAAGGTAAATAACAGAAAGTAAATAGCCGAATATAAATTGCAGAAAGTAAATTGCAGAATTCTAAATAGGAATGGGGTGATTAAGCATAAGTGTAAATAATAGAATGTAAAGAATGGGTAAGATCAGAAGTGGGGAAGCTCATTAGGCTTAGGAGATATTGCATTCTCCGGATCAAGTTCATTCTCATCTCTTCCTCAATCAATGCATTCATTGATCTCTTGGCAATCTTAGGTGATTGGATCCTAATGTCTTGGCAATCCAATCTCTCTAAGCTTGAACAATTGCCCAATTTCTTAATCTAATTGCTCATGGGAAGAGATGAAGTACGATCACTGATTATACCACACACCTTCATAGATCAAAGTATTGGTAGGATTACATGTCATTATATCCATCCAACCCCCAACCTAATCTAATGTGAGAAAGATTTCAAGCATGATTCTATGATTTTTCTTTCAAGCCAATCACAAAACCCAAGTACATTCAATTTCTATATCAAGACAATTGAATGCTTGAATGAAGAATGAAATTTTTCAAGCAGATCAAGAGAAAAGAAAGAAGAAGAAGAATGAAAACTATAATTGATCCATTGAATTACAACAGAGCTTCCTAACCCAATGAAGAGGGGTTTAGTTCATCATAGCTATGGGAATGGAAATTGAAAATAAAAAGTGCCTTGAAAGAAAACTAGATCTACAGAGAAAGTAAAAATTACAGAGAGTACAATATTGGATCCCCCCAGGTTCCAATTCCTTTTCTAACTTAAACCCTATGTTATTTATACACTTTCTTTCTTCAGTCTTCAAGTACTTGGGTTGTGCTTTTGGCCTTTGTTGAAGCAAGCTAAAGTGGCTATCAGTGACGTTGAAGAGGGACATTTGGCAACTGACTTTCATGCTTTGCATGAGTGCTCAATTGTACTAGAGCTGGTGTCAACGTCGGTAATCAACGTTTGTGGAAAAATGCTGGGTCAAACGTTACCTGAAAAAGGATTTCTGGGCGTTGCCACCAACGTTTAACTCAAAGTTGGTGCACCAACGTTCGCCTATCCACGCATGCACGTCGCCCACGCGTACGCGTCAAAACAGCGTTTTGCACGTGTGTGTCGCTCACACATTTGCGAGACTGGCTAAAATCTGATTCTATGCGTACATGTCATCAACGCGTATGCGTCGAAGCAAGTTTTCTAACTCCAAATTCTGAAAATCTCATCGAGAACGTTGGTGGCAATGTTTGTGGCAACGTTTGCACACCAACGCTCTTTTGGTCACGTGTACGCTTCTCCCACGCGTACACGTCAAAATTGGATTTTTCCCATTTTGCGCGTGCGCATCGCCCATGCGTACGCATGACTTCACAAAATTCCACTTTCACGTGTACGCGTCGATGACGTGTACGCATCACACTAAAGTTTTCCAGCTCCAGAAACAAAAGTTATCAAAGACGTTGGAGGTAACGTTGGTGAGCCAACGTTCCCTCCAACGTTGGCACCAAAATCACAAGAACGTTGCCAGCAATGTTGGTGAGCGAACTTTAGCCACCAGCGTTGCACTTTTACCCCCCTTTCCTCCAATTTTGAGGTAACGTTGGTGAGCCAACTTGGCCACCAACGTTACTTCCTTTTCCTTGGCTTCTTTCTCTACATCTATTATCAACCAAACACATGCATCAAAGCCTTGCCAAAATCACAAGAAATTGCATCATTCAAAGCAGTCAAGTAAATCTTGCATAAATCTCATGAAATTGCATCAATTCACCATGTTTGATTGAATCAAGATATGCATGAAATTCTCATCCAATTACTTACTTTTTCCTCAAGAAAGTTATAAATCCAAATGAAAACAAATGAAAAAGGCTTGTTAAACTAGCCTAAGGTGCCTTGGAATCACGTGGCACACCACCTGCAGCGTGGCACGCCCTCTCCTAGGTGTGTAACGCCTTTGCCTTGTGTGCTCCAAGGGCTTGATTTTTCTTCAAGTGTGGCACGCCTCCCCTTACACGTTGCACACCACTTTCAATATACTCCAGGGTGTGGCACATTTCCGTTGCTCGTTGCACGCTAGGATTGGTGTTTTATAGGGCGTGGCATGCTCTACTCCCAGTGTGGCATGCCTTGCTCTAGCTCGCTCCCAGGGATTCACTTCTTGATAGGGCATGGCACGCCCTGCTTCAAGCATTGCATGCCTCTGCTTCTTCTCCCAGGGTATAGCACACCGCTGCTTCAGCTCACTTGCGTGGCTTGGGTTCTCACATGCTTTGTTTGTCTTTTCATGAACCTCTCTTTGCCACTTGATTTTCATCTCTTTAATATTATATTTTATTAAAAACATTTTGAAAATATAGAGTAGCAAGTGATATTTAAAAGTAATGAGATTAACAGAAGATTGTGTAATGAAATCTACGAAAATGAGAAGAAAACATAAGAAAAACTACTAAAAATGTGAATGCATCACTAATATATTAAAGCACACGTGAGATAATTCGAATAATATATATTCTGAAATTGGGCAATATTAATAGTAAAAATTTGTTCATTATAGACATTATATGTATGGAAGTATAGATGTTATAAAATATAAAATTATAAATGTTATTTATGTAAAATTATGGATGTTATGTTTGAAATTATAGATATTAAATAAATGATGTTTTAACTATTTTCACTAAATAAAACAAGAAAAAAGATTAAAGAAAATAGATTAAAAAAATTATGTATGTGCATAATAGGCTGAAAATTGGCATATATAAGATAGTAAAAGAAAAACTTCACCAGATTTAGTAGAATTGTTAGTAGTAGATAATATTTTTACCATAATGATTAGTAAAATAATTTTAATATTATTAATATACTTTTATTATTACTATTAATGTAATTAATACACATCTTATTCAATTATTATTATTTATGAGGGTAAAAAATGAGGAGAGAAAGAAGAAGAATAATAAACATGTGTGTTATACTTAAAAAGGTTAAGTTGGTGATTTTATTTGACAATGAAAAACATGATGATTAGATGTGTCACATATGATGTTTCCATCAAAAGTTTTAATAAGCAATTGACCTTTGGAATTGGATATATATAAATCTTCAAGATAGCTTAGGATCTAAAAAAATGTTTACACTTTCGAAGGATGACAAGTAGAAAATTAAATGTGATTTTAAATTGGTAGCCTAGCTAATATAAATAAAAGAAAAGTTGTATAAAATTATTATAATTTATTTATATACGTACCTTATTATTATTATTATTATTAGATGGACGTCATTGGCGGTTTTATATTTATTCCCGTCATTTCTGCTGATGGACGGCACCACCTTTCTTAAAAAAAATTTAGGCCACCAAATCATGAGATCAGTTTAGTGATTCAAATTTTGAATTTACAAAACAATTAGTGGAACCCAACCTCACATATATAGCTGATTAGACCAACGAAAATTGTATTAACGGATCAAGTGTTGTAAGAATTAACATGTTTTGATGATTCTAGGTAGACCTGTTCAACCACATATATATCCTATAGTTGATGTCTTCGTCGATAATAACTCACGACGGGTGGAATTTTGAATTTTTGACAGCGCAAACTTGATCCAATTATTGAATTGCATTTCTTCCTTAAGTTTTTTTCCTGCCGTGATTTGCGTGACGCAACTAATCAAAGAAAAAAGCCTGTATAATAATAATATATAATATCAATCATTCAGTGGTACAGCAAAAATGTTCCATGTAACAACGAGAATATTTATTTTGTTTTTACTTTATGACGAGAGCTTATATATAATCCTTATCCGGAACTAGTAGAAATATTTGAAACAAAAAACTATAATAAGTCTTATTATATATGAGAATTTGGTTGGATTAGAGCTTTCATGGGAGAATGAGACCAAAGTGACTTTGACGTTACAAACTTAGAGATTAAGGATATCCCTAGTATATGCTACTACTGGGGCCTTAATTTTCTGTTCATTTAGGTAGCGTTTGTTTTGAGGTACTGAGATAGAGACTGAGAGACTGAGACTCAGTATCGTGTTTGTTAGTTCAGAAACTGGTACTAAAATTTCTGTCTCTGTCTCTAAAAATTCAGTATTTCAGTACCTCCAAAAAGTAGGGACACAGGGGACTGAAATTTTTATATATATGATCAAATTTCAAAGTTGTATATATATATTTGGTATAGTTCATACAAAATCATGTTATATTCTATAACCTTAAAATGGTGGTTGGTATTAAAATTGAACCTAATTTTTATTGATAAATGAAAAAAAAAAGATAGATTTTAATATTGATCCATTTACTAAAGTTAGATATATGTCTAAATTCAATGAATATTAATTTTGTTACATAAAATATCAAGTTGGGAACAAACTGGCCCCGCTGATGGGCTCCATAAACGTCACATATATTGGGGGCAAAACAAAAACAATCCCTAATGAATATGATCTTGCATGGTCTAAAATATGAAAAACAGCAATAATGAATAAGCTATAGTTTTTCACCGAACTGCGCTGTATTTAAATTTTAAAGGTACGCCTCCTCCTTGTGCCGAAATAAAAATTAAACGAACAACACTTTGTGTCATCAGTGGCGCGCTTGGAATATATAGGTTTGAGTTTTATTGTTATCAATGATTAGGTGAGGTACATACACGAGTTGTGAGGCTGTGATCGATTCAATGATTTTAGGTCGAGTAATGTTAGGTGACAGTTTTCTTTTTCACTCAATATCAATTCATTTTTTTTAAATTATTTTAGTTATTTTAAATTTTAAATTTTATATTATAAATTTATAATCTAAAATTTAAATTATAAATTTAAACACTAAAGTTGATTAATATTAGCTAATTATTAAAAGTTTGTTTTTTTTTATTTTTTCTTTTAATTTCTCTAAAAAAACAAAACCACGCAATTGGCGTGTAATTTAATTTGAGTCAACATGGCAAATACAAACAATAAACATTAAGAAATAATAGAATGATAGTGACTGGTATTAATATATTCTAGATTCTAGAAAGAGGCTGCACATGAAAATTGAAAAAATGGAAACGGAAAAGATGGGGGTAAGGAGTAGAAGGAGAGAGGGAAGGACCACCACAACCATAACGTGATGGGTTGGGGGGGTGTGTGTGTTGTTTTTTGTTTTGGAACCAAGTGGTAGTGCAGCATTGTCATTGTCTCTGCTCATCATAATAATAAAACCGTCCAAAAAGCACTACATACCAAATCCACATCAATCACAAACTTCGTTTTTTCTCCTCTTCTAATTAAGAGTTGCCTAGCTAAGACACTTGGTAATATTATTAGTGCAAAATTTTTAAGTGAATTATTTTTTTTTTTTTGGTTATTTAAAATGAATTATAAGACGCATCATTTTTGCTCAGTTATTTATAGAAAATGAATCAAAACCGCAATTTACATTTAGGCACATTTGCAAAAGAGCCATAAACAAATAAATTTGGTTAAATCTACGGTAATTTTTCTGACACTCTAAGAAATTGAAGGAACTTATTGCCTGCCTGTATATCTTATATCATATATTATATATTAGGTGGATTTTATTATGTTTATTATGTTTACGGTAGTTACGATAACCGTATAACTGTTGTTAATTAAAGTTACATATTTTGATAAGAGAATATTTTTAGCAACACTTGATAAATAATATAAATAATAAAATATATCACTTTAATTTTAATAATATTTTTAAAATACTATAATTATCATAATCAGTTAATCACCATAATATAGACATATTAAAATACACGTACATATTAACGCATGTTAAGCTTATTCTATATAATTTTAACACATAAAATCATAATATGATTAACAAATACAATTTATAGTTAAAATTTGTATAAAATTAAATTTCTGAAATTTGTAATGTACTTTAAAATTATATAACTACTTTTTAAATTTATACTTCTGTAAAAATAAAATTAATGCGATAAGTTAATTACTTAAAACTTATTAGTTATTATAGAAATGATATATTATGTAAACAAATTTATTTTAAATGTTAAATATGTGCATTATACAATAATAATACAAGATAGAGAATAGAAACCGGAACTTTTGCCAATCCATTCTTATGATGAAAAATGAATTAAAAAGAAAAGGTGAAGATAAAGGAAAGGAACGTGGTGGTTGAGGTGGAAGTGGGGCATAGCATTTCAGTTTACAGGCAGACAGTCTGATTGGTCAATCCAAATGTTAGAAGCAGCAATAATTCAATGACAGCTGTAAACATGGGCCATCACGTGACAAACAATATTGAAAGAATTTGGATCTTGCTGCCATGCCCTCTACGCTACACTCTGCAGTCTGCACTGTGCAATCTCCTCCCTATAAGACGTTAGGCGCGGCGCCGAGATCTTTCTACCTGCACCATATCCTTTTCTGTATTCAACAAAAAATTTTGATTATTTGGTTCCTTTTAATTTTATCTTACAAACTAAGGGTGAGTTGTAGTCTACACCTATCAAAATGAGGAGAATGATACATCTCGTATTTTCTGTTTTGTTGTCTCTTTTACATAGTTGATGCGTGTCAATAGTTTTGATGAGTTGGCAAAATTCAGGTTGCTTTATTACCATTCCAACAATGTGTACATTTTATATAGAAATTTTATTTTTACACCAGCTGAGGTTTATCTCGTAAATATGCAATATTATTATGCCAAAACATAAAATACTTGTTTTTTTTTTTTCGTGACATTGTATTGGACCTTTTTTGTAGTAATCTTCAGGGCTTGTGGTTTTTGAACCCATATTTTATGTTTTAATATGGTAAAGGTGATTTATATTTGATTTTTGTGATATTTAAGATTTTGATTGAGTAGCTAAATATGTTATTTCTTAATATATTTTAACGATGATTAAGTGATGTATTATATAATAATTATGTCTTAACGTAGTTAAGTTATTTTAACTATTAAAAGAAATTTATTCCATACAAATTAATATAAGTTTTTGAGATTGTTGAATCGGTTGACTTAAATTTATACGGTTTTAAGAAATAAATAATTTTGAACAAAAATATTTAAAACTCTTAAATAGAATAGAAATTTATGATAAACTAATTATTGATCTGTCTGACCAAAAAATACTGTTAAAAAAACAAAAAAAAATATTCGAGGGGTCTATTGATTTTTTCCTTATATAAATTAACTCTTAAAAAAAACACAATAATTAAAGTAATAGAGTAGTTATTCGTGGGTTAACTTTGCATCAAATATAATGATGGGAGTTATGCAAAATAAAGATATTATTATTGTTAAATTTGTATATAATGACGAGGGTAGTGTAAAATAAAATATTATTGTTATTAAATCAAGATATTATTATTATTATTAATTACAACAATACAATGAAAAGTTATATCTTTTAATCGGTATGTGAAATTGATATATCATTTTTTTTCAAATTTAAAAGTATTAGTGAGAAATTTTGAACTAAAAGTTACAACACTTTCTTAATTCAACGAGGAGCAAATATGGCAGCGAATCTAATAGCGAAAAAGAAAATTGCGCAGAGAAAGTAGAGTGGATCCACCCTGCAGCAAGTCGCTTCGCATTCTGGAATTGGATATATTTTACTGTAATAGTATTAGTATATTGTATGTTCTCTTATGTTTCTTAATTTTTTTTGTTTTTTTCTTTATTTATATCTATTTCGGACCTGATCTTTAGGTCCCTATCAGAGCAGTTATGACTCGATTATCTTGGTCTGGACTACTACTGTGGTCCAAACTAGTTTGGTAACTATAAATTTCAAACCAACATTTAAATTCAAATACTTTTCTTATCTTAGCCAACAAGATAAGATAAGATAACAATCTCAAAGTATATAAAGGGACCCTCATGTACGTTACACATTTCTAACCCTCACATATACTTCTCAGATCCATTTTGACTTGAGCATCAGAATGTCGTTACAGGTACCACCCCATTATTTTAGAAGTCCAATTTTGTCACCGCTAAAGGCCGGCAAGTCCCTAATCCTACTCTGGACTTGTACCAACGAAGTGTTATACATTGGCACTATTTGTGGGAATTCGCCAAGTCTTGGCAGTATGATAGAAGAATTTGAAGAGCGGTCCTCAAGTCATCACTATGAGCTTGACCTAATAAACCCAAAGTACGAACTACAAAACGACATTCGCCCGCCAACCTGCGGGAGGATAACTAGCACCATACCAGTCCAGCCAATCCCCGACAGACAACAATCACGAGAAGACGACTGCCAATCCGGCGAGGCCAGAGTAACCGCCGGCCTGAGGGAAAAGGCAATTCAAATAATTCAAGAACTCTACCAAAAGGTTACAATTGAAAGCCCCACAATTGACTAATAAAGCACTCCTAGAGAGAACTACGCTCAAAGGCGTGCCACGCCCATGCACGCCTCCATTCCCTCACTAAGGGCATGCCATGTAATACCCTACTCTTTAAAGTTTTATGCTTAAGTCGTAATTTAATGAGGGTTTGATACTAGGACATAAGGTTGAGATATAAACACTTATGTATATGAGATGATATTAAACTAAAAGTCTGTAAAAGAATTTAAATCCCTGATAAAAAACAATTCGCAAATCGTTTACATTCAATAATTAGATCTTTTTGACAATGTATAATAAAGATTAATTGTAATTGATTATTCTTTTATTTCTATAAATAAATAATAAACCATAAATTAAAGGGACTAATAAAAAAATACTCCATCTGTAAATTACCTGAAGCCACCTATGTAAAATAAAATAAATTTTTTAAATTATTAATTTTTTCCATTGTTTTAAAATTTGTTTTCGTTAAATATTTTTTATTTCTACATCTTGCTTTTAATACATTGTAGTTGCATGTTTGGGATCCGATTCATGTTGGTCGTGGATTGATTTTAAAGTTTTTAGTTTTCAGTGTTTCTAATTCTTGTAATTTTAGTTTTTAGTTTTTAGTTTTTATCTTGTGTTAAATCTTTTTTATTTCTAATTTTTTTTATTGGAAGCAAATATATTAGATTATTGGCTAGTAAAGTCCATCTGTCCAAAACGAGACAATGATAAAAATATTATTTTTATTATAGCATATTGAATAATTTAGGACTATTAAGAAAAATTTTATAGTGCGGATCAAGGATGTCAGCATAACATGTTGTCCAGCAGGACATGTGGAAATTGTGTGTGGTACGGGATTTGCTTTGATTGTCATAGCGTGCTGTTGTTGTGGTAATTTCCATTTTGTGGGAGAGTTTTCTTTTTTTTTTTTTTATGGACTTCTAAGAGGGTTTAATTAGCAAAATGATGTGTTTAACTTAGTTTGATTATTGGTTGGGCCGTTTGTGGGTCAACCAATTTTTGTTAGTATAAAAGGATTTGTGTTAGATTATTTGTGAGATGCGCGTTAGCACTTAGCACGAAGGTTGTTAAAGAACGGTGAGACTAAGTAAGCAATAACAACCAAGAAATGTAAGTATGAGTTTTGGGGTTATTTTTCGCGGGAGAAATGAAATATTTATTGTGTTTATCATTATAATATTTCACAATTAATGAAATAGTTTGTTTTAGTTGCCTACAATATTTTTTAGATTAGTAGGTCAAAAATTAATTTATCATGAATTAAAGTTTTATTTAAAAATTTATCTTTGGTCAATAGATTGTTGCATGCATAAGATAAGATTCGAAACCTCGATACTTATTTAAACGGATTAGTAAGACTAGACAAACCCAAATTGGTTAACTAATTTGCTTGATTAATTAGCTCTTTTCACCATGTGATTATTTTTTGTATTTTTGTAGAATAACTTAACTTGGTCATAGATTTTTTGTAGTTTTTATTCTGATGAAACTGATATCTTTTGAATGTGGATTGTGGATTGTAGATTTGTAATATTTTTGTAGCATGCTAAAAAAATGCGGTGGTGATGTGAAAATAAAACTTTTACAAAAAGAGTTAATATTTAATAGGAAAATGCTAGTTGTTCTTTAACTTTTAGTCTTTAATCAGTCTTTTAATTCAAATAATATTATTTAATTAAATTTTAGTTAAAACACATTTCTAATTTGTAAATAAACATATTGGTAACTAAAATTAATTTAAATTTAGATATTAGAATTTTTCTAATTTTCTATCCATTTCGTAAAGTTGTTATTTTATCTTTTTTTCATTCTATCTGTATGTACGTCCTTCTCTTTTGTACGTTCTTCTCTTTATCTCTCTCTCTTTCTCTTTCTCTCTCTCACATTCTTCTTAAAAAATCAATTCAAGAGTGCTACTCCTTTGAAAATAAAATTACTACTTTATACTTAATACTTTATTATTATTATACCTTTTTTCAACTTTATAAATTTTATTCTAAATCCAAAAAATTTTATAATATCTATCTAATATCATCCAATTGATTAATTATTGATTATTTGTTAGTTATATTTTTTTATTTTTAATATTTTCACATTTTGAAATAAAAAATAAAAATATATCCGAATTACTTAATTACTTAGTCCTCTAAATATTTAGTTTTCAAATTTAGAATGAGAAATTCACAATAAAAAAAAGAGCAATGCTAGGGGGCCAACAATTTTTGTGATTGTTAGCCATCAACTAGCCATCAATGATGATTTGATGGTGTGAGATTGGTATGAGATTTCATCCAATGCCTCACCTTTCTCTGCTGATTACATGCTGGCCAAAATTCAATAAAACTGCTGGCCCTAGACTTTTCCTTTAAAAAATTAATGGCCACGCAAAAGAAAAAAAATTGTTACGGAAACAAAAATTCACTTTTGTTTCTCATAGTTGCCTCCACCTATATTGTGAAGATTTTATTTATGCAAGTGCCTGTTGGTGTTAGAGATTTTGATGTTGATGGTTTAAAATTAAATCCACAATGTCTATAATTTTCAACAATCTTTATTATTATTATTACTTGAATTTTTTCATTACTTATTTAAATATTAACCCTTCTAAAATTATTAAAATATATGTTTGTAAAAATTATTTTTTATTCAATTATAATACATCTAAAATTATTAAGTTATATACAAAATATTTTTGAAACACATCCAAAATCATAAATCTAAAATTTAAATTTAAACATTAAAAATAAAATTAATTTTTTTATATCTTATTCGATAAATACTAGTCTATTATTTTTTGACTAATAGTTAGATTTTTTCGTTACTTATTTAAATATTAATACTTTTAAAATTATCAAAATATATGTTTGTAAAAATTGATTTTTTTCAATTATAACACATCTAAAATTATATTAAGTTATACACAAAATATTTCTGAAACACATCTAAAATCATAAATTAGAAATTTGAATTTAAATATTAAAAATAAAATTAATTTTTTTTATATCTTATTCGATAAAAACTCATCTAATATTTCTTATTTTTTAATTTTTAGTTGAATTTTTTTGTTACTTATTTGAACATTAACACTTTTAAAATTATTAAAATGTATGTTGTAAAAATTGGTTATTTTTTTCAATTATAACACATCTAAAATTATTGAGTTGTTTGAAACACATCCAAAATCATAAATCTAAAATTTAAATTTAAACATTAAAAAAAATTATTTTTTTTATATCTTATCGATGGAGGATAAATGTCGGTAAAGAAATTCTCAAAAAAATCACATTGTAAGTATAGTTCTAAACCAACAATTAATCCTCGATCAACGCTTAATTTGTCTGTCACAAGTACAAACCCAATAAAGATAAACCGAAGTATTCAAACATCAGGTCATCTCTCAAGGAATTGCAGGGAAGTGTGTAATTATTGGCTATGAAAAGGTATCTTTTGGGGTTTTTATAATAAGGGACAAGTAATGTAAACAATAAGAAAATAAACTAACAACAATGAAAAGTCCTAGCAAGGGTTGAGAATTGGAATTTCTATCCTCATTATTATCGTTAATTGTGATGGTAATTGCCTTTTGCTGTCACTTAGTTAACTTCTAACAATTGAAGGAAAGTCAAGTGAGCAAAATCAACTTAAGTTCACAAATCCCAATAAAAGATTAGATTTAGTGAAGCTCAAGCCAACTAGCAACTTTCAATCACCGATCAACAAGAGACTTTGACAATTCAAGAGTCTCCAAATTACTCAATCCAAACCAAGAACACAAAAATCTAATTTAAAATCTAACCAAGCATTTTATCAAACACTTGGAAGGCACAAAATAGAAATATAGAAAATTAACAAGAAATAGTAAAATCTAAAACTAACAATTGCAAGAAAACAATAAACACAAATTAAAGAAAACAACAATAAACATAAAATACCTCAAAATGCATTAAAAAGAAATTGGAATCAACAAAGAGTCATGAACCATAAAGCAACAAGGTAAAGGATACAACATATAAAACTATGAAAGCAAAGAGGTAATAATACGAAATTAAAATAAGAACTTGAATTAAAATAAGAAGTAGAACCTAAACACAGATGAAACTGAAAATAAAAGAAGAAACTTTAAACCTAGTGAGAGGGGAGAGCCTCTCTCTCTAAAATTCTACATTTAAAACTATTGTGTGTGAATGTATGAATCGTTCCCCCTCCAGCTCTACTCTGCAGCCTCTTGTCTTCATTTTCGGGCTTAAAACTGGACCAAAAGCAGCCCAAAAATCGCCCCCAGCGAATTTTCTTTACTGAGGCACGTGACACACTCGTCACACGAACACGTCGTTTGAATTCTACATTGGCCACGCGTACGCGTCAGTCACGCGTGCACGTCTCTTGGACTATGGCTTGGTCACGCGTACGCTTCAGCCATGCGTACGCTTCAGCCATGCGTACGCTTTGGCACCAGCTTCTCAAATCTCCAAATTCTTGTGTTCCTTCCACTTTTGCTTGCTTCCTCTTCGTCCTCTATGTCCTTCTTACCCTATAACCTTGAAAACACTTAACAAACATATCACATCATCGAATGGTAATAAAAGAGAATTAAAAGCAAGTAATTTTAAGGCCTAGGAAGCATGTTTTCAATCATAGCACACAATTAGGAAAGAATCTAAAAAACATGCAATTTACATGAATAAGTGTGAGTAAAGTTGATAAAATCCACTCGATTCGATCTAAAATAAGTTATAAAATAGTGGCTCATCACTTAATTGATAAAAATGCACTTAATATTTTTTATCTTTTAATTATTAGTTGGATTTTTTCTTTACTTATTTGAATATTAACGTTGAATTCTACTGAATTTATTTTTTGGATGTGTATTTAAATTATAATCTGTTAATAATTAAAAATGCTAAAACAGAAATAGAAATTTCAAATTTCAAATTTCAAATTTTAGTTTAATTTAATTTGAATTTTGGATGTGTATTTAATTTTAAAAAGACACTAAATCTATTTAGATGTGTTTGTTTTATTTTTTTAATTATTGTAATAAAAAGCTTTATAAAGGATCACTTTTAAAGGATACCTAGTTGAACTGTTTTTAATAATAATAATAATAATAATAATAATAATAATAATAATAATAATAATAATAATAATAATAATAATAATAATAATAATAATAATAATAATTTTCAAATTTTTCTTTTTTTTTGTCATGAAAATTTTCTTTTTATTTCTTTATTTCCGAGCTCGGGGTCCTTTTATTTTTTTTACTCCAGCATAAAATTGCAAGGTCAGCATCAAATCCAACCTATCATCCAAGTTCGTCACATTCCAGCCCACACAGCTAGCAACCTTAACAACGCCATTAACGCATAATAAACCATTCCTATCGAAACGAGAAATGGGAAACCAACTCACTCATGCACGGTCAACGTAAAACTCTGACCACCTATCAACCTTCCACTTTCCACGCGTTGCACTCCCACAATGACAAGCCTTGTCTTCATACCATGCGAATAATCTTTGTCAGCACCACAGAACATCCCGATTGATTAATGTTCCGAGAGCTATCTGAAACTAGGTTGCTTTAGCGTCTAAATGTGAAGTCCAGACTCCTTTTGGGACAACGTTTGACTTCTTCTAGTATAGAGGTGCCGCTGTCCGAATTCCTTTAAGCAAATTTCTAGTAGATTGGGTTTTGAATATACATGAAAATATTAGTATATTTATAGTAAAATGATAACCACCTGTTAGAGTAGTTCCACTTTTAGTGGTGGATAACTGTTCCCTTTTTCTAGGGAAGTTGTTGATATATCCCTTCTAGATAAGTAGGAAATATTTTAGAGGTTAGTTACTTAGTCACCTAAGTAGAACTAAACTTTCATCGTCGCACCTGACCTTATAAAGGTCGGGTAGAGGGAGATGTTGAATCTCTTGAGTGGGATTCTATTTATTTTGGGTTTGGCATTGTTTTTGGGGGCCAGGGTATGAATAATGCCTCTGCTTGAGTCTGAGCTTTTCCAGAGGTCGAACTCGAGCATTTGTAGATTTACCTTATCTTTGCGACATAGTCACGCTATGTCGGGTATGCCGCCTTTCCAAGATAGGTTGGGTACTGATGCGGTATTTTACAACCCACAAACTAACCGACAAGTACACCGGGTCATACCAAGTAATACCTTACGTGAGTAAGGGTCGATCCCACGAGGATTGATGGATCAAGCAACAATAACGTTTGATAGGATTAGTTAGGCAAGCAGAAAATGGCTTTGAGATATTCAAAGAGCATTAAACAGTACTTTAAAAATTTCAGAAAGCAAGCAGCAATGAGTTGGGAATAAAATATTTGAGAAAGCAGTTAAGGTTTCAGAGTTATCTATTTTCTGGATTAACTTTTATTACTAATTAATTTAATCATGCAAGATTTAATTTCATGGCAAACTATATGTGACTAGACCCTAATTCCTTAGACCTTCCTAGTCTCCTCTAAAATTTATTAATTGCCAACTTCTTGGTCAATTAATTCCAATTAGAGGGTGATGATCAATTTCTAGTTTATATGCCAAAAGAATCCTAATTATCCAAAAATAAGGAGATTATATGTCACGTATCCCGTTAAATACAAACAATTAGAAATTCAGTATAATATGTTTTCAAGCTGTTGTTCAAGTAAAGAGCTTTTCCAAGTTTTACAAGAACTCAATTAGAACATGGGTCATACTTCCGTTCCACCCATATTCATAAAATAAAGAACAAAAAAAATTATTGAAATATAAATCAAGACATGAATTAAAGTAAAAAGATCAAACGAATCAATCCATGAAAATAGACAGAGCTCCTAACCTTAACAATGGAGGATTAGTTGCTCATGGTTCAGAGAAGAAAAATAAGGGTTCTGGTAAAAATGTACTGTGTTCCCATCTGATGGCATCTAAATTCCTATTTATAACTAATCCTAATAAATTTAAAATCTAAAAATAATATCTTTTCTTAAAAGATAAGATTTGAATTTAAATTCGAATTAATTAACAGATCTTCAGTTGATGGGTGGGGACCATTTGATTTGTCAATTCTGCAACTTCTAATCTGTGTTTTCTAGGCTGGAAACTGGGTCAAAACAGCCCAGAAAACACTCCCAGCGTCTTTCTGCGTTTTTCTGCACGTGGCGCATGTCATGCGTACGCGTCAGTCACGTGGACGCGTCACTGGTCTTCTTCGCGAGTCACGCGGACGCGTGGGCCACGCGGACGCGTCGCTGAGTAAATCTTCAAATCACACGTGCGCGTTAGTCACACGTACGCGTCGCCATGGATACTTCCAGATCACGCGCACGCGTCAGGTACGCGTGCGCGTCGCTCCTCGCAGCTATCTTCTTTGATTCTTGTGCTGCGGAAACTTCGTCAAATTCCGTCGAATGCTACCTGAAATAAATAAAATTGCCAAAAACTCAAAATAGCATCCATAGTGGCTAAAATATAATTAATTCTTAATTAAAATCAACAATTTAAGTGCAAATTCACTAGGAAAAGATAGATAAGATGCTCACGCATCACAACACCAAACTTAAACCGTTGCTTGTCCTCAAGCAACCAAAACTAATATAAGCTTATGATGTGAATTTGCATGAGAATGAAAGTTCGATTAAGCTCGTGTCTCTTCTTATAGTGGGGTTTACAACTGTAATCCTGAATAGGTTTGGCATCTCACTCTCCTTTGAATAAGAAGAATGTTAATGTCATTCAGAATTAGCATCCGGATAATATTATGAATTCTCTAATTTTTTTTATATTTCAGTTTAATCCTTGAACACAGCAAAATTGACTTTAATTTATTTTTTTCTTTGGTGCTTTGCACCTTGAGCCTAGCCGTGACTTTAAATATTTTGTCTCAAGGATTACTTGACACAGAAACACCACAAGCACTTAACTGGGGGACTCTCTTTGAGTCCTAATTTTTTTTCAGTTACTCCCAGAAAGTGGTGCTCAAAACCTTTGGTATACTCTGTTAAACGCACTTGGTCTCGACTCTAAGTATTCTGTCTCAAGAATTACTTGACACACTCACACCACAAGCATATGACTGGGAAAATAACTCTTTGAGCTTTTAATCATGTCTGACCTCCCTAGTCATTGATGCTCAGAGCCTTGGACCTTGCTTTTATTTTTATTTATTTATTTATTTTTTCTTTTACTGTTTCTTTTGCTTCAAGAGTTAAATTTTTGTTTATTTCAGAGAAGTCATAATAATTCTCTAAATTCCTGTTCCTTATACAACAACATCACTTGATTCAAATTCAAATATGCACTGTTCATATCGTGCATTCAAAAATCACAGAAAATACCACCACCTTTAAGTAAATCAGACTGTTCTTAAAATTAACTCAATTTCTGATGCAATACATCACTTTTTTTTCTTTTCTTTTTAGATTCAAGTTTAGTGAGTGGTACATGAAACATCTTTTCAGCATTAAAGCAATTAAAAGAAAACTAAACTAGTCATAGGATTCTAACTAATAAAGGATCATGCAGCAAACAAAGCAAAATAGCAGAAAGCCGGAACATAACATAGAAAAAGAGGGGAGAAATAAGAAATGAAAGGAACTCAAACCATCTTAGTTATCCTAGTGGTCACTTTATTCTTCAGGTTGTGCTCCTCAATAAAGATGATTCGCCTCCCTTTTGTGTCAGAAAACCAATAAGCGCAGCGTCAACACCAAACTTAAAGGTTTGCTTGTCCTCAAGCAAAGAAGAACTGAAAACAGGAATAAATAGTGAGAGGAAAGAAGAATATAAAGATAAAAGAATAAGAGAGAATTAGGATTGGGAGAGAGAGAAAGAAAAGTAAAAACAGTGCGGCGACGGCGTGGGTCGCAAATTTTTCATAATGACACATAAGCGTTAGGCACGCGTCTACGTGCCCTTGATTTTGTGCGATTCGCGCGAAGCCAGTCAAGCGCCCGCACGACTCTCTGTTCGCATGGCTTGGAAGCCATATTTTCATACGACGCGTTCGCACCGTGCACGCGCTCGCGTGGATGGCCATATGTGCAACTGACACGGACGCGTCTGTCACGTGTCCGCGTGACCAAATTTGTGCTTTTAGCACACTTCTTGCCCCAAGCCAGCACAACTCTCTGCTCAAACACTCTTTTACGTCGAATTTGCAGGTCACACGTTCGCGTCAATGACACGCCCGCGTGAATGCAAAAATCACAAACGACGCGAACGCGTGGGGTACGCGAATGCGTGGGATCGTTTGTGCGAAAGGCACCATTCTGGCATCACTCCTGCGCAACTCTCTGTCAAATTTATTTTTTCACACACATCCATCTAATGCGTACGCGTCAGTGACGCTTTGCGCATCGTGTGCTCTCTCTCTCTCTCTCTCTCTCTCTCTCTCTCTCTTTTTTGAAATGTTAGCTTGAGGTGTTCGGTTCCTGGAATAACATAGCTATATGATCAGAGAATTAATAAGAAAACTACTACTACGAAAAATAAAAATAGCTAAGGATACGAGATTATCGGGTTGCCTCCCGACAAGCGCTTCTTTAACGTCACTAGCTTGACGGTCAGCTCTGCTAGTTCAGCAGATGAGTGGACCTCTGGCGATCAATCTCGCCTCCAAGATAGTGCTTCAACCTCTGGCCATTCACTGTAAATTTCCTGTCAGAATTCTCTTCCTGTATTTCCACATGTCCATATGGTGAAGCTCTGGTAACCACAAATGGTCCTGACCATCGGGATTTCAGCTTCCCAGGAAAAAAATTGAGCCTTGAATTATACAGAAGCACTCTCTGTCCTGATTCAAAGACTCTGATGGCTATCTTCTTGTCATGCAATAGCTTATTTATCTCCTTATAGAGCTTGGCATTCTCATAGGATGAGTATCTGAATTCATCAAGCTCATTCAATTGAAGCATTTGCTTAATTTCTGCAGCTTCTGAATCATGGTTCAGGTATCTGATTGCCCAGTAAGCTTTATGCTCCAGCTCAACTGACAAGTGACAGGCTTTACCATAGACCAACTGATAAGGGGACATGCCAATGGGAGTCTTGTACGCTGTTCGGTATGCCCAAAGAGCATCTTCAAGCTTCATAGACCAGTCCTTTCTTGAAACACTAACGGTCTTCTCTAGAATCCTCTTAAGTTCCCTATTGGAAACTTCAGCCTGTCCACTTGTTTGAGGGTGATAGGGGGTTGCCACTTTATGACGGACTCCATATCTCTACAGAAGAGAGTCCAGCTGTCGGTTGCAGAAATGGCTTCCTCCATCACTAATGAGTGTCCTTGGGATACCAAACTGGCTAAAGATATATCTCTAAAGAAAGCTCATTACCACTTTGGCATCATTGGTGGGCAAAGGCACGGGTTCCACCCACTTGGACACATAGTCAACTGCCACTAGAATATAGTTGTTTGAATATGAGGGTGGGAAAGGTCCCATGAAATCAATACCCCACACATCAAAAAACTCAACCTCAAGAATCCTTTACTGTGGCATTTCATGGTTTTCAGGGAGATTTGTAGCTTTTTCACATCTGCTACAGTGCTTCACAAATGCTCTTGAGTCCCTGAAGATAGTCGGCCAGTAAAATCTGCTCTGAAGGACCTTTGTAGCTGTCCTTTCGCCACCAAAGTGGCCTCCATACTCAGAACCATGACAGTGGCAGAGAATCTGCTATTTTTCTTCATCTGGGACACACCTCCAGATGATTCCATCTGAACACCTTTTAAAAAGGTATGGTTCTTCCCAAATGTAGTACTTTGCATCAGTCAATAGCTTCTTCACTTGTTGCCTACTGTACTCCCTTGGGATAAAATTCATGGCCTTATAATTTGCAATGTCTGCAAACCATGGTGCCTATTGAATGAGGAACAATTGCTCATCTAGGAACATCTCAGTCATAGCTGTGGGTGGTTGTACTCCTGTTTCAGGCTCAATTCTAGAAAGATGGTCAACACTTGATTCTCTGACCCTTTCCTATCTTTTATCTCAATATCAAACTCCCGAAGGAGCAACACCCATATGATTAATCTTGGTTTAGAATCCTGTTTTGTTAGAAGGTACTTCTAAGATGCATGATCAATATAAATAATAACCTTAGAACCAAGTAAATAGGACCTAAACTTATCAACAGCATACACAACAGCTAATAATTCCTTTTTTGTAGTTGTGTAATTCTTTTGGGCATCATTTAACACACGACTGGCATAGTAAATGACATGTACAAGTTTACCATGCCTCTGTCCTAAAACAGCTCCTATAGCAAAGTCACTAGTATCACACATTAATTCAAATGGTAGATCCCAGTCAGGGGGAGCTATAATGGGAGCAGAGGTAAGGTTTGCTTTCAGAGTTTCAAAAGCATGCAAGCAATCAAAATCAAAGATGAAAGGAACATCAGCAACCAAGAGGTTGCTTAGAGGTTTAGCAATTTTAGAAAAATCCTTTATAAATCTTCTATAAAATCCTACATGACCCAAGAAACTCCTGACTGTCTTAACATTAGTTGGTGGTGGTAATTTTTCAATTACCTCCACCTTTGCTCTTTCCACCTCAATTCCCTTACTTGAAATCCAGTGTCCAAGAATAATACCTTCTGTAACCATAAAATGACATTTTTCCCAATTTAAAACAAGGTTTGATTCTTGACACCGTTTCAAGACAAGAGATAAATGCTTAAGGCAGGATTCAAAAGAATTACCAAAAATAGAAAAGTCATCCATAAATACCTCAATAAACTTTTCAACCATATTAGAAAAAATTGAAAGCATACACCTCTGAAAAGTTGCTGGAGCATTGCAAAGTCCAAAAGGCATTCTTCTGTAGGCAAATACTCCAAAGGGGCATGTGAATGCTGTCTTCTCCTAATCTTGAGGGTCCACTGCAATTTGATTATATCCAGAATATCCATCTAGAAAACAATAAAAATACATGACCAGCTAACCTCTCAAGCATCTGATCAATGAAAGGCAGGGGAAAATGATCCTTCCTTGTAGTAGTGTTGAGCCTCCTGTAGTCTTTACACATTTTCCACCCTGTGACTGTTCTTGTGGGGATAAGCTCATTCTTTTCATTCTTGATCATTGTCATCCCTCCTTTCTTGGGAACTACCTGCACAAAACTTACCCAAGGACTGTCAGAAATAGGATAAATAATTTCTGCTTCCCATAGTTTCATTACCTCTTTTTGGACCACCTCTTTCATGGTTGGATTGAGTCTCCTTTGTGGTTGCACAAATGGTTTAACGTCATCTTCAAGGAGGATCTTGTGCATACACTTGGTTGGACTAATCCCCTTCAAGTCACTAATGATCCACCCAAGAGCTATTTTATGACTCTTGAGCACTAAAATAAGCGCCTATTCCTCTTCAGGCTTCAGTGAAGAGCTAATAATCACTGGATATGAGTCATTCTCACCCAAGAACACATATTTCAGAGAAGGGGGTAAGGATTTGAGCTCAAGCTTGGGGGCTTCCTCCTCTGCTCTAGGCGTGTGAACCATAGTCTTCTGGGGTGGTGAATTATCAACTTCAACTAATTCATACTCAGAAATGGGATCCAGAATGTCATCAAGCACCTCAGCTTTCAGTACCTCTTGATCAAGTGGTTCAATAACATCTATTTTCACACACCCTTCAGAATCATTAGGGTGCTTGAGAGCTTCAAAGACATGAAGGACCACTTGTTCTTCATTAACCCTCAGGGTTAATTCACCATTTTGTACATCAATCAGAGCTCTACCTATAGCTAAAAAGGGTCTACCAAGTATAATAGAGGATTTTACCTCCTCTTCTATGTCTAATATAACAAAATCAACAGGAAAGATGAATGGTCCTACTTTAACAAGTAAATCCTCAACAACACCCACATGTAATTTAATAGAAAAATCAGCAAGTTGAAGAGAAATACGAGTGGGTTTTACCTCCTCAATTTGAAGCTTTTTCATTACTGAGAGTGGCATGAGATTGATGCTGACTCCAAGGTCACATAAAGCTCTCTGAATTGTGACTTCTCCAATGGTGCAAGGAATGACAAAGCTCCCTGGGTCTGGCATCTTCTCAGGAAGGTTGTGTTGAGTAATGGCACTGCATTCCTTGGTTAACACCACTGTTTCTTGTTCCTTCCAGTTCCTCTTGTGGGTCAGTAATTCTTTCATAAATTTAGCATAGAGAGGCATTTGCTCAAGAGCCTCTGCAAAGGGAATGTTGATCTGCAGCTTCTTGAAGACATCTAAAAATTTTGAAAACTATTTTCTTTGGAAGCCTTCTGAAGCCTCTGAGGGTATGGCATTTTTGGCTTTTATTCAAGAGCCTTTGGCAAGGTAGGATAAGTGTCAAGAAAATCAGGAAATGGGTTGTCTGCATGCTTTGGAGGGGCATTATCCACTTCTTCCTTTTTCTCCTCTGGAGCTTTCTTTTCAACTAGCTCTTCATTAGCCATTGTCTCAGAGCTAGCTATTTTACCACTTCTCAATTGAATAACCTTGCAGTCTTCTCTTGGGTTCACCACTGTATCACTTGGAAATGTACTTGTAGACCTCTAAGGTATTTGCTTGCTCAGCTGGCCCATTTGCATTTCCAAGTTTCTAATGGAGGCTCTGGTTTCCTACATAAAACTCCTCATCATCTCCCAATTAGAATCTTTCTTGGATTTAGAGTTAGCTTGCTAAGGCTGAGATTGGCGGTTATTGTAACTGTTCTGTTAGAAACCGCCCTAAGAGTTATTGTTGAAATTCTGAGGTCTCTGGGGTTGGTCCCTCTACCCAAAATTTGGGTGATTTCTCCATCCTTGATTGTATGTCTGAGAATAAGGGTCATTATTAGAATTTCTAGAACCACTCCCCATGTAATTAACCTGTTCAGAAGAGGATTGAGCATAATCATAGTTGTCATTCTGCACTAAATGTCCTGCCCTGTCATAAGAGATCTCTTGAGGTGGATTTTGGGTGTTGATAGCTGAAACTTACATGCTACCCATGTGTTGAGTAAGTAGATTTATTTGCTGAGACATAAGCTTGTTCTGAGCAAGAATAGCGTTAAGAGCTTCCACTTCCATGATACCCTTCTTCTGAGGAGCCTCAGAGTTCACAGGATTCCTGTTAGATGAGTATAAATATTGGTTGCTAGCAACCAATTCAATAAGCTCAATAGTCTCCTCTGGTGTCTTCTTTTTGTGCAATGAACCTCCTGCAGAATTGTCTAAGCACATCTTGGACATTTCACCCAAGCCTTCATAAAAGGTATCTAGTTGAGTCCATTTGGAGAACATATCTGGATGGCATTGTCTAATCAGTAGTTTGTATCTCTCCCAAGCTTCATACAGAGTCTCACCATCCTTCTGCCTGAAGGTCTGAACCTCCACCCTAAGCTTAGTCAGCTTCTTTGGTGGGAAAAATTTAGTGAGAAACTCAGTGACCACCTTGTTCCATGTATCCAAACTCTCTTTAGGTTGAGAATCTAGCCATAGCTTTGCTCTATCCCTCAGAGCAAACGGAAAGAGTATGAGTTTGTACACATCTGGGTTTACTCCATTTGTCTTCATAGTATCATAAATTTGCAGAAAACTAGAAATAAATTGACTTGGGTCTTCATGGGGAAGACCGTGATACTGGCAGTTTTGTTGTACCAGAGTGACCAGTTGAGGATTCAACTCAAAGTTGTTCCCAGCAATGGGAGGCACTACAATGCTCTTTCTATACAGATCTGCAGTAGGAGCAAAGAAAGAGCCAAGTACTCTCCTTTGTTCACTCCCATTCAGGTTTGCCGCATCGGTATTATCAGTATTGATTGGATCCATAGTGGATTCTGCAGCCTTGTAAAGTTTTGCTTGTTGTAAACGCCGCCTGAAAGTCCTTTCAGGTTCAGGATCAAAGTCTAAGAGATGTTCTTTGTCTATGTTCCTGCGCATAAACAAGTAGAAAACAAGAAAAGATGGGAATCTCTACGTCAGAGTGTAGAAAATTCTCAGTGAGGTAATCTGTGTAAAATAATAAAATAAAAATAATAAATAATAAATCACAACAACAAACTTAATTTCAGAAATTAAGAAAAATATCGGTGCTATTTATTCATTTAAAAAAAAATTATTTTTCGAAATATTTTTTTTGAAATATTTTAAAAAAATATATTTTTATAAAAATTAAAATTAAAATGCCTAATCTAAGAAATCAAACAACTGATACTTGTTAATCACTATCAATCCCCGGCAACGGCGCCAAAAACTTGATGCGGTATTTTACAACCCACAAACTAACCGGCAAGTGCACCGGGTCGTACCAAGTAATACCTTACGTGAGTAAGGGTCGATCCCACGAGGATTGATGGATAAAGCAACAATAGCGTTTGATAGGATTAGTTAGGCAAGCAGAAAATGGTTTTGAGATATTCAAAGAGCACTAAATAGTACTTTAAAAATTTCAGAAAGCAAGCAGCAATGAGTTGGGAATAAAATATTGGAGAAAGCAGTTAAGGTTTCCGAGTTATCTATTTTCCGGATTAACTTTTATTACTAATTAATTTAATGATGCAAGATTTAATTTCATGGCAAACTATATGTGACTAGACCCTAATTCCTTAGACCTTCCTAGTCTCCTCTAAAAATTATTAATTGCCAATTCCTTGGTCAATTAATTCCAATTAGAGGGTGATGATCAATTTCTAGTTTATATGCCAAAAGAATCCTAATTATCCAAAAATAAGGGGATTATATGTCACGTATCCCATTAAATACAAACAATTAGAAATTCAGTATAATATGTTTTCAAGCTGTTGTTCAAGTAAAGAGCATTTCCAAGTTTTACAAGAACTCAATTAGAACATGGGTCATACTTCCGTTCCACCCATATTCATAAAATAAAGAACGAAAACAATTATTGAAATATAAATCAAGACATGAATTAAATTAAAAAGATCAAACGAATCAATCCATGAAAATAGACAGAGCTCCTAACCTTAACAATGGAGGATTAGTTACTCATGGTTCAGAGAAGAAAAATAAGGGTTCTGGTAAAAATGTATTGTGTTCCCATCTGATGGTATCTAAATTCCTATTTATAACTAATCCTAATAAATTTAAAATCTAAAAATAATATCTTTTCCTAAAAGATAAGATTTGAATTTAAATTCGAATTAATTAACAGATCTTTAGTTGATGGGTGGGGACCATTTGATTTGTCCATTCTGCAGCTTCTAATCTGTGTTTTCTGGGCTAGAAACTAGATCAAAACAGCCCAGAAAATACTCCCAGCGTCTTTCTGCGTTTTTCTACACGTGGCGCATGTCACGCATACGCGTCAGTCACGTGGACGCGTCGTTGGTCTTCTTCGCGAGTCACGCAGACGCGTGGGTCACGCGGACGTGTCACTGAGCAAATCTTCAAATCACGCGTGCTTGTCAGTCACGCGTACACGTCGCCATGGATACTTCTAGATCACGCGCACACCTCAGGCACGCGTGCGCGTCGCTCCTCGCAGCTATCTCCTTTGATTCTTGTGCTGCAGAAACTCCGTCAAATTCCACCGAATGCTACCTGAAATAAATAAAATTGCCCAAAACTCAAAATAGCATCCATAGTGGCTAAAATATAATTAATTCTTAATTAAACTCAACAATTTAAGTGCAAATTCACTAGGAAAAGATAGATAAGATGCTCACGCATCAGGTACTCGACGTGCTTTTCTAAATTTCGAAATGTTGCGTCTTTTCGTAGTACTACACACGTTACTTTTACGATTACCTTGGGACCTGCACACGTCATAAATGAGTGGCGTGAAATGCTGTTTTGTCCCTAATGTGGTATAAATACCAAAAATCATTTTTCTTTCTTTTGTTTTGTTTCTTCTTCTGAACTATGTCATCTTCATTTCCACTTTAAGGCTCTTCGTAACACCCTTTCCTTCTTCAAGACTTCTTTATCTTGGATTTGTGTTCGTGATTTTTTGTTCGTTTGTTGGAAGTTTTGGATCGTACGTGTTCTTGCTGCTGTTGTGCATCGACTCTACTTCGTATTTTCTCAAGGTTGGTTCCTTTGATCTTTTGAACTTCTCTTTGCATTCTGGATGATCCGCCTCTTCTTTTTTTATTTCTTTTTTCAATAGTTCTTTATATGCTTGATGATTCTGGGTTATGAAAATCGATTGTGAAAAGTTGCTTCTTTCATTGTTGTTGTTGTGAATTTGAGTGTGGGATTTTTATTCTGTGTTGCCCCAAATGGTGCCATTTTTCTTATTAAAGATGGCGCCATTTTCGTATTTTGGAAATATAGTGTATTTATTGTGTGTACAAAGAGTTGTAAGACCTATAATGTTCTTGGTTGATGATAACACGACCTCTTTTAACTGTGTAAATGCTTATGTTGTTATCCTTGTCTTGCCGACTTGTAGTGATGACCTTCAGTTATTGTATTGTAGGTATATCTTTTATGTATTGGTCAGTTATTCACAAGTAGAGTGATTGAAAATTATGTACATGTCGCACACTTTAAAAACCGCCATGTCTAGTCGATTCAAAAAGTCATGTGAATGAGTTTTCTAGCATAATTCGAATATTAGTTCTTATTGAAGCAATAAACAAATTCAAGATAGGATTAGCATACCTTTCGATACTATCATCCTTTAAAGATGAAGAAAGAAATACTTAATCATGAAATAGATCAATGCAATACTTTAAAATAAAAGAAAACTTAAATTAATAATCCAAATAAACATAACAGATCTCATAATCCTTTGACAAAAGTATTAGTTACTCATGGAGAACGAAAAACAACAATAAAAGGAAACTGTGTGGAGGAAACTAGATGTCCTCTCCATGAAGAATCTTCACTTATTTATGCCTAGGGTTTCTTCTAATTCAAATTTTGAAAACTAAGTCTTATCTAAATCAAAATAAGATAATTTCTAAGAATTCAAATCCTAGAATTAAAATAGAATCAAATCAAATTCAAATCTAAATCGTAATAGAATCTTCATCAGTTAGGAATCACATCTTTGAGGTTGGACCTTGTTGAAGTCATTATTGGCATTGCATGTGGCTCACTAGCATGTAACTGGAGCTTAATCTTTGGGTTTGGGCGTGTAACACTAAGCAATGGCATTACACGCCACCTTCATTTGATGGGTCAGCGTTTCACGCCCATCAGGGTGTTACACACTACCTCCAAAAGGATACAGGACGTGGCACGTCCTGCACATGGAGTTGCATGCCACGTGTCTCAGCTCTCAAGGGCATAGCTATCTTGAAAGCGTGGCATGCCAGAGTCATTGCATGGCACGCCGTTGATTCATACTCCAGGACGTTGCACGCCGTCATCTAAATGTGACACACCGACTTTGTTCTTCTCATAGGGCATTACACACCCTATAGATGACGTGGCACACCCCTGCCTCTTGCTCCAAGGTGCATTGCATGCCCTCTTCACTAGAACTAGGGCGTGGCACGCTAACTTGTACTGCATGGTTTGCATAGTTTTGAACCTCACATACTTTGATTGCATGCCTTTTCCAATGCTTTGCCCTTTGATTGTGTTTTTTTTGCTACTTGATTTTTATCTCTTTAATCTTGTATTTTCTCAAAAATACTTTGAAAATATCTTAGTAGCAAATGATACTCAAAAGTGATGAGATTATAAGAAGAAATTATAGCTAATTCTAAGAAAATAAGTAATTAATGCAAGAAAAACTACTAAAGATGTAAGCCATCATATTGTAGGGATTCAATAAAAAAAATAATGATTTTATTAAAAATTTAGTAAAACTATAGAACTAATAGAATAATTAAATTTAAAATTAATAAAAAATATTAAAAAATATTAAAATTTATTATTTTAATCAATAATTAATTATTAATATTAAAAATATAAATTAAAATATGTTATTAAATTATAAAACTAAAAAAATTAATTAATAATTGAAAGATTATTAAAAATAATAAATTATGATAATTTTCTATATTTCACACCATGAAGATAAAGAAGTTTACACAAGCATGCCAAAACATTCGGCAGTGAATTCCTCCCACCGAAATATAAAATAAAATTCTCTTGTCAATTCAGGGGCCCATTTCCGGCTGTTGCCTCATTGAATCTCGGCCACAAATGTTTCATCCATCATCGGACATACATAAATATAGTATATATCTTTCTAATATAAAATGTATAATACGTAAATAATTTTAAATATATATTATACATTTTGAAGATACAAACGAAAAAATATTAAAAACATAAATTAGATATTATGTATTTGAAAATGATAGATTATAACTAAAAAAAATAAATTAGGTACTGAATATCTGAGATATAAGTATAATGTGTTTAATATTAGTATATTTGAGATATTTCTAACGATTTAAATATAATGTTA
Organism: Arachis hypogaea; assembly: GCF_003086295.3. Taxonomy (NCBI): domain Eukaryota; kingdom Viridiplantae; phylum Streptophyta; class Magnoliopsida; order Fabales; family Fabaceae; genus Arachis; species Arachis hypogaea. The sequence continues at coordinate 48,212,231 of NC_092041.1, read as the reverse complement.
TGTATTCATATTATTGTATTAATTCATATAATTAATTAAATATTCGATTTGAAAATAATTAACAATTAAAATTTTTAAATTAAAAATTAAAAATTTTAAAATTATACAAGATATGTGCAAAGTTTCTTTGATACATTGATGTAATGCTTTGCATAGTGAAATATTGGTTTGATATATTTTTTTTTTCATTTCATCTAATTTTGTTCAATATATAATATTATGTACTCATATATATAATAAATTAAATATTCGATTTGAAACAAACCACTTAATTTAATCCAATATAAATAAATATAATCGTATTATTGCATTCGTAATATATGATGTTAGTGTATTTACACACACAAAAATACTAATACAAACAATAATTAACTAATTTATTTTATTAAATATAAGATTCTTTTAATTATCAAATAATTATCCAATCTTTGTACTCATTTAAAAATTTTAAAATAAAAATCAAACTAACACAATATTATTCAAAATATTATATCTATGTATCAATAAATTTTTTACATATTTTGAATAATTTGAATATTTTAAATTATTATTTTTTTAATTTTAAAAATCTAAATTGTTAATTTTTTTTTAAATCGAATATTTAGTTAACTATACAAACACAATAATATGAGTATGTAATATTGTATTTAAATCATTACAACAATGCACGTATTTAAAATACACTAACATTAAACTCATTAAACTCACTAGCGTTAGTCTAAAATTATAAATTGTTTACATATTACACATTCGGATAAATATTATATTTAATTAATTTAAATAAAAAACTAATTATATTATTCTTTTTTAATCAATAGGCTAACTAATGTGTTCTTCTTTTAAATGGAAATTCTAAATTAATTAAGTCTTAACTTCAATAAAATAGTAAATGCAAATAAAAAATATTTTTTTATGATAGTGACCACAAAATAACAAAGTGAATTATAGTGTACAGAACAAAGTTTAAAGATATGCTTATGTGCTAAAATTTAAATCATACATTCTAAAGCCACACTTTTCACTCAAAACCGTAACTCTTCACAAAGAAAAGCGTCACCTAATGAAAAAAAGTAAATTAGAAGATTTAAGAGAAGAAATAATTAAGTTATCAAAATTAATAGATTAAAAATTATTGATTTTAACTAATGTTAATTGTAATGACACCAAATTCTTAAAATCAATACAAAATGATTTTTCTCAAAATCTTTATTTTACTATAAGTTTTATTGAAGAACTTCAAAAACCTGAAAAAACTTATTTTTCACACGGAATTTCTAAAAAATGTTACCATGGAAATGATTCTCCACATCTTTATCATACTTTCAACCCACAATTAAATTCTATAGTAGATATGCTTGAAGAAATATTAGTATCCATAAAATTTCAAAAAGATAAGGAAAAAGAGAATCTCAAAGAAGAAAAATTTCAAAATATATTCAACATAACAGATCTAAAAGTAAAACCACCATTAAAGTTATGAATATTGAAGAAAAATTAGAAGAAGTTACAATGCTTTTTAAACAATTAAAAATGGCTCAAGAAAATAATATTATGGAACATGGTTTTCAAATAGAAGAAGAATTAGTAAATTCTGAAAATATAGAAAATGACGAACACATTCTAGATTATTCAAGTGACGAAGAACCAGCAATTCCAATACAAGTAAAAAATGAAGCTGGAACTTCTAAGGATAATCAATCTCAATTTAAATGGGAAACAAGTTTTGATAATTATGCTTTTAAAAAAGGGTTTATAAATAAAGATTCAAAATATACAAAAATACCATCAAAATACGTTCCTAAAATCCAAGAAATGGAAGGAGAAAGAATGCTTGACTTAGACTATAAAAAGAATGAAAAAGAAATTTTCGAAAATTGGTTGAATTCCTTTTTATTAGAAGCCTTTACTAATCCAAAACTTAGTGAATTGTCTGGAAGAGATATTTGGAATTACATAGGGTTTCATACTAAAAGAACTATAAGAGATTATATGACATCAATAGAAAACCAAATAATAGAAGAATTAGCAACAAAAACAACAGCTTATGATAAGATATTATATATAATGATGATTCTATATAAAGAATTTTTTGGAAAAAATATTATAGATCATAGACAAGAAGTCTATAATAAAGAATATCAAGAAGCAAAAAACTATTTAGCTAATATTCAGATATATGATCTATGTAATGTGGAGTCTTATATATGTGAATATAGAATACATTATTACAAATTAAAAGAAGAAGATAAAAATCATTATCTTAGTATGTATATAACAAAACTTCCATATCCTACTAATGAATTTATAATGGGAAGATTTATAAGAGAAATAAATAGAGGGACAATTGAAAATAATTTTGGTGGAGCAACCTCTGCAATAAGAGAGGAAATAAAAGAACGTTGTATGCAAGAAGCGACTCAAAAAAGATTTGCAAATATAATCAGAATTTGCTGTCAGGATAATGAAGAAATACCCCAAAAATATGGTGTTAATAAAAATTTTCAAAGAAAAAGAAAATACTATCCAAACTGGAGAAAAAAGAGGTACTTTAGAAAAAGAAATAACAATAAAAACAAAAGACTAAAAAATGACTATTGCTCGAATAAAAAAGAAAATTGCAAGTATTGGTATTGCCAATAAGAAGGACACTATGCAAATGAATGTCCGAAAAAGAAGGATAAAAAGGATCTTACTAAACAAATAGAAATTGCTAAGTCTTGTTTCATGGAACCATTAGAGGAATCTAATGATAACTTAGACTATATTTTTGAATATGTCTCAGAAACAGACTCAGAGATTGAGTAATAATGCCACATTTATTACTATAAAAATAACAGAAAAGTTTATAAATACTTTCATAGATTCTGGAGCAACACATTGCTTTGCTAGTTCAAATATAAAACTTGATTGGAAAAAATTAAAGAAACCATTAAGAGTTAGAATAGCTGACAAATCAATACATAAAATTGACCAAAAAGCAGAGATGGCTAAAATTTTTATTCAAAATTATAGGTTCATTGTTCCATCTATATATATGTTAGATTCTGGAATGGATTTTATCATAGGAAATAACTTTTTAAAGCTATATCATCCATTCATTCAAGAATTAACATATATAGTTTTAAAAGCTCCACACGATTCTTCAATAAATCAAAAATCAAAATGTATAAAAATACCAACTACTACTATAGATAAGATTCTAAAATTTAAAATATTTTCTATATTAGAGACATGTTATTTAAATTTATACTTTCAGATAAATATTCCAAAAAATAATCTTGAAATAAAGATAGAAGAACTTTTGGATGAAATTTGTGCTGAAAATCCTTTAGATATTAAAAATACAAATAACGAATTAGTAAGCATTAAATTAAAAGATCCTACAAAAGAGATAAATGTTCAAAATAAAATTCCTTATTCCGCAAGAGATAGAGAATAGTTCTCATTAGAATGTAGAGATCTTTTGGAAAAAGGAATTATAAGATTAAGTAAAAGTCCTCATGCGGCTCCAACCTTTTATGTCGAAAACACTAATGAAATTAAAAGGGGAAAACGAAGAATGGTTATTAACTATAAGAAGATGAATGAAGCAACTATTGGTGATGCTCATAAACTTCCAAGAAAAGATTCTATTTTAGAAAAAATCAAAGGAGCAACTTGGTTTTCATCTCTTGATGCAAAATCAGGATATTGGCAACTTCGTTTAGACGAAGAAACAAAGAAATTAACTGCTTTTACTTGCCCAACAAAAGAATCAACAAGTGTGTTGCTCTATGAATGGAATGTATTACCATTCGGATTAAAACAAGCCCCAGGTATTTATCAAAGATTTATGGAAGAAAATCAAAAAGAGTAAAATGAATTTGTTTTAGTGTACATTGATGATATACTAATTTTTACAAAACAGGATAAAGAAGATCATCTTCAAAAATTATTAATAGTTTTAGAAAGATGTAAAGAAAAAGGATTAGTTCTTAGCAAAAAGAAAGCAAGAATAGCAAAACAAGAAATAGAGTTTCTTGGATTAATTCTATCCACCCAAGGAAAGCTAAAACTTCAACCAAATGTTCTAGAAAAGGTAAATTTATTTCCTAATAAAATAGAAGATAGAAAACAATTACAAAGATTTTTAGGATGTATAAATTATATTTCTGATCAAGGATTTTTAAAGAATATAACAGAATACACTAAAAGCTTATTTCCAAAAATAAGTACTAAAAAAGATTGGAAATGGGATGAAAAAGATAGTATGCAAATTCAAAGAATTAAAGAATTATGCGAAAAACTTCCAGAACTTTATATTCCAGAAGAAAATGACTATTTAATAGTAGAAATAGATGCTTCAGACATAACCTGGTCAGGTTGTCTAAAAGCTAAGAAAACTATAAAAAGTTTGGAACAAGAAAAAGAATCACTAGATTCTAAATATTCCCCAAAGGAATTACTTTGCAGGTATATTTCAGGGACTTTTACTCCAACAAAACAGAGATATACCACTCATGAAAAGGAAACTCTAGCAGCAATTAAATCTCTTAAGAAATGAAAAATTGATTTACTACCCAGAGAATTTACATTAAAGACAGATTCAAGTTACCTAACAGGTTTCATACGATATAATTTAAAAGTTGATTATAATCACAGACGATTGGTAAGATGGCAATTATTTTTGTTACAATATCCAATAAAAATTGAATATATTAAGGGTGACAAAAATGTTATTGCAGATACATTAACAAGAGAATGGAGTTCGTCTACAACGCATTAGATCAAGAAATTCAAAAATATGAGCAAGAACTCAAAAAATGCAAGCATTGCCAGCAAATAAGGACACAGATCCAATCCCTCAAGAAGGCCATTGAAGCAATGAAATCAACACAACAAGCAAAACCATCAGAGTTCAGCCAGCTAAGCATGGTGGACAAATCAGGTGAAGAAAAAATTTCAGAAAATAAAACAATTGCTGAAATTATTAAAAAATCTACCCAAGATAAAAAATATTATGTAATTTATAATGGCCCCATGAAAGGAGTATATGATGCCTGGGAAAAAGCAGCACCATTTACACATCAATCAAGGATAATTCATAAAGGAGGGTTTTTAACATTGGAAGAAGCAAAGGAATCCTTCAGGGAATATGAAGCTCTCCATCCAGAGCAAACCCTAAAAAGAGCAGATAAAGCTCCAATTCAAACCCAGAGAACAGGGATAATAAGAAACATTCCTACAAGGGCTGAAATCAAGAAAAAGAAAAGTGTCTGTAGATCAAATCTCAGAGAAACCCTTAACATAGTCCTGAATTGGACTGAAGAAAAAAGGGCAATTTTGGGATATTATCCTATTGCCAAAGAACAGCTAACAAAACTGGTTATATTTCCAGATGCTTCCCCATCTGACACCTATCAGTTTTTCCAGTATGGATTAATTGATACAATTTTAATTTTTAATGATCTAAAAATTATTAGTGAGTTTCCTGCAGGATTCGTTAAAGAGATTTAAAAATATGATTGACAATGTGAATCCAAGGGATATATCCCTAAAATTTACAAACAGTCAACCTATTTTTAATGAAGAAGAAGAATGCTTGGTTCCAGCACACCAAGTAATATTCATGTCTGTCTTTTCCGAAAATTTTCAACCAATTGATCAGATTCAAGATTTAACAGTTTACAGTCATGAAGGAAGGCTAGCCAGCACATTAGCAATGGTCTTTGAAAGAACCCAAAAGATAACAAGGGAATCACACACAAGGATTAATTATAAAAGTAGAAATACTCTGCTTGTGTCCAGTAAAAGAAATGAAATTGAAGAAAGAGAGATGAGACTCTTGGTGGAATTTGAATCAGCATTCTACAACTTATCTGGACTTTTAGAAAAACTCCCTGAAGGGATAAAGAGGAATCTCTGCTATTTGATAAAAGAAAGAGAAGACCACAAATGCCAGCTATGTGCCTCAGAAATATCTGAAGAAAGCAATAATGAAACGGAATCAACCCACATGATAAAAGAAGAGGACAATGCATCTGAAGCCCACATGATAAAAGAAGAGGACAGTGCATCTGAAGCATCCCTCAATATTATGACGTAAGCGCTTACGTCATAAGGCACCAACAATGTAGCTGGTGCAAGATAATAAACAATGACATAAGCAATGACGTCATAAGAAGGGTAAGGATGGGAATTGTCCATCAGACCCAATCATTATAAATAGATTGCTTAGGCAATTGTAAGGATCATCAGAAAACAGAAAGCAGAAGGCTAAGAGTACTCATATGCTAGGAGAGCAAGGAGGAAGCTGCCGAGCCGATTCTGTAGTCTGACAAAAGAATTCCCTTAGGAAAAAATAGTTTTAAACTCCCCTCTGGAGTTAATATCTATAATCTCCCCTCTGGAGATAAAAACATCTTATGTAAAATATACTAAATAAAGGAAGTTTTTCTCCAGAAAGGTACGCCTTTATCCTAATATCTTAGTTATGAATTATTTAGAAAGCTTAGAATTAACGGAAGAATCTGATTATTATAGATTATTTGCCTTATTAGATAATGAAAAACAGGCTGTTCTAAAAACAGAATTAAATCTCAAATCAAATGAAAATTTTAATAAACAAAATCTTTTAAAAGAAGTTTTTAATAGAAAAAATATAATATATTATGGAAAAATTCAACTTGAAGCCCCTATAAAGATAAAATCCGCCAATGGAGAACTTGAAATGGCTTTGATAAATGATGAAGAATTGAGTAAACAGATTGAAAAAATTAAGGATCAACAAAAAAGATCTAAAATTGGATGGATTCATATTAGTACTATACAAGTCTTAATCAAATCTACATATATGAAAGGAATTAATTCACCAATAAGCTTAGCAATCTGTGACAAAAGAATTACTGATGACCCAATAGATCAAATAATTGGAATTGTTCATGGAAACTTGGCAAACGTAAATGTTAAATTCAATGCCCATCTTGGATACGCTATACCTTTATCAATTGAAAATCTTGGAAGATCTATAAGTTTGGCTTATAAATTTCACAGAAAGAATCTAATGGAACAAGATGACGAACCATTTTCAATTACATATGCAATAAATTATGCTTTAACAAATAGCCATCATAGTATAATATTTAAAAACAGAGAAAGAATTTATGTTGATGAATTATTTCAGAAAATTGTAAAAATAGAAATACCAAAATATAAAGCTATTGAAAACCCAGTTCTATTATTAAAAGAACCATCAGGAAAATTAGTTTCATCGAATTTTCAAATAAGAGAATCTAAAATTAATAGCCCTTTAAGTTTATCTAAGTTAAAAATTAAAGACGAAAATTCTGAAATAAAAGAACAAAAAAGGTCGAAAAATTAAATGAAACCCTAAATACTAAATTATGACAATAAATAAGGAAGAAATATATGTAACTTATCAAGATAAGAAATAAGAGCTTTTTGAAAGAGAAAATCGTTTGAATTATTTGCAGTTTTCTAAAATAAATCAAAGAGCATTTGAAGCTCTAAAAATAATCTATGACAAGTTGAAAAGAGAAGTTGAGGAGCTAGAAAAATTAATAGAATCTCTAGAAAATAGTGATGAATCAATGATAGAGTTTGCAAAAATTTTAAAATAAATAATGAAGCATAAAAAGATTGAAAAACCAGAAAATAAAATAAAAAGAAAAAGGACGAGAAAATTAAAAAGTAAAATAAAGGAGTATAAAAGGAAATTAAATAATCTTTAGATCGAAATTGATGACCTTATAATAAAAAGGATAGAAATAAGAATAAATATAAACAAGTTGGAATTAAACTTAAAAAATTTATAAATGCCTGGAAAACCATATTATGACTTAAAAGAATTAAAGCTGTTGAAAGAAAAAATGGAGAATGAAGTTGAAAAATTAAAAAGATATTTAGAAACAAGAGAAAGTGTAGAAATAAAAGAAGTTATTGAGGATTTAAGAAATTATATTAAAGAAAAAGACAAACAGATAAAAGATTTTATATACAATAATCCATGCAAAAGAGAATATTATAAACTAAAACAAGATTGAAAAACTATAAATCAAAATTATAAATATACATCAAGGACTGGTAATAAATGATCATAAAACAAATACAAGAGAAATAGTAGAAATGGTCAATACTTTAGATTATGAAATTGCAAATTATTTTTATCAAAATCCTTTAAATAAAGCACCACCAATTGACTTTATACAAATTATAAACTTATTTAAAGTAAAATATGAAGAGTTAATAGAAATTTCGAAAAAGAAATTAAAAGAAAAGTCGGCTTAAAAAAAATAAAAAAATAATAATAATAAATAAATAAATAAATTGGTATCAGAGCTAAGTTAACGATTAAGGGTAACTAACACTTTCTCTTTAAGCAACACTTTTAGTGATACGCTTTTATATCAATAAAACAAAAATATGTAAATCTGTACAGAAATGCATCTTTGCAGTAGATGGACCCTAATCATGATATATGAGATAGTATCAGCAACAATCTCAGGTTCTTCTATCCCACGAAGGGAACAAGAACGAAGCTTCCCGGGGGTCGCCACTGCCGTCTCAGTCTAGGCTATGGTGTTCTTCTCTTTTCCTCTGCTCTTCAGCTCCTTTACTTCGGTTCCCCTCTTGAAACTTCCTTCTGTCTATTCTCTTCCTCTTTTCCTTTTCCTTGCTAACTATCCATTATCTTCTCTATTTACTGTCTCATTATCACTTTCGTCAGTTACACTATTCACCACCTTCATTTTTTTTTTTGCCGTCCACACCTTTCCACCACCCCTTTCTTGTTTTCATCCGCCTTTTCTTCTCTCTTTTTCTTTTTATTTGTTTGTTGTTGCTCTGTGCTTGTTTTTTCTTGTGTTTTTTTTCCTGTTTCCAGAGATATAGATTCGAGACCCAAATCTAGATTTAAAATAATCTCTGTGGTTGTTCTCTCCCTCAGTGGCATGTTGGTCCCTTTCATGGGTGTTTTGGTTACGATATTACATGTAAAATTTCACAAAATACTAAATAATTAATTGACAACTAATAAATAAATTAAATGAGAGAAAAAAAATTAAAAAATTTATATTTATAATTTGAAGAAATAAAAATATTTAGGGTACAAATTAATACGCTTATCTTAAAGATTTTGGTCTAAAATTAGGCTAACAAGCTAAAATAATTGAACTGGGCCTAAATGGGTCCAAGTTCCCATATATATACCCACACTTAATGAGATTTCAGCCACTATTCTCCCTATTTCACTACAAGAAAACAGTTCTATTGCCACGCTTTTAAAGCATGGCGAAAAGTTGAAAAAAGCGTGGTGATAACTTTTTACCATGCTTTTTGAGCTACCGCCACGCTTTTTACAAATGGCCACACTTAAAAATGTAGTCATATGTGAAATATAGCCACGCTTTTAAAGCGTGGTATAGAGAGATATAACCACGTTTTTAAAGCGTGGCGATAGCAAGATAAGGCCACGCTTTTAAAGCGTGGCAATAGCCAGTGATACAGCCCTTATAAAATTAAAAAAAAAATCTTTTTCTTATTTTTACCTTCTCGAAAACATAAATTTTCAATCATTTTTTATTACCAAACCTATAAATATAGTATCCAATTTTTATTACAAGACAAATCAAACAATAATTAAGGACATATATAATTTTTGCTATAATTGTTTTATACATTAAAAGACTAATACTCAAATACAAAATAAATGTCGAGTTCAAATTCCAAAAATAAAAACCAAAGAAAAATACAAAAAAATACAACTTAAATTCTAAGTCCTTTGCTGTTTCTCCTTCCTCTAGCCCTCTTAAACTTTCTTTTCTTAGATCATACATAATTGTATCTCTAACATTTGTGAACTCTTTTACCTGCGAAAGATGGCAAAAACAGATACAAAATTGATAAATTATTTTGAAGCTTCACTTTCCATTCTAGGCAATACTAGCTTTATTTTCTTTTAGCCTATTACTCAAAGTCGCAAACCAAAACATGTGTTATCTTGTAAAAAAACTTTAAAAGAAGATTAAAGAATAAAAGAAAAGGAAACAAGCATTATTACCAGAAGTCCTCCTCCAACAAGGAAATTCACCTGGCATCCTTCGGTAACAACTATTACAGGACTCTGGTTTCCATTAACTACACTTTGCATGAAGTTTAATGAGGTAGGATGCCAAAGCCTGAAATAGGAGAAAATAACTAAGGAATTCCAGCAACTAAAAGTGAACATATACAAAATTTAGCAGATTTTCAGTTATTTCTTTGCCTCAAAAAGCAAATACCAGGTCACTTAATATCACTTATGTCCAACGAAACAAAAAAGAAAAATTAAGGAAATAAGCCAATTTATGTAATAAGGTACGAACATGTATTTCCATAAAAATTTAAGATAAAAGTGTTGAAGTACTGTACAGAATTCTTACGGTCATAAGGTACGAACATGTATGTCCTGGTCATAAATATAGATCACTTTGCAAAAGCTACGTGCAACAGCTGCCTGGAAAACAGCACAAATACCACAGTTCATAACCAAGAGGGAAATCATATTAACTCTAAACAGTAGTTTAATAACATCAGCAGTGATAATCAACAAGAGATTTTGATCATAAGAAGCAAATCACCTGAAGTAACTCCTTTTCTCGAGAAGCCTTCCATTGTCGAAATTGTTCTGCCTCTTGCTTCATCTTATGCTGCAATTGGACCTACAATTTTCATAAATCCAATATCAGATACAAAGTAAAAATTTCAATAATTAAGTAGCTCGAAAAATTAAACACAAGTTCCTTTTGAGCCTTGATGTACTGTATTTCAGCTTGCAATTTTTTTGCAGTTTCTTTGCTCTTCTCCTTTTGCTTTAGTAGCTGCACCTGGTTTTCTTGTTTCTTCTTGAGGTCTAAAATCTGATGTTCAAGATTTTAACATATAAATAACTCAGACACTATTTGACATTGGAAAAGGACAATTATGATGAAAATAATATCGAGATATTACCTGTGCTTCCAGTGCTTTCATTTTTTGGCCACGAACATCTTGAGATTTCTGTGCTAGTCCATCAATATTAACTGAAAGATTCTTTACCTCATGCAACAAAGGGTCACTCTCTTGCTATCATTATCATTCCAGAATTAGTAAACAAGAGAAAAATAAACACTTAGGATTTGTTTGATTCCTTGTTTTCATTCTTATGTTTTCTGTTTTCATAATTGTGAAAAGAAAAACATAAACATAAGAAAAATACTGCTTACTGTCTTCATTTCTTATTTTCACGACTTCTTTTTACAAAATTTTGAAAACAAGTTACACAAAAAATGTAGACAAAAAATAAACCAATCCAGAAAAAACCTTTCGTTTGTGTGCTATCTAAAAAGTATTTAAACTTAACTATGTCCAAACCTGCACTATTTTTTTTTCCTCCTCAAGCTCCATAACTTTCTTTCCAAAGTGCTCTTTGAGTGCTTCAGTATCAATTCCAATGTGCTTCATCTCAGACTACAAGGAAGTAAAAATGTACGGCAATTAAAACACCATAAAATGGAACACTTACTGATTTACTGTTTAAGGACCCAAGATATTAGCATAAGGACCAATTAAGGAAAACAATTAGCACATTCCAATATCACTTGTTTTTTTTAGCCTTCCAATATTAACGTTATGGAAACCGATGCTGCGAAAATCCTTTATTTTAAAGTCAATATACTATAGTGTATATAGTAGGAGCAGAAAAGACAAGCTTTATTTAAAAATTTGAAAGAAAAAAAAGGTAATGACCGAAGAAAAAGCTTTAATTTTGAACTTTAGAGTTCAGGTTTAAGAACGGCCAATACCGTATGGTGTACGAGCTTCTCGTATATTCATTGTTCTTCAGTTACTAGATTTATTTCTAATCTATTATACATAAAGAGAATATTCAATACACCCGGAGGAAGGCCCACTTCTTTGCATATGTCAGCCAACTCCAAACATGTCCTGAAATAAAGCAAAGCATAGCTTATAGTTCAGCAAAAATATCCAAAGACTCAAAATGAAGCAAAGATTTTGCAAGAGCTATTGAGAAACATACACAGATGCCAATTCGAAAGGCTTCAATATCGTAGCACAACCAGCTGCCAGAGCAGGGGCAACCTTCCATGCAGCCATTAACAGAGGATAATTCCTAAAACATGATATCTAGTTAGCCATCAAGATAGCAATTTTGCTAACAGAGAGAGGTAACAACAATGAACGAACAACCAAAAAATAATACATAACAACTGAATTTCCACCTTTCTATTCTACTGTTATTCTTTTTTTCATCACTCATTGCCACTTATATAGAAACTAACTTCTAGATTCTAACATCAGTTAATAAGGAAAATTTTAAAGAGAAGAAAAAGAAAATACCATGGGGTGATTAATCCAACAACATCAATGGTTTCTTTGAGGACATAACTCTTGAAAGTTTCCATGGGAAGAGAAACGGGTGCCTTCTGCTTACCGTCGAGTTTCTCGGCAAGGTCAGCGTAAAACTCGAAGCAACCAGCAACATCATCCTAACATAAAATCAAGCGTGAATCAGAGAATTACAGTAACAATAAGAGAGAATCATCTGAAATTGAAGCAGAATTGAAGTACCATGTCCCAGGCAGCTTCATCAAGTGGTTTTCCGCAATCAAGGGATTCAAGCTTAGCGAGGTGATCCTTTCTCTCGATGACCTTAGCAGCGATGGCGTGGAGATAGCGTGCTCGGTGAGCGCCGGAAGCAGAAGGCCAGTCGTTGCCTTTGTTGCGATTGAGTGCTCTTCTAGTGGCGGCGACAGCACAGTCAAAATGTGCATTGACTGTGCAAAGCAAGCGAACCTCTTGGTGTTAGGGTTTTGCCATTGCAATGCAGCTGTATGACAACGCCATATGCATGCAGTGAGGACTTCAAAGGTGGTGGAAGATTGAGCAAGATGATGAGGGAGGAGGGCAGAGAATGGCGGCGTGGAGGAAGGAATGGCGACCTCCGTTGGCTGACCGACACCGTGAGCAGTGAATGCAGGGAATGCGAGCGCCAGCAGAGACGGGTTAGGGGAGACGACAGAGGGAGCACCGGCAGAGGAGAGAGTGAAAGCGCCGACGATGAGCTCTATCTGAGTTGGGGATGAGCAACAGAGTCTGAGTGTTACGGTTTCAAAGCGTTAGTGTAAGTGTCAGGGGAGAAGAGTAGAAGAGTCTGATGAGTCTTGTAAGCGTGTCGGGGACTTTAATTTAGGGAGTTTCTTTTTTTTATGAATGGGAACCTTTTCGCCACACTTTTTTAGGGGTTTCAAGATCAAAAATTTTTCGCCACGCTTTTTTAGGAGTGCCAAGATCTCAAACTTTTCGCCACATTTTAAAAGTGTCCCTTTTTTCTCTAGCGTGGCAAAAAAACGTGGCAAAAACTCTAATCAATTGTCACTTCATAAAAGCGTGGCCATAGATTCTTGTCGCGATACTTTTTAAGCATAGCAAGAAAAAACGTGGCTAGATCTCTAATCAATTGCCACCCTCATAAAAGCGTCGCCATTGACCACTTTTGGCCACGCTTTTAAAGCGTGGCAAGAAAAAAGCGTGGCCATAGGCATTTTTTCTTGTAGTGTTTTAGTGAGAGAGATCGGATAGAAGAGAGACGAGGGAGGTGAGAGGAAAAGCCCTAACTTGTAACTTGAACTCTCAGCCACAGTTTTTTATTCAAAGCTGAAATCACATTTTTTGTTTGGGTATCGAGAATTTTTAGTGATTTTGATATTATGGGAATTTTCTAACTTATGTTATTGGTCGTATCCATCACTAATTTCGGTGGGTAAAGGTAAAGAAACCTTTTTTTCTCTTGGTTCATCAATTTATGAAAATGCTAGTTTTTAATATTGTATCAAATTATATAATAAGATTTTAAACTTTGAAAAGGAAAGTTTGGAATCTTGGAATTACGACATTATGGTATGGGTGGTAGTTTTGAGTAGGTATTATGTAAGGTTATGTGAAAACCTAGGTTACTTGCCCCTAGGATAAGTTAAATGGAATTGATTATTGATATGCTTGAATAATGGTTAGTATGAGTGTCGAGTTGGTTGATATGTTTTGTCATGAAAATTGAGAGTGAAAATAATGAGTTTTGATGAATTAAGAAGTGCTATGTGATATTGTTACAATTGGATATTGTGATATATGTTGGTGCTATGTTGCATAAAAATGAGTATGTATGTTGAAGTTTTAACTGATAATTAGGTGTATGAATATTGTAAATTGTGTAAATTGGGTTGGAGGCCATGATAGGATGAGGAATTCCCTATGTGGTAAGTTGAGGTAAGTGGTGTGAATTGCTGTATGAGAATGAGATGAGATGATTTGATTATTGATTGAAAAGAGTATATATATATATATATATATATATATATATATATATATATTTTGTATGTTATTGATGGATAAAGATATGTTGATGGAATAGGTTAACTAAGTTGGAAGTTAGTTGATTTAGGCTTGGAATGGTTAAAGATGTATGGATGAGTGTTTGGGATGTCTATAAGTGGTTTTGGAATGGTTTATGATTTGAATTGAATTGAGAATTTATGAAATTGATGGATTATGACAATTATGTAAAAACAAATTTTTAGCCAACTTCGGCGGGCCATAAGTTGGCACTTGGAGTTCAGATTTGGATGGGATTTGTCTTAATTAAAGCTAGTGGAAAGACTTTTAAAACCATATAAAGGAAAACAAAATTTTGTAGAAAAAGTTATGAGAGTTTGAATTTGGAGGTTTAAGACAGAATTTTGCAGAAGTTGTAGAAAATTGAGGTCATGCATAATGCCTATGCATGATGGGTGAAACAGAAGTGAAATGATTTCATGTGAGTTTCATGCGCACGCACAAAAATGGAGTTGCATGTACGCACGAGGCATGTGTACGCACAACCTGCATTCCCAGAATCGAATGTTTTTTGTGCGCATACCATGCGCACGCACAGAAGGAAACTCGTGCGTACGCATGAAGCATGCGTATGCATGATAAATAGCTATTTTATGGTTTATCTTGTGCTTAATTTAGTGGATTTTATCCATTATTCTCACACTTATTCGCTGAATTCGTATGTTTTATATTTTCCTTCCTAATTTTGTGCTATGATTGAAAACATGCTTCTTTGGCCCTAATTTTGCTAATTTTAATCCTCTCTTATTACTGTTCGATGCCTTGTTATGTGTGTTAAGTAATTTCAGGGTTTATAGGGCAAGAATGGCTTAGAGGATGTAAAGGAAACATGCAAAAGTGGAAGGAATACAAGAAATTGAAGGAATTGCTAAGCTGTCAACCCTAACCTCTTCGTACTAAATCGACCATAACTTGAGCTACAGAGGTTCGAATGAGGCGGTTCCAGTTGCGTTGGAAAGCTAACATCCGGGGCTTCAAAATGATATACAGTTTACCATAGTTTTTTTGCAGTTAAGCAATGCGCACGCGTGGATCACGCGTATGCGTGACCTTGCAAAAGTTTAGCGACGCGTACGCGTGACGGAGCCACGTGCTGCACGTATCAGAAAATGCTTGGGAAGATTTCTGAGCTATTTTTGGCCCAGTTTCAAGCCTGAAAACACATATTTGAGGTTGCAAAGTGGGGGAATCAATCATTCACTTCTCATTCATAGAATTTTAGGTTTAGATGTAGTTTTCTAGGGAGAGAGGCTTTCTCCTCTCTCTAGGTTTTAGGGTTCTCTTTTCAATTCCTTCCCAAATTCAGGTTCAATGTTCCTTTAATCTAGTTTCTCTTCTACTTTTATTTGTTCTAGCATTCTAGTTTATTTATTTTCCTTATTGATTACTTTATGTTGACAATTTAGTTTATGAATGTTTGATGTTAGATTCAATTTCCATATTAATGCAATTTATGTTTTTTGTGGTTATTGTTGCTTTTTTTGATTTATGTTATTGATGCTTGCAATTGGTTGTTTAAAGTTAATAATCCTTGTTATTCTTCTATGTTTTTATGTTATGCCTTCCAAGTGTTTGATAAAATGCTTGGGAGGAATTTAATTTAGATTTTTATGCTCTTAACTTGGATTGATTATTTAGAGACTCTTGAGTTGTCAAAAGCCTTTTGTTGATTGGTAATTGAGACTTGCTAGTTGGCTTAGACTTCACTAAATCTAGTCTTTGATTAGGACTTGTGAACCTATATTGATTTTGCTCACTTGACTTTTGTTCATTGTTAGAGGTTAACTAAGTGAAAGCAAAAGTCAATTACCATCACAATTGATAATGATAACGATGATAGGTATTCAAATTCTCAATCCTTGCTAGGACTTTCTCTTAATTTTTATTTTACTTCCTTGTTATTTATATTTCTTGTCTCCTATTTCAAAAACCCAAAAAAGATACTTTTCCATAACCAATAGTAAAAATACTTCCCTGCAATTCCTTTAGAGATGACCCGATGTTTAATACTTCGGTTAATTTTATTGGGTTTGCTTAAGTGACAAACATATTAAATTTGATTAAGGTTGAATTGTCGGTTTAGAACTATACTTGCAACGCGATTATTTTGTGAAAAATCTTTACCGACAATTTCTCCCCCGTTAATGCACGAATGTCCTATTTTGCTAAAAAGGTGATTTTTAACTATTTTGCTTATTCCACTCTACTTTTTCACTTTTGTAACCCCTATTTGATATGATTGAATGAGGAGAATGAGTTAAGATGATTGAATGACGAGAATGAGTTGAGATGATTGAATGATGAGATTGAATTGATTTGATTAAATGATGAGAATAAATTGGTATAATTGAATGATGAGATTGAGTTGATATGATTGGAGGAAGAAAATGAGCTTGATTGATATTTGAGCTTCCGGGGTATATGCAAGGATTGTGGTTTTGTCCCGCTTGCTTCCGGAAGGTATATAAGCTTCCTAGATAAACGCAAGGATTATGGTTTTATCCCGCTTGCTCCAAGATGGAATTGAGACAATTATGGACTTGTGGTTGTAGTAGCCCAAGCAAGGATGGTCGTGAAATCCCACTTGTTCGTGGTTCTCTCTCTGTTGGTGTAGTGTGTCGTGTAAGACCCAGAATTTTTAAAAAGTCCTATTTTGAACTAATTTCAAATCATATCACTACAAGAAAAAGTAATATTTGTAACAAAAAAAATTGTTACAAATAATCGAAATTTTGAAACAAAAGGATTTTGTAACAAAAAAAGGGGCCATTGCAGTATGTCTCGTTACAAAAAGTTTTTGTAACAAAAAACGGAACTGTTACAATTCAAAGTGATATTTTGTAACAAATTTTTCTGATACAAAAAACCAGAAGTCGTTACAAAAATGATAACAAATTTTGATCTTCAAAGTATTTTTAGTGACAATCTATTTTTTCCTATCATAAAATTTTGTTACAAAATGTAACTTGATTTTGTAACATTTTGTTTTTTTAGTTACAAAAGCAAAATAATTATTTTGTAACAATTTTTTTTAATACAAATTACATGCATAATTTACTAAATTATTTTTTTAATTAACTAATATATAACTATTTTACTAAACAAGTCTACATTTATATAATATGTAAAAAAACATACATAATTCAAACATGTCTCATTTAGCTAAAATTGCTTTAAAATAAAATAACATTAGTGAGTACATTGATTAGTTCTGCAAGTTATATGTCTTGCACTAGTTCAACCAAAAGGTAAAAGTTTTAACATAGATTAGTGTCTCTATAAATCAAAATATTCTTGAATCCTTTAGGTAGCATGTTGTCACTATTTTTGCACTCCTGTAAATGAGAAAAATAAAAACAAAAATTAGAAACAAGATATAACACTAATTACAATTTTTTCCATTAACTTTTATTCAAAAATAATAGTAAGCCTAATTTGGCAAAACAAACTTTCACCAATTTGAATCAACCAAGAATATTTTGACAACAAGCTACAAAGTAATTACTTAACCAACTATGTCTTTAAAATGTCTCGTCATAACATACCTCCAATACTTCATCAAATTCAACTAGGCTCTTTCTTATGCTGAAGAAGAACTTTTTCTGCATTGATTTGCAACCCCAAGAGTTGTACATATGTGATGATTCCACTGTGTATCATGAAAGAAGAATTGTCATTATATGAGAAGATGAGTAAAAAAGCACAGGTTCAGACATCTTCCCTCTTTCCAAAATCAAATATATCCTAATGAATGATAATGTTAATAAGTAGATTATAACATGCTTCACAATGGCATTACCTTTAATTGGGATATCCTCATCATTTGTAATCTTTGATATAAGTCTGACAGCCCATTCCGTATCAAAATTGAACTTTTGAAACATCTTGTTGTGTAAGTTGTGACAAGGATAATGTGAGAATTGTTGATAGCTCTTAATTAGTAAAATAGACTCATCTAGTCCACCACAAGAAACCTAGATGTAAACAAACAAAATAAGCAGCAGAAAACATTTAAAAATTTAGACATAAGATTCAGTCCTTATCTTTTGCAGACAAAGGGGATACAAATTCAAACATATACCTCATTGAAACATTCTATTCATAAAAGCAATAGTTGTATTTGTTTCCATAAAGAGATCAGGCACCCAAAGTGCGTAAAATAGATCTCTCTGCATGATGCTCTTCCTACAAACGTAACATTATTAACACAGTTAGATATGGAAGTTATAGAACATGGATAAACTATTACCTTTCCTCTTGCCTCCCCTTTGATCAATACCATTGGATGTCCCATTTGTTCCATGGATGTAGCTGCCAGTGGCGCAGATATTGTGAACAGAAAAACCGATTCCCCCTGCTGATTTGCTAATGACAGCACACTCCTTCAAAGTACCATATATTCTCTCTATACTATCATCTTTCATATATATAAGGAAGCAACTACTCAACTGTCAAGCATATAAAGATAGCCAATTAAATCAGGTCTCCAATGATCAGTTCACCAACAGTGGGAAAAAATAAAACACAGGCTCACAAAAAGGCAGGAAAAACCTTACTTGGCGTTGGCTCTTTTTTGCATGGGTAAGTGAGGCACCGATTTTTCTTAAGCTGGGTGCACTTCCACCAATTCTTTGTTTGCTTCCAACAATGGATGCTATGCTCTAACTATTTCTAACACTATGAAAAAGCTGCTATAGGAAAAACATAAGACGAATTAAAATAAGAAAAAAGAACAGCTGTAGAGGAAGAACAGCCGAGATGAACCAGAAACGAGCAACCAAGCGACGCACAGCAACTAGGGAACAACAACGCCGAGAACTACTGGGGAGGAAGAACGGCCGAAATGAACTAGACCAGTAGAGGCAGAGGATCAGGAACCAGAGGAGCAGCACAAGCAGAAGCAGTTTCAGTAATTCAACAGAACAAAACAAAACAAAACAAAACAGAAGCAGTTTCAGTAATTCAACAGAACAACCAGCAAGGCAGCAACAATGAAATAAATAAGTCAACAACCAGCAGCAATCCATCAAATAGCTTACCATACTAAAGTTCAAAACTGAATCAAGGAATAACTTACCATACTAAAGTGGTGTGACTAAATCGAGCAGCCACAATAACAACACTTGCTGCAACAATGGAACGGCTCAGAGTAAGGGGGCAGCAGCGGAATGATGGCTCTAACAGTGGCGTACGACGGAGCAACTCACGATAACTAATCCCTGGCACAAACAATCTAAGCAACAACTCTTATAGTAACCAGGATTTTGATCGACAATGAGAAAAAACCAGAACAGGGCTAAAGCTTACCAAGGAGATGGCGGCTCCAACGGTGGCAAAACGGCAACGGAGCACAGCTCCTTGAATGGCAGGAGAAGAGGCTCACAGTGGCAGTGACAAGTCGCGATGAGGGTGACGATGGCAGGCTCGCAGCAGATGCGACGCCTCTTCCTCTCTCCAGTTGGTTCTCCCTCAGCGTGGCGCTCTTCCTCTCGATGGCGATGCACACTTGCGATTCCATGGATGACGACGGAGCTTCGGCGGCACAACCCCAACTCGCGACAGTGGCGGCAACGGTTAGACAGAACTCTCCTTCCTCGCGCAGCTCTCTCTCTCGACGTCACCTCCCTCTCGCTTGAACTCTCCTCTCGGTGGAACTGACGGCGATGACGACCCAATAGTGATGGTGATGACTTGGTGGCCCCAGTGGCGACGACGAGGCTCGGCGGCCCCAGTGGCGACGGCGACGAGGCTCGGCGCCGGTGACGCGTGACAGCGGTGCGGACAGCTCCTCCCTCGACACTCTCTTCCTTTCTCTCGGATCCCCCTCTGCTCTCATCCCTTTCCTTATTTCCATTTCTTCTTCTTTCTATTTCAGAGTGTGTGTGTTGTGCTGCTAAAGGGGAAAGGTGAGGGTAGTGTTGAGGTTTGGGGGGGAGGTTGCAAGGCGGTTAGGGTTAGCTTAAAGGGTTAGGATTTGTTTGTTTAAAAATGATTTAGAAATTTAGGGTAAAATCAAATTGGGAATTAGGGTTAGGGTTTTTGACTTGGGGATAGAATATTTATTTAAAACCTAAATAAATTTTAAAAATTATTTTTAAGAATATTATTATTTATCAATTTATTAGTTGGCTCTTAATTAAGTATTCTAATTTAAAATATACAATAATATGATTAATTAATTTTTATTAATAAAACTTAAAATATTAAATTCCAAAATCTTTATTACTTAAATTAAATTTATAAAATTTTTATTATTTTATAACTATTAAATTTTATAATTTAAATATAAAAAATAATTCAATAATTATAAAATTAAATAAAATTTATATTTTAATTATTAAAACTAGAATTTAATTACTTTTTATAAAATAATTTTTGAAAATAAAGTCCTTAATAAATAAATAAATTTGAGATTAGCTCATAATAATATCTTTAATAATAATTATGTAAAAATATTATTTAATTATAAATTTTGAATTTAATTTTAAATAAATGTTTTGATTTTAAGAATTAGAGATAATTAAATTAATTATTTTTAAAATATTATTTTATTATTAATTTATAAATTATTTTTAAATAATTAAAATAAAATTGGAGATACTTAAAATATTTTTTTCCATAAAATTTAATAATCTCAAATATTTAAATAAAATCATATAAATTTTTGGTATTTTTTAACTACTAAAACTTTAAATTATAACTAAAAAATATTCTGTTTAAATGACTTATTATTTAATTTTTAAAAGAATTTTAAACTTAAAATATCATTAATTTGACTTAAATATTTTTAGTAAAATAAATTTTTAAATATAAAATCTTAAATAAATATAATAAATCATAAATAACTCATTATGTTAATTTTAAAAATTCAAAGTCTTACATTTAATATGTTAAAATAAAATTTTTTTATTAGTTGCAAAAAAAATCTTTGAATTTTGTGACAAATAAATAACTTGTTACAAAGATATTATATTTTGTGACAAATTAATTTTTTGTTACAAAATATTTAGACCTTTTGAAACAAATAGATATTTTGTTACAAAATATTTTGATTTTTTGCAATAATATAATCTTTTGTTACAAAACATTATAATATTTTGTAACAGAACAACAATTCGATACGAAAGCCAACATAATTTGTAACAAAAGAAATCACGTTGTTACAAAATATTGAAATGTTTGTAACAAATTTTCTTGTTGTTACAAAATATTCTTATTTTGTAACAATAACTAATTATTGTTACCAAAAAACTATAATTTGTAATAATTTTAAATTTGATACAAATTTTTTGTTACAAATGCTCCATTTTCTTGTAGTGTATATTTACTTACAGTTTTAATTTAAGTAATTATTTTATTAAAAATAATTAAAGACAGTTTTGATTAATTGGATTTGAAATAAATTATGATTTTTATCCAAATTCTATAATTATAGATTATTTTTCTAATTACAATTTAAAGTTTTAGAAATTAAGAAATAATGAGGTTTGGCTATTTAAATTAGGATTATATATATAATTTTACAATTATTTAGCTATTTTTTATATTTAAAATATAAAGTTGGTTGTTATGAATTAATAAGAATTTTATATTAATTTAATTTAAATAATTTATATTTATATAATTTAATACTTTAAGTTTTAAGGATAAAGAAAATTAATTATATTATCATGTATTTTCAATTAGAGTAATTAATTGAGAGTTAATTAGTATTTTTATACAACAAATAATATTTTAAAGTAATTTTTAAAAATTTAATTTAGATTTAAAATTAATACTCTATGCCCAAATTTTATTAAAATTATCGTACTAAAATTAAACCCAAAATTTCCAAATCCAAACCCTAATTTTTCATCTAATTCTAACCCTAATTTTTTACTCACCCTTACCCACACTAACACACACACACACACACACCGCACCCCACCCCCTCGCTCACGGTCACACACACTCAACACAACCCAGCACCAGGAAAAGCAAAATGAAAGAAAGAAAGAAAGAAAGAAGAAAGGGAAAGGGGGAAGGGACCGCGGAGAAGAAGGGAAGAGGGGAAGGAGGAGCTCGCTGGCCAGCCATGCCCTGCCACTGCGCCATCTCCTCGCCGCTGTGCTGCATCGCTGTCCAAGGGAGGAGGAAGGTCGCCACTGCTGTCTGCGAAGCCATCGTCGTCGCGGATAAGATCTGAGGTGAGAGAGAGGACCGCGATGGAGGAAGGAACCGTGCCGCCCAATCGGCCTGCACGCCACCAACATCGCCAGAGGAGAAGAGCTACGTCAGAGGAGAAGAGCCATCGTTGGGCTACCTCTGCGGCTGTGCCCAGCCGTTGTCGCGAGCCTCGTCGCTACTGCTGAGATCCTTCGCTGGTAAGGGTTTTGAGTTTTAGTTTTCGTTCTTTTGTACTCCTGGGTTTTTATGGTCATGACACAATTGTTGCAGTCACGGTCACTAGAGCTTTTAGTCACCATGTCACTCGAGATAGTTGCCGAATCAGCTACCAGTTCGATTCGGGGTTTTGGTTTCTTCGTTTTGTCATAACAGTAAGTGTTTATGTTTCATAAACCCGTGCATTAGCATTCTGTTATATTTGGTTATAAACTCTGAAGTTTTGGTAATGTAGGGTCGTACTCTGAATGTTGCATGTCGCTTTAATGTTGTTGTGGTTGTTGCAAAAATAGTTTGAGTTGAGGTTGCGGCTTCCGTTGACCGCGGGCCGAGAGAAGATTTTTTGTGATGCGTTTGTGATACAGGTTTGCTTATCAAGATAGGGGCTTCTCTAAAAACTAATATATTTTTAATTGGAATTGTTATAAATAGATATGATGTGTGAAATGCCTTTCTGGTGATTATGTAAGTCTTATGGATTGTCTGAATTGTCTTGGATGAATATAGTTGTCTATTTGATTGAAACCTTGTCTAATTTTGTTAAATTAGAGATTTCTGATTAGTTTGATTTGAAATGATCTTAATATTTGATAGTCTGAATGTTGTTTTATTAGAAATTGATTTGGTTTTGAACCTGTTGGAAAGGGTTGATGATTGGTTTGGTTGGGAATCGAAAAGTGTGGTGAAGTCCAAGTTTTAAGGGAGGTGTTGTCAAAGTTTCTATAAAATCTGAGACTTTGTTTGAAATGTTATTTTGAAAATAATGAATTATGCTTTGAATTGAATTATTGATAAACGAATTGTATTTGAACTTATTTTGTTAAAACAAATTATTATATTTTGAATATAATTTATTTAAGAAAAGAATTATATTTTAAAGTCAATTCAAAGATGAAAACATTTATGTTTTGGAATTTGATTAAATAAGTAGAATTGGATGAGTTTTAGTGGATTTAAAAGAATCTTGAATTTCGATTAATTAATTTCACTTTACGACAGTTTAGGAAAAGTTTGGAGTATTTTTTGAAATTTTGATTTAGCAAAACTAAAACAATTTCCAAGCCTTTAAAAATGCTTCAAATTTAAAGAATAAAATTGAAATTGGTTTTCGGTTTAAATGATTTTGTTTTAGTTTAAGTAAAATGGTTTTGAAAATTTGTTTGGAGTAATTGATTACATGACTTGGTTTTGGTTTAAATTCTATTTTATTTATTCAAATTAAGAAGCTAAAGTTTTAGAGATTTTCAATGAATTTAAGGAAATGAGTGAGGTTATTCTCCCCTAAAACCTTGAGACTCTGCTGAGGAAATTTATCACTAAATCCTGATATAGAATGAATGATCTTGATGACTTTTGAAAGAGAATTACAATTGATATGATTTTGAAATGTTTGGAGTTTTCGAAAAATGTTACCAAAGAAATGGATTTTGGTTTAATTGGAAATTGAATTGAGAATTTGGAAATTGATGATGAGTTTTGGAATTTGGAGATGAATGAGGGACTTGTTGGTTATTGAAAGAGTGTGCAGGGAACTATATCTATGGCGTGGCAGATTTTTCTGTCCCAAGAGTGTGCCCGGCACTATATCCGTGGGTTATGTGATGTCGGAGGTAGATTATTCCACTCATATCTATTCAGATCACAAGAGTGTGCCCGACACTATATTCGTATAGGGATCCCATTTATATTTGTGACCGAAAGGCGACATCCCCACGGGAATGTTTCGGGTTGGCAGTTGAACCGACAATGCGATATCACAGCCAATAGGACAGACATGCATCATATGCATCTATGTGACATTGCTTGGGTGTGCATATTGTAATTGGTTTGCCTATGTGAATAATTATGTATACTTCTAATTGCTATACTTGATGTAACTGCTTTGATTGTGTTTGAACCTCTTTACTTGTGTTTGTGACCGAAATTGTTTGGATTGTGGTGATTGGATGTTGATTGAGTTGTTTGGGCCTGAGACCGTATTTGATTATGTGATGGGCCTAAGGCTGTGGCTGGTATGTTTGAGGTCTAGTTCTGTATAAAATATCAAACTGGTTCAGCATAAACTTAATGAACCTACGCTTGGAACAAGATGATTATTTATTCAACTTAGGTAAGTTCTTTTATGTTTATGGTCTAGTAACGTATGAAAAATCAAACTGGTTCAGTATAGACTTAATGAATCTATGCTTGGAACAGGTTGGTCATTCATACTGTCTAGGAAAACCTTTAAGATTTTACAAGAAAGAAAAAAAGTTTTGGATTTTGAGGAATTAACCAAGATTCTCTTTAAAATGGATTTTTGGATTTTTGAATGTGAACTTGTGGTTTTTGAAAATACACATAAGACGAGCAATGATCACTGTACTTTTAAAACAATTTTATTTTACGTATCTTATTATAGCAATTTCTCTAACCTTCTAGTGAGAACCAACGAGGACGATGTTCTCACTCCCCTACAGGTTTTTTCCTTTCCAAGATATGGGCGACGAAGTTTCAGAAGAGTTTATTTCATTTTCTATTTATTAAATATTTTTGTATTATCTTAGTTATTATTATTTCTCCCTCACCTTTATCTTTACCAATTTTGTAGGAGGGATAGCAATTTGTGATATGTAATGTTTGTAAGATAATTATATATATATATATATATATATATATATATATATATATATATTCTTTGTAAGTATTATATATATATGTTTTCAATGAAAAAGTGTTTTAAAAATTTTTGCAGTTTTAATTTTTAAACAGGCTCCTATTTAGTATTAAATATGTTTAGAGTCGTTGTAATATCCAAGCTATAAGAGTGGCACAGTCGGAAGTGTGACGTTCTAATAGTGAGGGTGTTACATTAGTGATATCAGATCAGTCTTTCCTGTAGAGCCTGAGGAATGAACTTACTATGCTTCAATAATTTGAACGTTGTCATCTTGTTTGGAAAACGAGAATTAGAGCTTTGTGCACATGATGGTCTATTGATTAATGCCGTTAGCCTTGCATTGCACACTTCCTGGTATTAAGTTTGGCCAGCTTAAAACTAGTGAAGAATGTATATGGAAGCACTAATGGGTTATCATAGACGAGATATGAGTAATAGATAATGCGATTCGTGGATTTTGGGAATGTTAGAAACTATTTCTCGAGGTTACTCAGTTATGTATCTTGAATTCTGTTGGAATCATATGACTTGTTCCTTTTATAGCCTATCTTGAAGTTCTTGCTTGTTGTTTCTTTTGGAAAGTAGTTTGGCTTTTCCAAACATATTTCTCTATTCATATCCAATCTTGTTTGATCCTAATAGCATATGCCTCTTTGAAATTCTTGGTGTGCATATCTTTCTCTGTTTAAACTCTTCTTCTTGATTCATGCATTCTTCGATGTGACTTTGAACTTGTCTTGATTCATTGTTCCTTTTTAAATTCTTATTCCGAGTCCATTTTCAAAGAAATTGTGATTCAATTTTTCTTTTATTTGACTATATTTACAACCAATTTACAAATTTTTATAAAATCACTTTTGATTCGATATACACTTCTCTATATAAATCTTTGAAAATTCTTTATATAGTTTAAAAACTATTTATTTCTAATACCTTGCCTGATCTTTTACTGGTTTATGAAAATATACTTACTTTAAATACAACTTGACTTTTCTAACAACTTGATGACAAGTCATCTTAGCCTAGTTTCACTAGTCTTTTTCTTTTGTTTTCACTTAAATTATGCACTTTCTTGAGGCTTAAGCAAGCTAATTTAGGTAGATTTTCATGCTTCCTTTGATTGAATCAACCATTTGTGAATTAATGCTTTTTCATGAGGTTTGATGCCATAATTGGTGCATATTAGGATAGAATGATCATCTCATGATTTCAAGCATAGCTTTGATGTGTTTGGTTGGTTTATGATAGGTGAAGAAAGCTTGGAAAAGGATTGAAGTGAGAAGGAATGGCTAGAAGCTAAGAGAAGACAAGGAATTAAGTGAAATTGAACCAAGAAGAATGAAGTTGGAGTTGAAGTTAGCCTCAACGTAAGCCCCCTAACTTGGAGGCTAACGTTGGAAGCTCAAAATTGCTCCCAGGGTTAGCCACGTTTGCGCCAACGTTAGCCCCCTAACTTGGAGGCTAACGTTGGCATGAGAAATTCTCCCCAGGGTGTGCTAACGTTGGCGCCACTCCAACTCAAAGCAAGGCCAACGTTAGGGTCAAAGTTAGCCCCCTAACGTTGGCCCAAACGTGAAGTGCAGCAAATTTGTTTTGCTGCTAGAAAAAGTTAGCTTTGAAGTTAGCCCCCTAACTTTGAGGCTAACTTTGAATCCAAATTTGCAAAACTCAATTCCGGTTCAATTGGTTCACTTGGGTTCCTCTCCAAACTTCAAGAGCAATCAACCAAGGCCTCTTTCAACCCAATTCCACCAAGAGCAAAGGCCCAATTCAAGGCTTGAAGATCAATTGAAGAAAGTGTATAAATAGGCTAGAATTCAAGTTATTCGGGGAGCTTCCTTTTTGAGTTTTCAGAGAGTTTACTTTTGGTTTTGGGGAGCTTGAATGATCTTTATTTTCTGAGTTTAATTGCTTTCAATTTCAATTACACTTGTCTTGGATCTTGGGTTAGAGAATTGAAGGAATTCTGTTTCAATCTCACCTTAGATCTCTCTGTTGATTTTCACTGCAATCTAATTTCCAATTCGGTTCATTGCTTCTTCATCTAATCTCTTTACAATTTCCAATTCCTTTGCTATTGTTCTTGTTGGATCTAGGAAGGCATTGAGATCTAGACTTGGTTTTCTAGTCTCTTGGGTCCTGAGATCTTGATTCATCTTTTCAATTCCCTGTTTCTTGCTTTACTTGTTCATTTACTTGTCTGTTGAATTCAATTCAATCCCAATTCCCATTTACTCTTCTGGTTGATGCAATTTACTTTTCCTTTGTTTAATTTCTGCAAATCCAAGTCCCAATCCCCTTTACATTTCAAGTTATTTACATTTCTTGTCATTTAAGATTCTTGCAATTTACATTACTTGTTCTTTAAGTTTCTGCCATTTATTTTCTTGCTCTTTAAGATTCAGCAATTTATTTCTTGTTCTCTTTACTTTCAATGCAATTTAAATTCTGTAAGTTACCCATCAATCAACCAAATCTTGATTCGCTTGACTAAATCAACCACTAAACTAAAATTGCTCAATCCTTCAATCCCTGTGGGATCGACCTCACACTCGTGAGTTTTATTACTTGATGCGACCCGGTGCACTTGCCGGTTAGATTGGTGTTGTTTTGGAAGAGATTCTTGTCTCAACCAAAATTTACCCATCAAGTTTTTGGCGCCGTTGCCGGGGATTGATTAGATTGACAATGATTAAGTGAGGTGGTAATTTAGATCAAGCACTTTTTCTTTATTTTTGATTAGCCCACTAACTGTTTGTTTATTTGCTTAAACTAACTAAACCTTCAATTTAGCAGTAGATTGAAGTATCATTGGTGTGTGCATCTCTCATGTTATGCTTGTATGTCAGGTACAAGAAGAACCACACTAAATTTTCATGAACAAGATGAGAGGACCCTCAGGAGGTTAAGGAGAGCTGAAAGAGGGAAAAATATTGTTGGAGAAGAGGAATCAGAAGAAGAATTTCATGAGATGGAAGAACATTCAACTAATCCACCAGGAGGAGCAGAGAACAACAATGAAAACCCACCTCAGAGGAGAGTTTTGGCTTCCTATACCTTTGCCAATCCTAGACATTGTGGAAGCAGCATCTTGGCTCCAAATGTCAATGCAAACAATTTTGAACTTAAGCCACAACTCATCACTTTGGTTCAGAACAATTGCTCTTTTGGTGGAGGATCACTTGAAGACCCACACCAACATTTATCCACCTTCTTGAGGATATGCAACACTGTCAAAACTAATGGTGTGCCTCCTGACAGTTACAAATTGATGCTATTCCCATTCTCTCTTAGGGACAAGGCCACTCAATGGTTGGAATCATTTCCAAGAGACAGCATCAATAACTGGGATGATTTGGTAACCAAGTTCCTCGCCAAGTTTTATCCACCACAGAGGGTTATAAGGTTGAAGGCCGAGGTACAAACATTCACACAAATGGAGACTGAACCCATCTATGAGGCATGGGAGAGGTACAAGGCTCTAGTCAGAAAATGTCCCCCTACCATGTTTAATGAATGGGAGAAGCTGCAAAACTTCTATGAAGGCTTAACACTGAAGTCTCAGGAATCCTGGGATCACTCAGCTGGAGGTTCCTTGCAACTCATGAAAACTGCAGAGGAGGCCCAAGAACTCATTGATATGGTGGCCAATAACCAATATTTCTTTGCTCATCAAAGAAACCGCCAACCATCACAAAGAAGAGGAGTAATGGAGCTAGAAGGAGTGGATTCAATCCTGGCTCAAAACAAACTAATGCAGCAGCAAATTCAACAACAATTTGAGCAAATGACCAAGAGGATTGATAGCCTCCAAGTTGCAGCAGTTAACACTAGCCAACCATCAACCACATGGGGGCAAAATGAAGAAGTTCAAGAAGAGCAGCAGCAGGAACAAGTCCAGTACATGCATTCGAATCCAAACGAGTTCTATGGTGACACTTACAACCCCTCATGGAAGAATCACCCCAACCTCAGATGGGGAGACACTCAAAACCACCAACAACCATGGCAGAGGAACTTAAACCAAAACAACCCAAGAAACAACCAAAATTACAACCAGCATCAAACCAACCAAAACACCTACAGGAAACCTCAAAACAACTACCCCAACCTCAACCAATACCAATCCAATAACCAACCCATTAACCAAAATGCCCACCATCCACCACCTACAACTCACAACCCACCACAAGCACCACCTGAATCCCAAAGACTCACAAACTTGGAGGCCTTGATGGACAAAATGATGAAATATCAGGAAATGGCAACCAAAAACCAAGAAGCATCAATAAAAAGCCTAGAGAGGCAGATAGGGCAAATCTCCAAGCAAATCTCTATTGAGAGACCTTCAAGCTCACTGCCTAGTGACACAATCCCAAATCCCAAGGAGGAATGCAAGGCAATCCAATTGAGAAGTGGGAGAATACTGATGGGCAACAATGACACTACAAAGAAGCAAAAAGAGAGCATCAAAGAACCAACAGAGGATGAGAAGCAAACAAAAGCAGATCAAGCTAAGGATCAAGAGGAGATGCCAACCAAAAGCACTGAGAAACTCAAGGAGAAGGACAACCAGCCACATAGCTCAAGGGAAATGACTCAAGGGCAGCAGCAACTAGGAAAGAGCATCACACCTCCATTACCATATCCTCAGAGATTCAACAAAGAGGTTAAGGACCAACATTTCCACAAATTTCTTGAGACCTTCAAGAAGCTGGAAATCAATATCCCTCTAGCTGAAGCACTTGAGCAGATGCCTCTGTATGCCAAGTTCTTAAAGGACATTATCAATAAGAAAAGAAGTTGGGATGAGAAGGAAATCGTATCACTCACTGAGGAATGCAGAGTCTTGATTCAAAAAGGGCTGCCTCCCAAGCTTGAGGACCCAGGGAGTTTCTTGTTACCTTGCACCATTGGGGAAGTAACCGTCACTAAAGCAATGTGCGATCTCGGAGCAAGTATTAATTTGATACCGTCCTCCCTGGTGAAAAAGCTGCACATAGAGGAAGTCAAACCAATACAAATGTCGCTGGAGCTGGTAGATAAGTCAATGGTGCACCCTAGGGGTGTAGTTGAAAATCTCTTGGTCAAGGTGGATAGCTTTATATATCCTGCTGACTTTGTGGTCCTAGAGTCAGACGAGGATGATGGTGACTCTGTTATACTAGGAAGGCCATTCTTGGCCACTGCTAGAGCCATCATAGACATAGAGAAAGGGGAGTTGACTCTCAGGATGCATGATCAGAGTGTCATTCTAAAAGTCTTACCAGAGGCACAGTTTAATGAAAAGAAGAAAGACTATATGAAAATTGACAAGGGAGAATCACAGTTGAAGGAAGAAAATGACAAGGAGAGTCAAGGCAACATCCCAAAGATAAGAGTTGTGCAGATTGATGAAGGAGCCCAAGAGGATATTGGAGTATTAGCCACTGAGAAGAAAAGTCCCCAAGTGAAGCCCACGGCCAGAAAAGAAAGATCAACAAAAGGAAAGATGAAATGCAGAAACAAAACAAAAAGGGGTTGGAAGAACAGAAAGATCCCAACAGAGGGGCTTTCCAAAGGTGACAAAGTGCAACTGATATATCAACAGCTGGGGGCAAACCAACAAACTGAGGACTACTACACTGTCAGCAACATACTCTCATTAGAGCATGCTGAAATTGAACACCAGAGAACAAAGAAGAGGATCACAGTCAGGGGAGACAAATTGAGGCTCTACAAGCACTATGATTTTCAACCTCCATGATCAAAGAATGAAGGATGTCAAGCTAGTGACATTAAAAGAGCGCTTGTTGGGAGGCAACCCAACATGAGGTAGTTTTCTTTTCATAGCTTTTTCAATAAAAAGGTTGAATAATTGGTATGTATCGCAAGGAGCTAAGTTTGGTGTTCCACACCAAAACAAATTAAGAGAGAATGAAGCATTCTAAGTTTGGTGTTCCACCAAAATCTCACTTAAAAGCACATTCTCACTTCCTGCACAAAGCTAGCTCCAAGCAATCAGACAAATCATTCAACCATTTAATTACTTTCTAGTTTTAGTTTTATAACCTTTAGCAAGGACACAAGATTTTACATATAGTTAATCTGTTGCATCAGAAGAAGTGGCAAGGAATTAAGTTTGGTGTCCCCACACCAAATTAAATCCAAAAGCCACATTCAATTCATGCATACTAACCAGTCACCTAAGAGCTTGAGAAGCAAGCAACTTTTGAGAATTGTGCAGGGAACTAACCACCATTTGAAGACATTATGCATTATAACTCAAAAGGGACACAACAGAAGGAAAAACAAAAGAACTGCAAACCAATAGGTTGTATATACACTTAATCTTTGCTGTTGAGAAATGTTTTGAGTATGTTCTGTTAAAGTGTTCATTTAGTTCAAACAGAGTCAATTTTCTTTTAAAATAAGTAAACTAGTTTAAGTTTGTGCTTGTGTTTACTTCCACTTGACTAAAAGCATGTACTGTCCCCTGCCTCTTTAATTCAATAAAAGGAATGTTTGAATGTGAAGTGAGATGGTTCATTGTTAGAAAGAAGTAGAATAAAGGTAAATGGTGGTATGTGTGTGAGTGTATAATAGCTCACTGTTAGTGAATAAGTGAACTAGAATGTCTCATTTTAAGTATAAAGTAGCTTACTGTCTATGAATCTCAATAAGAAAATCCTTGGCTTAAAAGAAAAACAAAAAGAAAGAAAGAAAAAGAAAAGATAGCCAAAAGATGGCAGAACCAAAGAAAACAAAAAGAAACAAAGCTGGACACCAATAGCTTGAACCTTAAAAATATATGCCTGTGGTGTCTGTGTATTAGGATCTGCTTGGACTACTAAGCTCTTTGGAGTGCTTTAACACTCGGTGACTTGGATTAACTAATCCGGGATCATCAGCTGAAAATCCACTATCAAGAGCAACCTAACTACAAGGCATTTAGTAACCAAAAAGGTGCTGGGCATCAATGTTTAAAAGGAAAGGTAAGCCAAGTGTCCATGGTGAATAATGTGTCAAGTATACAGAAAAGAAAATGAACTTGCTACACATGACACTCAAATAAAGCTTTGAACAAAAAAATTAGCCAAGGATAAAGAAATAATGAGAAGTCATAGCAATAAGTTACTCGAAGCTTGAAGGAGACTTTCTAGGCCTAAGAATCAATAAGGAGTGAGTATTGCATATCCACACAAAATCCCATGAACTACCAATAACATTCTGCTAGCATGAACATTCTCTTTCATTTCATTCTTTCTTCTTAATAAGTCATTTCTTGCTTGGGGACAAGCAAGCTTTAAGTTTGGTGTTGTGATGACAAGTCATCTTAGCCTAGTTTCACTAGTCTTTTTCTTTTGTTTTCACTTAAATTATGCACTTTCTTGAGGCTTAAGCAAGCTAATTTAGGTAGATTTTCATGCTTCCTTTGATTGAATCAACCATTTGTGAATTAATGCTTTTTCATGAGGTTTGATGCCATAATTGGTGCATATTAGGATAGAATGATCATCTCATGATTTCAAGCATAGCTTTGATGTGTTTGGTTGGTTTATGATAGGTGAAGAAAGCTTGGAAAAGGATTGAAGTGAGAAGGAATGGCTAGAAGCTAAGAGAAGACAAGGAATTAAGTGAAATTGAACCAAGAAGAATGAAGTTGGAGTTGAAGTTAGCCTCAACGTTAGCCCCCTAACTTGGAGGCTAACGTTGGAAGCTCAAAATTGCTCCCAGGGTTAGCCACGTTTGCGCCAACGTTAGCCCCCTAACTTGGAGGCTAACGTTGGCATGAGAAATTCTCCCCAGGGTGTGCTAACGTTGGCGCCACTCCAACTCAAAGCAAGGCCAACGTTAGGGTCAAAGTTAGCCCCCTAACGTTGGCCCAAACGTGAAGTGCAGCAAATTTGTTTTGCTGCTAGAAAAAGTTAGCTTTGAAGTTAGCCCCCTAACTTTGAGGCTAACTTTGAATCCAAATTTGCAAAACTCAATTCCGGTTCAATTGGTTCACTTGGGTTCCTCTCCAAACTTCAAGAGCAATCAACCAAGGCCTCTTTCAACCCAATTCCACCAAGAGCAAAGGCCCAATTCAAGGCTTGAAGATCAATTGAAGAAAGTGTATAAATAGGCTAGAATTCAAGTTATTCGGGGAGCTTCCTTTTTGAGTTTTCAGAGAGTTTACTTTTGGTTTTGGGGAGCTTGAATGATCTTTATTTTCTGAGTTTAATTGCTTTCAATTTCAATTACACTTGTCTTGGATCTTGGGTTAGAGAATTGAAGGAATTCTGTTTCAATCTCACCTTAGATCTCTCTGTTGATTTTCACTGCAATCTAATTTCCAATTCGGTTCATTGCTTCTTCATCTAATCTCTTTACAATTTCCAATTCCTTTGCTATTGTTCTTGTTGGATCTAGGAAGGCATTGAGATCTAGACTTGGTTTTCTAGTC
Source organism: Arachis hypogaea (assembly GCF_003086295.3). Lineage (NCBI taxonomy): Eukaryota > Viridiplantae > Streptophyta > Magnoliopsida > Fabales > Fabaceae > Arachis > Arachis hypogaea. The sequence goes on along the minus strand of NC_092041.1, from coordinate 48,178,335 downwards.
TCTTGGGTCCTGAGATCTTGATTCATCTTTTCAATTCCCTGTTTCTTGCTTTACTTGTTCATTTACTTGTCTGTTGAATTCAATTCAATCCCAATTCCCATTTACTCTTCTGGTTGATGCAATTTACTTTTCCTTTGTTTAATTTCTGCAAATCCAAGTCCCAATCCCCTTTACATTTCAAGTTATTTACATTTCTTGTCATTTAAGATTCTTGCAATTTACATTACTTGTTCTTTAAGTTTCTGCCATTTATTTTCTTGCTCTTTAAGATTCAGCAATTTATTTCTTGTTCTCTTTACTTTCAATGCAATTTAAATTCTGTAAGTTACCCATCAATCAACCAAATCTTGATTCGCTTGACTAAATCAACCACTAAACTAAAATTGCTCAATCCTTCAATCCCTGTGGGATCGACCTCACACCCGTGAGTTTTATTACTTGATGCGACCCGGTGCACTTGCCGGTTAGATTGGTGTTGTTTTGGAAGAGATTCTTGTCTCAACCAAAATTTACCCATCAAGTTTTTGGCGCCGTTGCCGGGGATTGATTAGATTGACAATGATTAAGTGAGGTGGTAATTTAGATCAAGCACTTTTTCTTTATTTTTGATTAGCCCACTAACTGTTTGTTTATTTGCTTAAACTAACTAAACCTTCAATTTAGCAGTAGATTGAAGTATCATTGGTGTGTGCATCTCTCATGTTATGCTTGTATGTCAGGTACAAGAAGAACCACACTAAATTTTCATGAACAAGATGAGAGGACCCTCAGGAGGTTAAGGAGAGCTGAAAGAGGGAAAAATATTGTTGGAGAAGAGGAATCAGAAGAAGAATTTCATGAGATGGAAGAACATTCAACTAATCCACCAGGAGGAGCAGAGAACAACAATGAAAACCCACCTCAGAGGAGAGTTTTGGCTTCCTATACCTTTGCCAATCCTAGACATTGTGGAAGCAGCATCTTGGCTCCAAATGTCAATGCAAACAATTTTGAACTTAAGCCACAACTCATCACTTTGGTTCAGAACAATTGCTCTTTTGGTGGAGGATCACTTGAAGACCCACACCAACATTTATCCACCTTCTTGAGGATATGCAACACTGTCAAAACTAATGGTGTGCCTCCTGACAGTTACAAATTGATGCTATTCCCATTCTCTCTTAGGGACAAGGCCACTCAATGGTTGGAATCATTTCCAAGAGACAGCATCAATAACTGGGATGATTTGGTAACCAAGTTCCTCGCCAAGTTTTATCCACCACAGAGGGTTATAAGGTTGAAGGCCGAGGTACAAACATTCACACAAATGGAGACTGAACCCATCTATGAGGCATGGGAGAGGTACAAGGCTCTAGTCAGAAAATGTCCCCCTACCATGTTTAATGAATGGGAGAAGCTGCAAAACTTCTATGAAGGCTTAACACTGAAGTCTCAGGAATCCTTGGATCACTCAGCTGGAGGTTCCTTGCAACTCATGAAAACTGCAGAGGAGGCCCATGAACTCATTGATATGGTGGCCAATAACCAATATTTCTTTGCTCATCAAAGAAACCGCCAACCATCACAAAGAAGAGGAGTAATGGAGCTAGAAGGAGTGGATTCAATCCTGGCTCAAAACAAACTAATGCAGCAGCAAATTCAACAACAATTTGAGCAAATGACCAAGAGGATTGATAGCCTCCAAGTTGCAGCAGTTAACACTAGCCAACCATCAACCACATGGGGGCAAAATGAAGAAGTTCAAGAAGAGCAGCAGCAGGAACAAGTCCAGTACATGCATTCGAATCCAAACGAGTTCTATGGTGACACTTACAACCCCTCATGGAAGAATCACCCCAACCTCAGATGGGGAGACACTCAAAACCACCAACAACCATGGCAGAGGAACTTAAACCAAAACAACCCAAGAAACAACCAAAATTACAACCAGCATCAAACCAACCAAAACACCTACAGGAAACCTCAAAACAACTACCCCAACCTCAACCAATACCAATCCAATAACCAACCCATTAACCAAAATGCCCACCATCCACCACCTACAACTCACAACCCACCACAAGCACCACCTGAATCCCAAAGACTCACAAACTTGGAGGCCTTGATGGACAAAATGATGAAATATCAGGAAATGGCAACCAAAAACCAAGAAGCATCAATAAAAAGCCTAGAGAGGCAGATAGGGCAAATCTCCAAGCAAATCTCTATTGAGAGACCTTCAAGCTCACTGCCTAGTGACACAATCCCAAATCCCAAGGAGGAATGCAAGGCAATCCAATTGAGAAGTGGGAGAATACTGATGGGCAACAATGACACTACAAAGAAGCAAAAAGAGAGCATCAAAGAACCAACAGAGGATGAGAAGCAAACAAAAGCAGATCAAGCTAAGGATCAAGAGGAGATGCCAACCAAAAGCACTGAGAAACTCAAGGAGAAGGACAACCAGCCACATAGCTCAAGGGAAATGACTCAAGGGCAGCAGCAACTAGGAAAGAGCATCACACCTCCATTACCATATCCTCAGAGATTCAACAAAGAGGTTAAGGACCAACATTTCCACAAATTTCTTGAGACCTTCAAGAAGCTGGAAATCAATATCCCTCTAGCTGAAGCACTTGAGCAGATGCCTCTGTATGCCAAGTTCTTAAAGGACATTATCAATAAGAAAAGAAGTTGGGATGAGAAGGAAATCGTATCACTCACTGAGGAATGCAGAGTCTTGATTCAAAAAGGGCTGCCTCCCAAGCTTGAGGACCCAGGGAGTTTCTTGTTACCTTGCACCATTGGGGAAGTAACCGTCACTAAAGCAATGTGCGATCTCGGAGCAAGTATTAATTTGATACCGTCCTCCCTGGTGAAAAAGCTGCACATAGAGGAAGTCAAACCAATACAAATGTCGCTGGAGCTGGTAGATAAGTCAATGGTGCACCCTAGGGGTGTAGTTGAAAATCTCTTGGTCAAGGTGGATAGCTTTATATATCCTGCTGACTTTGTGGTCCTAGAGTCAGACGAGGATGATGGTGACTCTGTTATACTAGGAAGGCCATTCTTGGCCACTGCTAGAGCCATCATAGACATAGAGAAAGGGGAGTTGACTCTCAGGATGCATGATCAGAGTGTCATTCTAAAAGTCTTACCAGAGGCACAGTTTAATGAAAAGAAGAAAGACTATATGAAAATTGACAAGGGAGAATCACAGTTGAAGGAAGAAAATGACAAGGAGAGTCAAGGCAACATCCCAAAGATAAGAGTTGTGCAGATTGATGAAGGAGCCCAAGAGGATATTGGAGTATTAGCCACTGAGAAGAAAAGTCCCCAAGTGAAGCCCACGGCCAGAAAAGAAAGATCAACAAAAGGAAAGATGAAATGCAGAAACAAAACAAAAAGGGGTTGGAAGAACAGAAAGATCCCAACAGAGGGGCTTTCCAAAGGTGACAAAGTGCAACTGATATATCAACAGCTGGGGGCAAACCAACAAACTGAGGACTACTACACTGTCAGCAACATACTCTCATTAGAGCATGCTGAAATTGAACACCAGAGAACAAAGAAGAGGATCACAGTCAGGGGAGACAAATTGAGGCTCTACAAGCACTATGATTTTCAACCTCCATGATCAAAGAATGAAGGATGTCAAGCTAGTGACATTAAAAGAGCGCTTGTTGGGAGGCAACCCAACATGAGGTAGTTTTCTTTTCATAGCTTTTTCAATAAAAAGGTTGAATAATTGGTATGTATCGCAAGGAGCTAAGTTTGGTGTTCCACACCAAAACAAATTAAGAGAGAATGAAGCATTCTAAGTTTGGTGTTCCACCAAAATCTCACTTAAAAGCACATTCTCACTTCCTGCACAAAGCTAGCTCCAAGCAATCAGACAAATCATTCAACCATTTAATTACTTTCTAGTTTTAGTTTTATAACCTTTAGCAAGGACACAAGATTTTACATATAGTTAATCTGTTGCATCAGAAGAAGTGGCAAGGAATTAAGTTTGGTGTCCCCACACCAAATTAAATCCAAAAGCCACATTCAATTCATGCATACTAACCAGTCACCTAAGAGCTTGAGAAGCAAGCAACTTTTGAGAATTGTGCAGGGAACTAACCACCATTTGAAGACATTATGCATTATAACTCAAAAGGGACACAACAGAAGGAAAAACAAAAGAACTGCAAACCAATAGGTTGTATATACACTTAATCTTTGCTGTTGAGAAATGTTTTGAGTATGTTCTGTTAAAGTGTTCATTTAGTTCAAACAGAGTCAATTTTCTTTTAAAATAAGTAAACTAGTTTAAGTTTGTGCTTGTGTTTACTTCCACTTGACTAAAAGCATGTACTGTCCCCTGCCTCTTTAATTCAATAAAAGGAATGTTTGAATGTGAAGTGAGATGGTTCATTGTTAGAAAGAAGTAGAATAAAGGTAAATGGTGGTATGTGTGTGAGTGTATAATAGCTCACTGTTAGTGAATAAGTGAACTAGAATGTCTCATTTTAAGTATAAAGTAGCTTACTGTCTATGAATCTCAATAAGAAAATCCTTGGCTTAAAAGAAAAACAAAAAGAAAGAAAGAAAAAGAAAAGATAGCCAAAAGATGGCAGAACCAAAGAAAACAAAAAGAAACAAAGCTGGACACCAATAGCTTGAACCTTAAAAATATATGCCTGTGGTGTCTGTGTATTAGGATCTGCTTGGACTACTAAGCTCTTTGGAGTGCTTTAACACTCGGTGACTTGGATTAACTAATCCGGGATCATCAGCTGAAAATCCACTATCAAGAGCAACCTAACTACAAGGCATTTAGTAACCAAAAAGGTGCTGGGCATCAATGTTTAAAAGGAAAGGTAAGCCAAGTGTCCATGGTGAATAATGTGTCAAGTATACAGAAAAGAAAATGAACTTGCTACACATGACACTCAAATAAAGCTTTGAACAAAAAAATTAGCCAAGGATAAAGAAATAATGAGAAGTCATAGCAATAAGTTACTCGAAGCTTGAAGGAGACTTTCTAGGCCTAAGAATCAATAAGGAGTGAGTATTGCATATCCACACAAAATCCCATGAACTACCAATAACATTCTGCTAGCATGAACATTCTCTTTCATTTCATTCTTTCTTCTTAATAAGTCATTTCTTGCTTGGGGACAAGCAAGCTTTAAGTTTGGTGTTGTGATGACAAGTCATCTTAGCCTAGTTTCACTAGTCTTTTTCTTTTGTTTTCACTTAAATTATGCACTTTCTTGAGGCTTAAGCAAGCTAATTTAGGTAGATTTTCATGCTTCCTTTGATTGAATCAACCATTTGTGAATTAATGCTTTTTCATGAGGTTTGATGCCATAATTGGTGCATATTAGGATAGAATGATCATCTCATGATTTCAAGCATAGCTTTGATGTGTTTGGTTGGTTTATGATAGGTGAAGAAAGCTTGGAAAAGGATTGAAGTGAGAAGGAATGGCTAGAAGCTAAGAGAAGACAAGGAATTAAGTGAAATTGAACCAAGAAGAATGAAGTTGGAGTTGAAGTTAGCCTCAACGTTAGCCCCTAACTTGGAGGCTAACGTTGGAAGCTCAAAATTGCTCCCAGGGTTAGCCACGTTTGCGCCAACGTTAGCCCCCTAACTTGGAGGCTAACGTTGGCATGAGAAATTCTCCCCAGGGTGTGCTAACGTTGGCGCCACTCCAACTCAAAGCAAGGCCAACGTTAGGGTCAAAGTTAGCCCCCTAACGTTGGCCCAAACGTGAAGTGCAGCAAATTTGTTTTGCTGCTAGAAAAGTTAGCTTTGAAGTTAGCCCCCTAACTTTGAGGCTAACTTTGAATCCAAATTTGCAAAACTCAATTCCGGTTCAATTGGTTCACTTGGGTTCCTCTCCAAACTTCAAGAGCAATCAACCAAGGCCTCTTTCAACCCAATTCCACCAAGAGCAAAGGCCCAATTCAAGGCTTGAAGATCAATTGAAGAAAGTGTATAAATAGGCTAGAATTCAAGTTATTCGGGGAGCTTCCTTTTTGAGTTTTCAGAGAGTTTACTTTTGGTTTTGGGGAGCTTGAATGATCTTTATTTTCTGAGTTTAATTGCTTTCAATTTCAATTACACTTGTCTTGGATCTTGGGTTAGAGAATTGAAGGAATTCTGTTTCAATCTCACCTTAGATCTCTCTGTTGATTTTCACTGCAATCTAATTTCCAATTCGGTTCATTGCTTCTTCATCTAATCTCTTTACAATTTCCAATTCCTTTGCTATTGTTCTTGTTGGATCTAGGAAGGCATTGAGATCTAGACTTGGTTTTCTAGTCTCTTGGGTCCTGAGATCTTGATTCATCTTTTCAATTCCCTGTTTCTTGCTTTACTTGTTCATTTACTTGTCTGTTGAATTCAATTCAATCCCAATTCCCATTTACTCTTCTGGTTGATGCAATTTACTTTTCCTTTGTTTAATTTCTGCAAATCCAAGTCCCAATCCCCTTTACATTTCAAGTTATTTACATTTCTTGTCATTTAAGATTCTTGCAATTTACATTACTTGTTCTTTAAGTTTCTGCCATTTATTTTCTTGCTCTTTAAGATTCAGCAATTTATTTCTTGTTCTCTTTACTTTCAATGCAATTTAAATTCTGTAAGTTACCCATCAATCAACCAAATCTTGATTCGCTTGACTGAATCAACCACTAAACTAAAATTGCTCAATCCTTCAATCCCTGTGGGATCGACCTCACACCCGTGAGTTTTATTACTTGATGCGACCCGGTGCACTTGCCGGTTAGATTGGTGTTGTTTTGGAAGAGATTCTTGTCTCAACCAAAATTTACCCATCAAGTTTTTGGCGCCGTTGCCGGGGATTGATTAGATTGACAATGATTAAGTGAGGTGGTAATTTAGATCAAGCACTTTTTCTTTATTTTTGATTAGCCCACTAACTGTTTGTTTATTTGCTTAAACTAACTAAACCTTCAATTTAGCAGTAGATTGAAGTATCATTGGTGTGTGCATCTCTCATGTTATGCTTGTATGTCAGGTACAAGAAGAACCACACTAAATTTTCATGAACAAGATGAGAGGACCCTCAGGAGGTTAAGGAGAGCTGAAAGAGGGAAAAATATTGTTGGAGAAGAGGAATCAGAAGAAGAATTTCATGAGATGGAAGAACATTCAACTAATCCACCAGGAGGAGCAGAGAACAACAATGAAAACCCACCTCAGAGGAGAGTTTTGGCTTCCTATACCTTTGCCAATCCTAGACATTGTGGAAGCAGCATCTTGGCTCCAAATGTCAATGCAAACAATTTTGAACTTAAGCCACAACTCATCACTTTGGTTCAGAACAATTGCTCTTTTGGTGGAGGATCACTTGAAGACCCACACCAACATTTATCCACCTTCTTGAGGATATGCAACACTGTCAAAACTAATGGTGTGCCTCCTGACAGTTACAAATTGATGCTATTCCCATTCTCTCTTAGGGACAAGGCCACTCAATGGTTGGAATCATTTCCAAGAGACAGCATCAATAACTGGGATGATTTGGTAACCAAGTTCCTCGCCAAGTTTTATCCACCACAGAGGGTTATAAGGTTGAAGGCCGAGGTACAAACATTCACACAAATGGAGACTGAACCCATCTATGAGGCATGGGAGAGGTACAAGGCTCTAGTCAGAAAATGTCCCCCTACCATGTTTAATGAATGGGAGAAGCTGCAAAACTTCTATGAAGGCTTAACACTGAAGTCTCAGGAATCCTTGGATCACTCAGCTGGAGGTTCCTTGCAACTCATGAAAACTGCAGAGGAGGCCCATGAACTCATTGATATGGTGGCCAATAACCAATATTTCTTTGCTCATCAAAGAAACCGCCAACCATCACAAAGAAGAGGAGTAATGGAGCTAGAAGGAGTGGATTCAATCCTGGCTCAAAACAAACTAATGCAGCAGCAAATTCAACAACAATTTGAGCAAATGACCAAGAGGATTGATAGCCTCCAAGTTGCAGCAGTTAACACTAGCCAACCATCAACCACATGGGGGCAAAATGAAGAAGTTCAAGAAGAGCAGCAGCAGGAACAAGTCCAGTACATGCATTCGAATCCAAACGAGTTCTATGGTGACACTTACAACCCCTCATGGAAGAATCACCCCAACCTCAGATGGGGAGACACTCAAAACCACCAACAACCATGGCAGAGGAACTTAAACCAAAACAACCCAAGAAACAACCAAAATTACAACCAGCATCAAACCAACCAAAACACCTACAGGAAACCTCAAAACAACTACCCCAACCTCAACCAATACCAATCCAATAACCAACCCATTAACCAAAATGCCCACCATCCACCACCTACAACTCACAACCCACCACAAGCACCACCTGAATCCCAAAGACTCACAAACTTGGAGGCCTTGATGGACAAAATGATGAAATATCAGGAAATGGCAACCAAAAACCAAGAAGCATCAATAAAAAGCCTAGAGAGGCAGATAGGGCAAATCTCCAAGCAAATCTCTATTGAGAGACCTTCAAGCTCACTGCCTAGTGACACAATCCCAAATCCCAAGGAGGAATGCAAGGCAATCCAATTGAGAAGTGGGAGAATACTGATGGGCAACAATGACACTACAAAGAAGCAAAAAGAGAGCATCAAAGAACCAACAGAGGATGAGAAGCAAACAAAAGCAGATCAAGCTAAGGATCAAGAGGAGATGCCAACCAAAAGCACTGAGAAACTCAAGGAGAAGGACAACCAGCCACATAGCTCAAGGGAAATGACTCAAGGGCAGCAGCAACTAGGAAAGAGCATCACACCTCCATTACCATATCCTCAGAGATTCAACAAAGAGGTTAAGGACCAACATTTCCACAAATTTCTTGAGACCTTCAAGAAGCTGGAAATCAATATCCCTCTAGCTGAAGCACTTGAGCAGATGCCTCTGTATGCCAAGTTCTTAAAGGACATTATCAATAAGAAAAGAAGTTGGGATGAGAAGGAAATCGTATCACTCACTGAGGAATGCAGAGTCTTGATTCAAAAAGGGCTGCCTCCCAAGCTTGAGGACCCAGGGAGTTTCTTGTTACCTTGCACCATTGGGGAAGTAACCGTCACTAAAGCAATGTGCGATCTCGGAGCAAGTATTAATTTGATACCGTCCTCCCTGGTGAAAAAGCTGCACATAGAGGAAGTCAAACCAATACAAATGTCGCTGGAGCTGGTAGATAAGTCAATGGTGCACCCTAGGGGTGTAGTTGAAAATCTCTTGGTCAAGGTGGATAGCTTTATATATCCTGCTGACTTTGTGGTCCTAGAGTCAGACGAGGATGATGGTGACTCTGTTATACTAGGAAGGCCATTCTTGGCCACTGCTAGAGCCATCATAGACATAGAGAAAGGGGAGTTGACTCTCAGGATGCATGATCAGAGTGTCATTCTAAAAGTCTTACCAGAGGCACAGTTTAATGAAAAGAAGAAAGACTATATGAAAATTGACAAGGGAGAATCACAGTTGAAGGAAGAAAATGACAAGGAGAGTCAAGGCAACATCCCAAAGATAAGAGTTGTGCAGATTGATGAAGGAGCCCAAGAGGATATTGGAGTATTAGCCACTGAGAAGAAAAGTCCCCAAGTGAAGCCCACGGCCAGAAAAGAAAGATCAACAAAAGGAAAGATGAAATGCAGAAACAAAACAAAAAGGGGTTGGAAGAACAGAAAGATCCCAACAGAGGGGCTTTCCAAAGGTGACAAAGTGCAACTGATATATCAACAGCTGGGGGCAAACCAACAAACTGAGGACTACTACACTGTCAGCAACATACTCTCATTAGAGCATGCTGAAATTGAACACCAGAGAACAAAGAAGAGGATCACAGTCAGGGGAGACAAATTGAGGCTCTACAAGCACTATGATTTTCAACCTCCATGATCAAAGAATGAAGGATGTCAAGCTAGTGACATTAAAAGAGCGCTTGTTGGGAGGCAACCCAACATGAGGTAGTTTTCTTTTCATAGCTTTTTCAATAAAAAGGTTGAATAATTGGTATGTATCGCAAGGAGCTAAGTTTGGTGTTCCACACCAAAACAAATTAAGAGAGAATGAAGCATTCTAAGTTTGGTGTTCCACCAAAATCTCACTTAAAAGCACATTCTCACTTCCTGCACAAAGCTAGCTCCAAGCAATCAGACAAATCATTCAACCATTTAATTACTTTCTAGTTTTAGTTTTATAACCTTTAGCAAGGACACAAGATTTTACATATAGTTAATCTGTTGCATCAGAAGAAGTGGCAAGGAATTAAGTTTGGTGTCCCCACACCAAATTAAATCCAAAAGCCACATTCAATTCATGCATACTAACCAGTCACCTAAGAGCTTGAGAAGCAAGCAACTTTTGAGAATTGTGCAGGGAACTAACCACCATTTGAAGACATTATGCATTATAACTCAAAAGGGACACAACAGAAGGAAAAACAAAAGAACTGCAAACCAATAGGTTGTATATACACTTAATCTTTGCTGTTGAGAAATGTTTTGAGTATGTTCTGTTAAAGTGTTCATTTAGTTCAAACAGAGTCAATTTTCTTTTAAAATAAGTAAACTAGTTTAAGTTTGTGCTTGTGTTTACTTCCACTTGACTAAAAGCATGTACTGTCCCCTGCCTCTTTAATTCAATAAAAGGAATGTTTGAATGTGAAGTGAGATGGTTCATTGTTAGAAAGAAGTAGAATAAAGGTAAATGGTGGTATGTGTGTGAGTGTATAATAGCTCACTGTTAGTGAATAAGTGAACTAGAATGTCTCATTTTAAGTATAAAGTAGCTTACTGTCTATGAATCTCAATAAGAAAATCCTTGGCTTAAAAGAAAAACAAAAAGAAAGAAAGAAAAAGAAAAGATAGCCAAAAGATGGCAGAACCAAAGAAAACAAAAAGAAACAAAGCTGGACACCAATAGCTTGAACCTTAAAAATATATGCCTGTGGTGTCTGTGTATTAGGATCTGCTTGGACTACTAAGCTCTTTGGAGTGCTTTAACACTCGGTGACTTGGATTAACTAATCCGGGATCATCAGCTGAAAATCCACTATCAAAAGCAACCTAACTACAAGGCATTTAGTAACCAAAAAGGTGCTGGGCATCAATGTTTAAAAGGAAAGGTAAGCCAAGTGTCCATGGTGAATAATGTGTCAAGTATACAGAAAAGAAAATGAACTTGCTACACATGACACTCAAATAAAGCTTTGAACAAAAAAATTAGCCAAGGATAAAGAAATAATGAGAAGTCATAGCAATAAGTTACTCGAAGCTTGAAGGAGACTTTCTAGGCCTAAGAATCAATAAGGAGTGAGTATTGCATATCCACACAAAATCCCATGAACTACCAATAACATTCTGCTAGCATGAACATTCTCTTTCATTTCATTCTTTCTTCTTAATAAGTCATTTCTTGCTTGGGGACAAGCAAGCTTTAAGTTTGGTGTTGTGATGACAAGTCATCTTAGCCTAGTTTCACTAGTCTTTTTCTTTTGTTTTCACTTAAATTATGCACTTTCTTGAGGCTTAAGCAAGCTAATTTAGGTAGATTTTCATGCTTCCTTTGATTGAATCAACCATTTGTGAATTAATGCTTTTTCATGAGGTTTGATGCCATAATTGGTGCATATTAGGATAGAATGATCATCTCATGATTTCAAGCATAGCTTTGATGTGTTTGGTTGGTTTATGATAGGTGAAGAAAGCTTGGAAAAGGATTGAAGTGAGAAGGAATGGCTAGAAGCTAAGAGAAGACAAGGAATTAAGTGAAATTGAACCAAGAAGAATGAAGTTGGAGTTGAAGTTAGCCTCAACGTTAGCCCCCTAACTTGGAGGCTAACGTTGGAAGCTCAAAATTGCTCCCAGGGTTAGCCACGTTTGCGCCAACGTTAGCCCCCTAACTTGGAGGCTAACGTTGGCATGAGAAATTCTCCCCAGGGTGTGCTAACGTTGGCGCCACTCCAACTCAAAGCAAGGCCAACGTTAGGGTCAAAGTTAGCCCCCTAACGTTGGCCCAAACGTGAAGTGCAGCAAATTTGTTTTGCTGCTAGAAAAAGTTAGCTTTGAAGTTAGCCCCCTAACTTTGAGGCTAACTTTGAATCCAAATTTGCAAAACTCAATTCCGGTTCAATTGGTTCACTTGGGTTCCTCTCCAAACTTCAAGAGCAATCAACCAAGGCCTCTTTCAACCCAATTCCACCAAGAGCAAAGGCCCAATTCAAGGCTTGAAGATCAATTGAAGAAAGTGTATAAATAGGCTAGAATTCAAGTTATTCGGGGAGCTTCCTTTTTGAGTTTTCAGAGAGTTTACTTTTGGTTTTGGGGAGCTTGAATGATCTTTATTTTCTGAGTTTAATTGCTTTCAATTTCAATTACACTTGTCTTGGATCTTGGGTTAGAGAATTGAAGGAATTCTGTTTCAATCTCACCTTAGATCTCTCTGTTGATTTTCACTGCAATCTAATTTCCAATTCGGTTCATTGCTTCTTCATCTAATCTCTTTACAATTTCCAATTCCTTTGCTATTGTTCTTGTTGGATCTAGGAAGGCATTGAGATCTAGACTTGGTTTTCTAGTCTCTTGGGTCCTGAGATCTTGATTCATCTTTTCAATTCCCTGTTTCTTGCTTTACTTGTTCATTTACTTGTCTGTTGAATTCAATTCAATCCCAATTCCCATTTACTCTTCTGGTTGATGCAATTTACTTTTCCTTTGTTTAATTTCTGCAAATCCAAGTCCCAATCCCCTTTACATTTCAAGTTATTTACATTTCTTGTCATTTAAGATTCTTGCAATTTACATTACTTGTTCTTTAAGTTTCTGCCATTTATTTTCTTGCTCTTTAAGATTCAGCAATTTATTTCTTGTTCTCTTTACTTTCAATGCAATTTAAATTCTGTAAGTTACCCATCAATCAACCAAATCTTGATTCGCTTGACTAAATCAACCACTAAACTAAAATTGCTCAATCCTTCAATCCCTGTGGGATCGACCTCACACCCGTGAGTTTTATTACTTGATGCGACCCGGTGCACTTGCCGGTTAGATTGGTGTTGTTTTAGAAGAGATTCTTGTCTCAACCAAAATTTACCCATCAAGTTTTTGGCGCCGTTGCCGGGGATTGATTAGATTGACAATGATTAAGTGAGGTGGTAATTTAGATCAAGCACTTTTTCTTTATTTTTGATTAGCCCACTAACTGTTTGTTTATTTGCTTAAACTAACTAAACCTTCAATTTAGCAGTAGATTGAAGTATCATTGGTGTGTGCATCTCTCATGTTATGCTTGTATGTCAGGTACAAGAAGAACCACACTAAATTTTCATGAACAAGATGAGAGGACCCTCAGGAGGTTAAGGAGAGCTGAAAGAGGGAAAAATATTGTTGGAGAAGAGGAATCAGAAGAAGAATTTCATGAGATGGAAGAACATTCAACTAATCCACCAGGAGGAGCAGAGAACAACAATGAAAACCCACCTCAGAGGAGAGTTTTGGCTTCCTATACCTTTGCCAATCCTAGACATTGTGGAAGCAGCATCTTGGCTCCAAATGTCAATGCAAACAATTTTGAACTTAAGCCACAACTCATCACTTTGGTTCAGAACAATTGCTCTTTTGGTGGAGGATCACTTGAAGACCCACACCAACATTTATCCACCTTCTTGAGGATATGCAACACTGTCAAAACTAATGGTGTGCCTCCTGACAGTTACAAATTGATGCTATTCCCATTCTCTCTTAGGGACAAGGCCACTCAATGGTTGGAATCATTTCCAAGAGACAGCATCAATAACTGGGATGATTTGGTAACCAAGTTCCTCGCCAAGTTTTATCCACCACAGAGGGTTATAAGGTTGAAGGCCGAGGTACAAACATTCACACAAATGGAGACTGAACCCATCTATGAGGCATGGGAGAGGTACAAGGCTCTAGTCAGAAAATGTCCCCCTACCATGTTTAATGAATGGGAGAAGCTGCAAAACTTCTATGAAGGCTTAACACTGAAGTCTCAGGAATCCTTGGATCACTCAGCTGGAGGTTCCTTGCAACTCATGAAAACTGCAGAGGAGGCCCAAGAACTCATTGATATGGTGGCCAATAACCAATATTTCTTTGCTCATCAAAGAAACCGCCAACCATCACAAAGAAGAGGAGTAATGGAGCTAGAAGGAGTGGATTCAATCCTGGCTCAAAACAAACTAATGCAGCAGCAAATTCAACAACAATTTGAGCAAATGACCAAGAGGATTGATAGCCTCCAAGTTGCAGCAGTTAACACTAGCCAACCATCAACCACATGGGGGCAAAATGAAGAAGTTCAAGAAGAGCAGCAGCAGGAACAAGTCCAGTACATGCATTCGAATCCAAACGAGTTCTATGGTGACACTTACAACCCCTCATGGAAGAATCACCCCAACCTCAGATGGGGAGACACTCAAAACCACCAACAACCATGGCAGAGGAACTTAAACCAAAACAACCCAAGAAACAACCAAAATTACAACCAGCATCAAACCAACCAAAACACCTACAGGAAACCTCAAAACAACTACCCCAACCTCAACCAATACCAATCCAATAACCAACCCATTAACCAAAATGCCCACCATCCACCACCTACAACTCACAACCCACCACAAGCACCACCTGAATCCCAAAGACTCACAAACTTGGAGGCCTTGATGGACAAAATGATGAAATATCAGGAAATGGCAACCAAAAACCAAGAAGCATCAATAAAAAGCCTAGAGAGGCAGATAGGGCAAATCTCCAAGCAAATCTCTATTGAGAGACCTTCAAGCTCACTGCCTAGTGACACAATCCCAAATCCCAAGGAGGAATGCAAGGCAATCCAATTGAGAAGTGGGAGAATACTGATGGGCAACAATGACACTACAAAGAAGCAAAAAGAGAGCATCAAAGAACCAACAGAGGATGAGAAGCAAACAAAAGCAGATCAAGCTAAGGATCAAGAGGAGATGCCAACCAAAAGCACTGAGAAACTCAAGGAGAAGGACAACCAGCCACATAGCTCAAGGGAAATGACTCAAGGGCAGCAGCAACTAGGAAAGAGCATCACACCTCCATTACCATATCCTCAGAGATTCAACAAAGAGGTTAAGGACCAACATTTCCACAAATTTCTTGAGACCTTCAAGAAGCTGGAAATCAATATCCCTCTAGCTGAAGCACTTGAGCAGATGCCTCTGTATGCCAAGTTCTTAAAGGACATTATCAATAAGAAAAGAAGTTGGGATGAGAAGGAAATCGTATCACTCACTGAGGAATGCAGAGTCTTGATTCAAAAAGGGCTGCCTCCCAAGCTTGAGGACCCAGGGAGTTTCTTGTTACCTTGCACCATTGGGGAAGTAACCGTCACTAAAGCAATGTGCGATCTCGGAGCAAGTATTAATTTGATACCGTCCTCCCTGGTGAAAAAGCTGCACATAGAGGAAGTCAAACCAATACAAATGTCGCTGGAGCTGGTAGATAAGTCAATGGTGCACCCTAGGGGTGTAGTTGAAAATCTCTTGGTCAAGGTGGATAGCTTTATATATCCTGCTGACTTTGTGGTCCTAGAGTCAGACGAGGATGATGGTGACTCTGTTATACTAGGAAGGCCATTCTTGGCCACTGCTAGAGCCATCATAGACATAGAGAAAGGGGAGTTGACTCTCAGGATGCATGATCAGAGTGTCATTCTAAAAGTCTTACCAGAGGCACAGTTTAATGAAAAGAAGAAAGACTATATGAAAATTGACAAGGGAGAATCACAGTTGAAGGAAGAAAATGACAAGGAGAGTCAAGGCAACATCCCAAAGATAAGAGTTGTGCAGATTGATGAAGGAGCCCAAGAGGATATTGGAGTATTAGCCACTGAGAAGAAAAGTCCCCAAGTGAAGCCCACGGCCAGAAAAGAAAGATCAACAAAAGGAAAGATGAAATGCAGAAACAAAACAAAAAGGGGTTGGAAGAACAGAAAGATCCCAACAGAGGGGCTTTCCAAAGGTGACAAAGTGCAACTGATATATCAACAGCTGGGGGCAAACCAACAAACTGAGGACTACTACACTGTCAGCAACATACTCTCATTAGAGCATGCTGAAATTGAACACCAGAGAACAAAGAAGAGGATCACAGTCAGGGGAGACAAATTGAGGCTCTACAAGCACTATGATTTTCAACCTCCATGATCAAAGAATGAAGGATGTCAAGCTAGTGACATTAAAAGAGCGCTTGTTGGGAGGCAACCCAACATGAGGTAGTTTTCTTTTCATAGCTTTTTCAATAAAAAGGTTGAATAATTGGTATGTATCGCAAGGAGCTAAGTTTGGTGTTCCACACCAAAACAAATTAAGAGAGAATGAAGCATTCTAAGTTTGGTGTTCCACCAAAATCTCACTTAAAAGCACATTCTCACTTCCTGCACAAAGCTAGCTCCAAGCAATCAGACAAATCATTCAACCATTTAATTACTTTCTAGTTTTAGTTTTATAACCTTTAGCAAGGACACAAGATTTTACATATAGTTAATCTGTTGCATCAGAAGAAGTGGCAAGGAATTAAGTTTGGTGTCCCCACACCAAATTAAATCCAAAAGCCACATTCAATTCATGCATACTAACCAGTCACCTAAGAGCTTGAGAAGCAAGCAACTTTTGAGAATTGTGCAGGGAACTAACCACCATTTGAAGACATTATGCATTATAACTCAAAAGGGACACAACAGAAGGAAAAACAAAAGAACTGCAAACCAATAGGTTGTATATACACTTAATCTTTGCTGTTGAGAAATGTTTTGAGTATGTTCTGTTAAAGTGTTCATTTAGTTCAAACAGAGTCAATTTTCTTTTAAAATAAGTAAACTAGTTTAAGTTTGTGCTTGTGTTTACTTCCACTTGACTAAAAGCATGTACTGTCCCCTGCCTCTTTAATTCAATAAAAGGAATGTTTGAATGTGAAGTGAGATGGTTCATTGTTAGAAAGAAGTAGAATAAAGGTAAATGGTGGTATGTGTGTGAGTGTATAATAGCTCACTGTTAGTGAATAAGTGAACTAGAATGTCTCATTTTAAGTATAAAGTAGCTTACTGTCTATGAATCTCAATAAGAAAATCCTTGGCTTAAAAGAAAAACAAAAAGAAAGAAAGAAAAAGAAAAGATAGCCAAAAGATGGCAGAACCAAAGAAAACAAAAAGAAACAAAGCTGGACACCAATAGCTTGAACCTTAAAAATATATGCCTGTGGTGTCTGTGTATTAGGATCTGCTTGGACTACTAAGCTCTTTGGAGTGCTTTAACACTCGGTGACTTGGATTAACTAATCCGGGATCATCAGCTGAAAATCCACTATCAAGAGCAACCTAACTACAAGGCATTTAGTAACCAAAAAGGTGCTGGGCATCAATGTTTAAAAGGAAAGGTAAGCCAAGTGTCCATGGTGAATAATGTGTCAAGTATACAGAAAAGAAAATGAACTTGCTACACATGACACTCAAATAAAGCTTTGAACAAAAAAATTAGCCAAGGATAAAGAAATAATGAGAAGTCATAGCAATAAGTTACTCGAAGCTTGAAGGAGACTTTCTAGGCCTAAGAATCAATAAGGAGTGAGTATTGCATATCCACACAAAATCCCATGAACTACCAATAACATTCTGCTAGCATGAACATTCTCTTTCATTTCATTCTTTCTTCTTAATAAGTCATTTCTTGCTTGGGGACAAGCAAGCTTTAAGTTTGGTGTTGTGATGACAAGTCATCTTAGCCTAGTTTCACTAGTCTTTTTCTTTTGTTTTCACTTAAATTATGCACTTTCTTGAGGCTTAAGCAAGCTAATTTAGGTAGATTTTCATGCTTCCTTTGATTGAATCAACCATTTGTGAATTAATGCTTTTTCATGAGGTTTGATGCCATAATTGGTGCATATTAGGATAGAATGATCATCTCATGATTTCAAGCATAGCTTTGATGTGTTTGGTTGGTTTATGATAGGTGAAGAAAGCTTGGAAAAGGATTGAAGTGAGAAGGAATGGCTAGAAGCTAAGAGAAGACAAGGAATTAAGTGAAATTGAACCAAGAAGAATGAAGTTGGAGTTGAAGTTAGCCTCAACGTTAGCCCCCTAACTTGGAGGCTAACGTTGGAAGCTCAAAATTGCTCCCAGGGTTAGCCACGTTTGCGCCAACGTTAGCCCCCTAACTTGGAGGCTAACGTTGGCATGAGAAATTCTCCCCAGGGTGTGCTAACGTTGGCGCCACTCCAACTCAAAGCAAGGCCAACGTTAGGGTCAAAGTTAGCCCTCTAACGTTGGCCCAAACGTGAAGTGCAGCAAATTTGTTTTGCTGCTAGAAAAAGTTAGCTTTGAAGTTAGCCCCCTAACTTTGAGGCTAACTTTGAATCCAAATTTGCAAAACTCAATTCCGGTTCAATTGGTTCACTTGGGTTCCTCTCCAAACTTCAAGAGCAATCAACCAAGGCCTCTTTCAACCCAATTCCACCAAGAGCAAAGGCCCAATTCAAGGCTTGAAGATCAATTGAAGAAAGTGTATAAATAGGCTAGAATTCAAGTTATTCGGGGAGCTTCCTTTTTGAGTTTTCAGAGAGTTTACTTTTGGTTTTGGGGAGCTTGAATGATCTTTATTTTCTGAGTTTAATTGCTTTCAATTTCAATTACACTTGTCTTGGATCTTGGGTTAGAGAATTGAAGGAATTCTGTTTCAATCTCACCTTAGATCTCTCTGTTGATTTTCACTGCAATCTAATTTCCAATTCGGTTCATTGCTTCTTCATCTAATCTCTTTACAATTTCCAATTCCTTTGCTATTGTTCTTGTTGGATCTAGGAAGGCATTGAGATCTAGACTTGGTTTTCTAGTCTCTTGGGTCCTGAGATCTTGATTCATCTTTTCAATTCCCTGTTTCTTGCTTTACTTGTTCATTTACTTGTCTGTTGAATTCAATTCAATCCCAATTCCCATTTACTCTTCTGGTTGATGCAATTTACTTTTCCTTTGTTTAATTTCTGCAAATCCAAGTCCCAATCCCCTTTACATTTCAAGTTATTTACATTTCTTGTCATTTAAGATTCTTGCAATTTACATTACTTGTTCTTTAAGTTTCTGCCATTTATTTTCTTGCTCTTTAAGATTCAGCAATTTATTTCTTGTTCTCTTTACTTTCAATGCAATTTAAATTCTGCAAGTTACCCATCAATCAACCAAATCTTGATTCGCTTGACTAAATCAACCACTAAACTAAAATTGCTCAATCCTTCAATCCCTGTGGGATCGACCTCACACCCGTGAGTTTTATTACTTGATGCGACCCGGTGCACTTGCCGGTTAGATTGGTGTTGTTTTGGAAGAGATTCTTGTCTCAACCAAAATTTACCCATCACAACTTTACTGCAGTTCTTATGCATATCTTTACTTGATTATGTACTTAGGTATTTTTCAAAATTCTTGAAGGAAAGAATTTTGGCCTTTATTCCAGTTGACCTTCGTTTGACAAACTTCACCTAAATTATTTTAATTTGAATTTGGTTTAGCATAACACATTATTTACGCATTTGTTGTTCTTTTAAAAATATTTGACTCATATCTTTCCTTTTAAGAACGGACCAATTCCTTCTTAAGCTTTTTATTTTAATGGATATCATACTTGATTCTGTTTTGAATTATTCTTTTACATCTTCTGAGTATTACCATTAATCTCAGTTTTTATTCTCTTGTGAATCTCATTTTTATTTGAGCCAGCTTGATTTGTTTCAATTTAGTGCATCGTTTATCCTCTCATTGTTTTTACTAGAGTTCTTTAGTCAAAGATTCTTTCTTGAGAATTTGCTATTGATGCGTTGATTTCCTTTTAGCGTGTCCTAATCTTCTTGAATGTTCTTGTGAGGTGGTGATTTCAAGTATACTCTTGGAGTTTTATTTTGAACTTTTTTAAAGAAGTTTTGAATTCTCTTTGAAGTAATTTCAAATTAAATTTTTCTGTTGCTTGATTGTAATTGAAACCATCCCTTAGATTCTGATAAAGTTGTTTTGAATTTTTTTCATGCACTTCTTTATATGAAGCTCTAAAAACCTTGTCACGCATACGCAGTATTGGCGCGCGTACTCGAAGATGAACTTTTTCAGACAATCGTGTACGTGGCAGTTGGCACGCGACGTAGACCAGCCTTTTTGTTTTGCGCACTCACATACACGGAGGTGGCATGCGCACGGGAGATGAGAATTTTAGGACCCATGTGTACGTGGAACCCTATTTTTGCTAAAAATGTGTTTACAAAAAATTTCACCTCGGATTTTCTTTCTAAATATAAATTGATTTCTTCTTTTGTCCTTTCCATAACTTTTATACACGTTTGCTTGAATATGAACGTTGAGAATTTTTGAACAAACATTTGATTTTCTTCCGAGTTTTATACATGCTTTTGATTAAGTTGTGCACCTAACTATTTTTTATCTAAATACTTGAGGAAATATTTTTGCCCTTAACCAAACTGGTGTTCATTTTGTTTCAAAGCTCTATAAAATCTATTTCAACATGAAATTGTATTAATGTAATGCCACATTTATACTTTTATTATTCTTTTACAAAGTGTTTGTTGCGCATCTTTTCTTTGAAAACTTGAAATAGTTTTTGAAATGTTTTTCACTCTTCATGAGCAATGCATTCGAAAGTAATTTTTAATCCTACTCCTGAGTCTTGTAAGCTTTGTCTTCGGTTGTAGACATTCTTCTTTTGTAAAACTCATACTTCTTTGACTCAGTTTAATCTTGCTTAAACTACTACACTGTTTTTCTTTTTATCATTTTTATTGAACTTCTTTGATTCGTGGGTCATTCCTGAGGTTGCCAAAGTGATTTTTTTTCTAGCACTCTTCATTCCTTGTACATCGTTGATTACTTGTGATCCCAACAATCCTTTCAAATTCTTGGTGATATTGTCCTTCTCACTTGTCCTTTTCTAAGGTATAGTACCCTTCTAAGTAAACTCAAGAATTATTTTAATGTCACATGTGACCTTTAGGTATAGTAATCCGATGCGTTAGTTCTTTAAGACATGGTTTTTGGATACGAAAGGTGAAGTGGTAAGTGTCCAATGTTATGAGAAGTTATGGGAGTTTCATTTCTCGCAAAAGGGGTTTACGGATGTTAGGCTTGTGCTGGTTTTGGGGTTGTGAAGTGATTGATGGAGTTAGAAAGTTGGAAGTTCTAAAGTGGGAACAAGATCTATAAGCAAATTTTATATCCGTTGTATAAATACCAGCCTATTTTGTAGCTTTTTGCCACATTAACTATAGCTTTACTTTGTGAACGCCTATCTTGACTTGCACCCTATTTTGTTTCTTCAAGTTTTTGTAAAGTCTTGAAACCATATAACCTTTTTGCATCAAGCCTATCTTGTATCTTCTTCCTTACACCATACTTTACCCTTATATTTAAATCTTATGGTTATTCAGTATTTAAACATTTATATATGTATGCCAATATTTCTTACTTTTCTAAAAAGTATTTAAAAAGTAGCGCACTAAGGCTATGTATTATTTTATGTATTACTTTAATTTTCGAGGACAAAAATTTTTATAAGGTGGGTGGAATGTACGACCCAGAATTTTTGAAAAGTCCTATTTTGAACTAATTTCAAATCATATATTTATTTATAGTTTTAATTTCAAAAATTATTTTATTAAAAATAATTAAAGGTAGTTTTGATTAATTGGATTTGAAATAAATTAAGGTTTTATCCAAACTCTATAATTACGGATTATTTTCCTAATTACAATTTAATGTATTAGAAATTCAAAAATAATGAAGTTTGGCTATTTAAATTAGGATTATATATATAATTTTACAATTATTGAGTTATTTTCTATATTTAAAATATAAAGTTGGTAGTTGTGAATTAATAAGAATTTTACATTGATTTGATTTAAATAATTTATATTTATATAATTTAATACTTTAAGTTTTAAAGATAAAGAAAATTAATTATATTACCATGTATTTTCAATTAGAGTAATTGTATGAGAATAAATTAGTATTTTTATACAATAAATAATATTTTAAAGTAATTTTAGAAATTTAATTTAGATTTCCAATTTATACTCTATGACCCAATTTTATTAAAATTACCCTGCTCAAATTAAACCTAAAATTCTCAAATCAAAACCCTAATTTTTCATCTAACACTAACCCTAATTTTTCACTCACCCTTACCCAGATTAATACACACACACGCTGCACTCCACCCCTTCACTCACGATCACACACAAATTCAACACATAACAGAACTAGGAAAAACAAAATAAAAGAAAGAAAGAAATAAGAAAGGGGAAAGGGGGAAGGGACCACGGAGAAGAAGGGAAGAGGGGAAAGAGGAGCCCGCCGGCCAATCGCGCCCTGCCACTCCGCTAGCTCTTCACCGCCGTGCTGCATTGCCGTCCAAGGGAGGAGGAAGGCCGCCGCTGCTATCCGTGAAGCCATCGCCATCGTGGATAAGATATGAGGCGAGAGAGGACCGCGATGGAGGAAGGAACCTCGTTGTTCAATCGCTGTTCAATCACCGTCCGTGGGGAGTCGCTGCTAGTCCACACATTGCCAACATCGCCAGCGTTGTTGTGAGAAGGAGAGACCTACGTCAGAGGAGAAAAGCCGTCGCGGAGCTACCACTGCCACTGTGCCCAGTTGCTGTCGTGAGCTTCATCGCCGCTGCTGGAGGTGCGCCGCCAAGCTCCTACCACCGGAGAACGCCATTGCCGCCGTTGAGATCCACCGCCGGTAATGGTTTTGAGTTTGGTTTTTTGCTCTTTTATATTCCTGGGTTTTTATCTTCACGATGCGGTTGTTGCTTTTGTGGTCACCGGAGCTTTTGGTCACCATTATCGCTCGAGATAGTTGTCGGATCTGCTGTTAGGTCGATTCGTGGTTTTGGTTTTTTCGTTTTGTCATTACTATAACTGTTTATGTTTTGAAAACCCATGCGCTAGTATTCTGTTATATTTGGTTATAAATTCTAAAGTTTTGGTAATGTAGGGTCGTATTCTGAATGTTGCATGTCACTTTAACATTGTTGTGGTTGTTGTGAAAATGGTTTGAGCTGAGTTTGCGGCTTCCGCTGACCGTAGGCCGAGAGAAAAGATTTTTTGTGATGCCTTTGGGTTATGCGTTCGATTATCGAGGTAGGGGATTCTCTAAAAACTAATTTATTTTAAATTGGAATTGTTATAATTATATATGATGTGCGAAATGCCTTTCTAGTGATTATTTAAGTCTTATGAATTGTCTGAATTGTCTTGGATATGGTTGTTTGTTTGTTTGAAATCTTATCTGATTTTGTTAAATTGGAGATTTCTAATTTGTTTGATTTGAAAAGATTTTAATATTTGAAAATCTGTATGTTGTATTATTGGAAACTGATTTAGGGGAAGCGCTGCCAAAATTTCTATAAAATCAAAGACTTTGTTTGAAACGTTATTTTGAATATAATGAATTATGCTTTGAATTGAATTATTCGTAATTAAATTATATTTGAACTTATTTTATTAAGAAAATTATTATATTTTGAATGTAATTTATTTAAGAAAAGAATTATATTTTGAAGTCGATTTAAAGATGAAAATACTTATTAGTTGATTTAAAAGAAACTTGAAATTCGATTAGCTAATTTCACTTTACGACAGTCTAGGAAATGTTTGGAGTTATTCTTTGAAATTTTGATTTAGCAAAACTAAAAAATTTTTTGAGCCTTTAGAAATGCTTAAAATTTAAGGAATGAAATTGAAATTTGTTTTCGGTTTAAATGATTTGGTTTGGGATTAAGTAAAATGGTTTTGAAAATTGGTTTGGAGTAATTGATTACATGACTTGGTTTTGGTTTAAATTCTATTTTATTTATTCAAATAAAAAAGCTAAGGTTTTAGAAATTTTCAATGAATTTAAGGAAATGAGTTATGTTATTCTCCCCAAAAGCCTTGAGACTCTGCTGAGGAATTTTATCACTAAATCCTGATTTAAAATGAATGATTTTGATGACTTTTGGAAGCGAATTATAATTGATATGATTTTGAAATATTTGGATTTTTCGGAAAATGTTACCAAAGAAGTGGGTTTTGGTTTTAAAGGAAATTGAATTGAGAATTTGGAAATTGATGATGAGTTTTGGAACTTGGAGATGAATGAGGGACTTGTTGGTTATTGAAAGAGCGTGTAAGGCACAATATCCCTGGCGTGGCAAATTTTTCTGTCGCAAAAGTGTGTAGGGCACTATATCCGTGACGTGACAGATTTTTCTATCGTAAGAGTGTGCCCGACACTATATCCATTATAACAACCCAATTTCTGGTATGTCATGATCATACTAGAAATTGAACACTACCAATTTGTTTTCCTTAACTTTAGCTAGTATTTATTATATGAGTCAGTTTCATTATTAACTTGTTGCTATTTGATGAGGTAACTTTTTTTTGAAAACGTTCAACCTAATGTCCAGATTGATAAGTGGAATCTATCATAACGAATTGACAAATAATAACATGTAAAACAGTTATATAACAACCATGCATATACACATTTCAAGTAATTAACAACATTCAGTTATCCAACCTTTATTGGAGTACAGATTCAAGATCTGAGTTAAAACACCCCTATATATATATATATATATATATATATATATATATATATATATATATATATATATATATATATATATATAACATCCCAGGCCCAAACCTATTCAAGAAGTCCCTAAACTGGCGCCCAAGTTAGTCTAGACTCTATACTCACCTAATTCCTCTAAACTACAAAAGCGAGGTAAAGTATGTTCTAGGTTTTCAAAACTCGAGTCAGGTGGAAAGTCATCATAGGGCGGAAGATCATCTACCACTCCTCTTCACGATCATACATCATCAAGAGCTTCTCTCTAGTACTTCATTGCGTGGCCACATAATAGCAACATCGTATGGAGAGCTTAGGCTAGAGTTTGTAGATAAACGGGGTGTAGATGTTGGCTGGTCTCACGGTATATACATATAAACAAAAAACAAATCTCGCTCTAGACTCAAAAGACTACCCAGAGCAGAACCCTCTTTGTGAACGGTTGTCAGCGAACTATAGAAGGGTACTCATGCTTCCATCTGAAGGGGGAAGGGAGAGAGAATAGGTAAGAACTGGGGAGTTCTTAGTAGGGTAGGGGTTATTAGTTATGTTTATTAATTCTGTGTTATTTAGCAGATAAATAGCATAATACAGAGAAGCAGTAAACAGAAAAATAGATAAATAGAAAAAATAAAGAAAGAAAAAAGCATAACACAAGTAGAAGAATATAGGAAAATAAAACACAGACACAATGAATAGAATAAAAACAAAGAAAGCATACATTCATACAACAATCATAACAGAGGAAATGCGCAACCAAGTATGATGCATGTGTAGCCCTAGTGCAGGTAATAAGCTCATCTGTTGGTTACTAACTGGCTCCCGACATTACCTAGCAACCTCTATCTGGATATGGCTTTCCTGTTAGCAATACCCACTACAAGCAACCTCTGTCTTGCAAGGTGTCCATTGTAAGCAACCTCTGTCTTGCAGGGCAGCACTTATTCACCGATATACGCCTACTACGCTTACTGTAAGCAACATTTGTCTTACAGGAACACAACACACTCACTGTAAGCAACATCTCTCTCACATGAGTACAACACACTCATTGTAAGCACCCTTTGTCTTACAGGAGCACACTGATCTCTATACCTCTATATGAAACCTCTGTCTTACAGCATAGCATTATAGCTAGGTATCCCAGGAAAGCAATCTCAGTGGTTGCACCACCATCTATCTAATTGCCTCAATGCAGCATGAACATAAAAATATCTCTGGAGTTGCCTTAGTTCAACAAATGACCTTTCAACAGGCCCTCTACTTATTCTTTAATCTCTTTATCATATTACTCTTTTCACTTTGTCTCTTTATTCTGCTCTGATTACTCCTTTCTCTTTGTCCCTTTACTCTGCTCATGTTACTTTTTTCTCGTTGCCTCTTTACTCTGCTTTGGTTTCTCTGTTTAACGTATGTATTTATAGCTTATGTAAATTTTGGTATGAATAGATAGCCTTTCCCAAGTATAGGTTCATTAAGTCTATACTAAAATAGTTTAACTTTTCATATTATACCTAACCCTAGGCGCAACTCAAATACTAACTATGTTGCTCCTAGTTTGCTTACTAATCACCATTAATTTCTATCGTTAGAACTTTACCGACTTTTTCTTCGATTTTTATCTTTTCTTCGACTTTTTATCTTTCCATTGTCTTTGCCTTACTAATATGTTATTACCACTCCCTAAGTGTTTTAAGAAGGTAATTATGAGATTCTACGCTTAAAATTGTTTTTCTAAATCTTTTACGAATAATTGCCTTTTCCTTATTATTTTATTATTTTTAATAAAATATTATTTTTAATTAAATAATATTATTTAATTTTTTATTGTTATTATTTTATTATTAAATTTTCAAAAATTACCTTCTTTTTAATTTTTACTTTATAAATTCACTTTTTACCACCTCTAACTTTTAATATTTTTACTTCAACCATCCTAACTTTTGGAAATTACAAAATAACCTCCCAAACAGAAAAATATTTACTTCCTAACCCTTTTATGGATAAAAAAGGTGTTCTTCATTGCTCTTCACTACAATCAAAGTGTTCTTCATGTCCTTCATAAATTTTTCATATTCTTTCTTTGTTTTCACCTATTTTTCAATCTTTTCAGTAATCGAGTTTTACCATAATTCATAATAAATTAGCAGGAACTAAAACCCCTTAATTTCCACTTGATTACAACACAATTTCAACCCCAATTTGAGGATTAGGGTTCGAAATTCCTGCATCCCTCAAGAACAAAATTCATTGCTTGAATATCATCAAATTTCATCAAATTTTCACCAAAATTTCAATAAGAATCACTCATATAAACAATCAAGTTCAAGAATAACCAAACCATATCATAATCACATATCTCAAACACAATTAATCAAGATTAATTTCTCCAAACCCTACCTTGATTTGCTGCTCCAAATTTCGGTTATGCTTCAAGTGTTCCTAGAGCACTTTTTCCTCCTAAACACATTAAAAACAACTTTGAATCCATAAAACCTCAACTGACCGATCCTTAATCAACATATTAGGAAGGGATTTATCACCTTAAACATGCTAGAAATTGGAGATATTTGGCCCACAAGCCAAGCTAAGCAAGAGATCTAAGGAAGAACATTAAGAAAACACATGTTTATGCATGTGTCCTTGAAAACCAAATTCAAAGGAGAAAGAAACAGCTATCTCACCTTATTTCCAGCCTTGATATGTCACATGGTTATGTAAAGAAAGAAGAGATGATCATTTTGGTCAGATTGGATTTTTGATTTGAGTTTTAGTTCAGAAGAAATCAAGCTTTGAAGATTAGGAACCAAGAACCATAGTTGTAAAAACCGGACCGGACTGGCCGGTTCGATCGGAAAACCGGTGAACCGGACCTATACCGGTCCGGTTCAGTGATTGAACCAAACAAGGAATTGACCTGGTCAAAACCGGTGCGAACTGGTCAAAACCGGTAAAAATCGGTGCGAACTGGTCAAAATCGGTCAAAACCGGTGCGAACCGATCAAAACCGGTGAAGTGGTTTGACCGAACCGTTTGGGAGAAAATATTTCCAAAATGCTTGAGTCTTGTCCTCAAGGAAACCAAAAGGCTCCACAATCACCAGACCACTATGTTTTCTATTAAAATTTATGCAAATTATAATACATATAGATATTTTTCATCAAATAGTTTACTTTTATTTAATTTATTTTAATTTTAATTATAAACTCACTCATTCTTAAATTAACTATATTTTTGTTTAACAATAATTATAAACTCATTTATTTTTTTATAATTATATAATATCTATTAATATTATTTTTTAATAAATACTTGTAGTATATAATAGTATAAAAGATATAAAATAATTAATAAATTATTAAAATTTAAAAATAATAATTATTTTAATATAAAAATAAAATAAAAATATTGATGATAGAGTAAAAATAATAAAATATTTATTGTTCATGTTCAATATTGTTTTAAAATAACTTGATATTTTAAAATGTTAGTAAAAATATGTATTTTAAATTTTAATTTTAAACTTTTGACTATTTTTTATTTTTTATTTACATAGGACCGAGTCAACCGATTCAACCAGTAATCCAACGGTTGAACCAGTGACCCAGTGACCCAGTGATCTGACCGGTTCGATCACCGGTTTGGTTCTGACAACTATGCCAAGAACTTTTCTCACTTTTCTCTCCTTCAAAATTTTGGCCAAAAAGGGGGAAATGAGACAGACTTGGAGGTCTTGGGGGCTGAGGAAAGTCGTGCTTGATGATGATTGGCTAGTTAGGGAGGTGGTTGAAAAATATCTCAGGTGTATAATTACTAAAACTAGATGTATTAAAACACACACTTGATAAGACATCTAGAGATTAATATTTGAAATACTAGTATAAATGACACTAATAACATGATTAACATGAAAATAAAAGATATATGATGAGGCATTAGTATTGCTAAAGTCATCAGAGAGTGCTCGTGTTAATTTGCACCAGTACATTGTGAACCCAGTTAAACCGATCTTCTGTTTTTGGATAAAACAGATCAAATAATTTTATAATATTATTCAATCATCTCTAATATTAATGTAACAATAATATTATATTACTATTTCTCTTCTCTCATGAATCGAGTCTGATTTGTCAAACTGAGACTATTTACGGAAACTAGAATCAAAAGCTCCTAACCGATACGGTTCAAAAACTAGGTTCTTCACGACTACGTTGTCAAACTTATTTCAAAAGAGGTTCTTGCTTATTGATGATATAACGATGATATAGATTGAGGTGCTTGATGATATTTCAGAGATGTTCACTTCACCGATCTTCCAGAAAACTCCGTATCTTTAGAAAAGATCTCGTGTACCTGAAAAGTAGGTTATTACATCCGTGTGTTATGTGAGGTTGGAGGTAGATTATCCCGCTCATATCCTTTCGGATCACAAGAGTGTGCCCGACATTATATCTGTGGGTAGTATGCCCGGCACTCTATTTGTGGGGGGATCCCATTCATATTCGTGACCGAAATGAGACATTCCCATGGGAATCTGTCTGGTTGGCAGTTGAACCGACAATGTAATATCATAGCCAGTAGGATAGACATTCATCATATGCATCTATGTGACATTGCTTTGGTGTGCATATTGTAATTAGTTTGTCTATGTGAATAATTATGTATAATTGCTAATTGCTATACTTGATATAACTACTTTGATTGTGTTTGAACCTATTTACTTGTGTTTGTGACTGAAATTATTTGGATTGTGGTGATTGGATGTTGATTGAGTATTTTGGACCTGAGGCCATATTTGATTATGTGATGGGCCTGAGGCCGTGGCTAGTATGTTTGAGGTCTAGTTCTGTATAAAATATCAAACTGGTTCAGCATAGACTTAATGAACCTATGCTTAAAACAGGATGATCAAATATACAGCTTAGGTAACTTCCTTTACATTTATGGTCTAGTAAGGTATGAAAAATCAAACTAGTTTAGCATAGACTTAATGAACCTATGCTTGGAATAGGTTGGTCATTCATACTGTCTAGGGAAACTTTTAAGATTTTACAAGAAAGAAAAAGGTTTTGGATTTTGAGGAATTAACCAAGTTCTCTTTAAAAAAGATTTTTGGATTTTTGAATATGAACCTATGTTTTTTGAAAAGACATATAAGATGAGCAATGATCATTATACTTTAAAAATTGTTTTATTTTATGTATCTTATTATAGCAATTTCTCTAACCTTCTAGTGAGAACCAGCGAGGACGATGTTCTCACGCCCCTATAGGTTTTTTCCTTTTTCAGGATATGGGCGACGAAGTGTCAGAAGAGTTAATTTCATTTTCTGTTTATTCGATATTTTTGTATTATCTTAGTTAATATTATTTATCTTTCGCCTTTATCTTTACCAATCTTGTAAATGTGATAGGAATTTGTGATATGTAATGTTTGTAAGATAATGATATATATATATATATATATATATATATATATATATATATATTCTTTGTAAGTATTGTATCTGGTCTGTATGTATATATATATGTTTTCAATGAAAAAGTGTTTTGAAAGTGTCACAACCCAAAATGATTCATTACTGGCACTTAGGGAAATAGTCCCCTAGCAAGCCTAACAGATTCAAATATAAGATGAATAAAAAGTTATAGAAATTTTACATAAATAAATATGGATGGATCCTGCCTGTGACATATGGTGCAGATGGCGTCTAAGAACTCAAAAAAGAATATGTACCCATTACAGATCATTACTCTTGAATAGAAAGGCTCAAATAATCAAATATTTATTCCTAAAAAATATTTTTAGAAAAACGGTGTGAGTTTTGCAACTGAGTGACTAGACAATACATCTATAATCCACATGAAACCATATAAACCAATTCAAAACATATAATTTTGAATATAAAAAATTCTTCACTCTTTCAAACATGAGGTATCAAATCAAGTAAAATAATATTTTCTCATCCAAATAATAGTCAATCATATTTTCTCACTCTTAAGACATTTTAAATATATTTCACAATTTCAAAATAGGCGTGTACGAACAAATACTTTAATGTTTCAAAAATACATATTCGAGTAAAATCAAATGCTTTAAAATAATATAAAACTTCTTCAAACATATATATTGTCTCATAAAAACATAAAGTCTCATGTGCATATTAAAATGAGCTTAACAAAGATAAATATTTAGTTATTATAAATCGATTATTAAAACCACTTTAAAATCCTTTGATAGTAATCTTTGAAAGTATAACTAAGCTCAAAGCACCATATATCAAAATAATTATAGACGTAAAGCCAAAATAATTATTCGTACTATTGTACCAGCAAGTGCACTGGGTCATCCAAGTAATTCCTGAGTGAGTCAGGGTCGATCCCACGAGAATTGTGGTTTGAAGCAAGCTTTGGTTATCATGCAGGTCTTAGTAGTCAGGCAGATCAAAAGGTTGTTGGTTGTGAAAGGAATACCGAATTGGAATAAAGCAAAAGAGGTAGAAAATACTGATAAGAATAGGGTTAAGGATTGGAGTTGCTTTGCCTTTCTGAAATAACCCTGGTACTACTGTCTTCTTTGCTTGTGAATAATCTTCTTCCATAGCAGGGTGTATGTGATCAAAGCCATTGCCCGTGGTCATTGATCTCCTCTACTACAGATCAAACACCATTGCCCGTGGTCATTCAATCTGACGGAGGATGAAGCTCTAGCAGTTCATTCTCTTGGAGATCATACTCAAAATACCACAGACAAGGTCAAATTTTTCGGATTAGAGAACGCTGCTTTATGGATTCTAGCCTATACCCCGGAGACCCTAATCTCCTTGGAAATCGGCTGAACTGGTGTCTCGAGAAGTCCCCAACGAAGTCGTGGATTAGCCATCTGAGAGATGTATAAACATAGTTGTTGGCTTGTGCTTTCCTGCCAAGTTAATATGATGAACTGAGCTAATTTGTCAGATCATCCTATTCACCATGTTAAAGGGCGAATATACATCTTAGAATTAATCAAACACAGATCGAAGAAGAAATAGTAATACTTTTATTAATCTATAGGACTCAACAGGGCTCCTCCCCTCAACCTAGGAGGTTTAGAAACTTATAATGAGGTGAAAACAATGGTAAAACTCAAAAATAGTGTGTATCTCCAAAAGAGTTCTGAAGACATTATGTAAAAAAACTCTTAAATGCTAAACAAATGACTAGTAAGGGTAAAATAGTCTATTTAGTGCTAAAATCCACTTCTGGGGCCCACTTGGTGAGTGTTTGGGCTGAGCTTTGATGAGATCCACGTGCTATGAGGTCTCTTGGGCATGGAACGCCAGCTAGGGGGTCTTTATTGGGCATTTGGACGCTGGTCTCTGCTTTTGGGCGCTAGACGCCAGGAAGGGGGCAGGAAGCTGGTGTTGAACGCCAAATTTAGGCCTTTTAATCCGAAGCAAAGTATCAACTATTATATATTTCTGGAAAGCTGTGGAACTCATCTTTCCATAGCCATTGAGAAAGCTCAATTTGGACTTCTATAGCTCCAGAAAAACTCTTCCGAGTTCTGGTAGATCAGATCTAGACAGCATCTGTAGTGCTTTATCTGTCTTTGAATCAGACTTCTGCTCCAGCTCCTCAATTTTAGCCAGAAAATACCTGAAATTGTACAAAAACACAAAAACTAATAGTAGAATCCCAAAATGTGATTTTAACACTAAAACCTATAAAAACTCAATAAAAACAAAACAAAAAACTACTAAAAATCATATAAAAATGATGTCAAAAAGCGTATAAAATATCTGCTCATCATAAAGCCTACTTACAACTTGGCCCCAAGGGACCGAAAATACCAAACCCGAAGTACCAAATTTAGGGTGAGGAGGATTGACATATAATGGAACAAATGAGCGTATAATTTGGACCAGGGCAACAACAAGGTGGAGCTGGCAATAGTTTTGGGAATCCCAAACAGCACAGAACAAAAATTGAATTAAACAAAAGGCAAGGCAGCTTAAATGGTGGTAGAATAGGACATGAAAACTAAAGCAGAATCTGATGAAGGAAAAACAATTCCACACAAACTCACCGGCAAGTGTACCGGGTCGCATCAAGTGGTAATAACTCACAAGAGTGACGTCAATCGCACAGGGATTGATGGATCAAGTAACTTTAGTGAGGTGATTAGTTTAGTCAAGCTAGCAGTGGTGAATTGGGTGAAATTGAGCAATAGAAAGTAAATTGCAGGGAATTTAGACTATAGAAAGTAAATTGACAGAATCTTAAAGAGCAAGAAATGTAAATTGCAACAAACGTAAAGGGGATTTGGTGGTGCTGGAAAATTAAATGAAGCAGTAAATCAAATCTCAGAACAATTGCAGAAGATTTAAATTGCATGAAAGTAAATTGGAAGCAATGGGAACAGAAAGCAACGAGAACAGAAGATTAAAATCAAGCTCAATGTAAATTGAATTGTAGAATTGAAGAAAGGAAAATTTGCAGAAGAGAATTATCAGAAACTGAAATTGCATAAGCCAAATGGAATTCATCACTGAGACGAAAAAGTGCAGAAATATAAAAATGTTTCAAGAGAGCCTTCTATTCTACTCCTACTCTTACTGCTCTTTATTAGAGCCTACCCAATCTAATCGCCTCAATGAAATGAAATTGATGCCCTTATATAGGCTTTACAAAATGAAAAATGAAATTGAAATTGAAAACAAGTTACAATTTAAATAAAATTCCTAATCTAGCTTTTTCTTATGCCTTTGAGTCATGTCAATGGGCTTTGCTTGCTTTGGGGCTTCAATGAAATGGGTCTTGGGTGTTGCCTCCAGTGGAGCGTTAAGTTCACAAAATGAGCGCCCCGTTCATTTAACATGCATGCTCCTGACGTGCGCAAATTTCCTCTCTTGGCACTCTCTCAATGAGCGCTACGCTTGCTTTTCGAACGCTGCCTAGTCTTGCCTCCAGGTGCGCAAATTTTCTCACTAGCGCTCTCTTGGTGAGCGCTGCGCTAGCTTATGGAGCGCTACCCTTTGCGTGCTCCTTTGGTCCTCACTAGCGCTCAACGCTGCTTTAGTGAGCGCTGAAGGCCAAAACCTTGCTTCCCAGCTTGAGATTCACGAAAAAGGTAACAAAATGAGCGTGGCGCTCACTTGGAAAACGAACGCTCATTGTTGGAGCGTTCTTTGCTGCGCTCGCTTTTTTTCACGCTAAGCTTCCTTAGCAAATTAAATGGCTCATTGCATATCATTAACGCCACAAATATTATTAAAGCCTTTAGCAATTTATACTTTAATGCATGGCGTTAATAATTTATTGCATGCATACTTTTATTAACGCCTTGGTTCATTGGCTTTAATAATGTATTACATGCATGCTTTCATTGGCTTTATTAGTAATGCCAATTACTTAACGTAGCGTTCATTCCATTTGGCATTAATAATGAAAGTTTCATCCATGTATGCTTTCATAAGCTATATTTGTTTAATTAGTAATTCCAATGCATTAAATTGACATATGATTCATCCATTGCCAATTGGCATTACTAATAAAAGTTTCATGCATGCATGCTTTAATTATTAATCCATGATAACGCATGCATAAGGCATGTAATGCATATGTATCATGTTACTAATGCCAAGGCTTTTTGGGTCATGGGCCACGCTTTTAAAAGCGTGGCCTAAGGTTCCAAAGCGTGCTCAAACTTTAAAGTGTGCCCCAAAATTCTTCTTTCCTCTTTTTGAGCTTAATTTGTGCTTCTTTTGCTTATTTTGCTTCCTTTTCTATGTATTTCCTACAAAATTTATAAAATCAAAAGATCAAAGAAATATACCATTTAAGCACAAAAACATTCAATATTTAAGCACTAATCATCATTTTCTTGTATGAAAAAGCATAGAAAAATATGACATGATGACATGTCATCACAACACCAAACTTAAACCTTGCTTGTCCCTAAACAAGAAAAGAATCATGCAATAAAGATTGACAATCCAAGGTAAGAAGAATAGCAACTCAATGTTCATAGTTGGCTAGTTTTCTATGCATGCCACAATTACAAAAGAAAGGTAAATGATTGATGCTTCTATCTAGCTCAATTTATGAAATCTTTTTCTTATATTTCTTCCTTGAAACAAGCTTTTGACTTTTTATTATCTTCTCCTTTTGGGTGCTTTGCCCCATGTGTTGGTAACAAAGCTACGACTCTAAATGATTTGTTTTCATGTATTACCACTTGATACATAAGCACAACAAGCATTTAATTAGAGGACTTCTTCAAGCTCATTTGTCATTTGTTTCTTTTCTTTACTATCTAATCATTGATGCTCAGAGTCTTGAGCTTTGAGGGAGTGCTTTTGCACTTGAGCCTAGCCTTGACTCTAAGTGTTTTGTTTTCAATCTTTTTGCTTGATACATAAACACCACAAGTACTTAACAATGGAATTGTCATTGTACTCAGAGCCTTCAGCTTTCTCATTCTTTCCCTTTTTCTTTTCTTGCCTTAATTTGCAATTGCTTTTTCAAGGTTTTCATGATTTCAAGAATTTCATAAAATGTCCTAGATGAAAACTTCAATTAAATAAAATCTAATGCAATTGAGCAACAATTAACCATACTAGCCTTCCAATACTCGTAAGATCATGCTAAGTTCTTCTTTAATTCCTTGTTTGTTTATGATCATGATACTTTGTTGCTTTTGAGCTCACACAATTCAAGATGGTAATCATAATGTCACAGCAAGATGTTACAAATCAAAATTCAGGCTATGCTTATTCATACACACATGTATACATAGAAAATAGCAGACAATCATGCAATTTAAAGTGCTGAAAACAAACGAGAGGAAAAGAAACATTACCACCTTGTAATTCATCTTCTCTGCTATTGTCCTTTTCCTCCTATTCTTTCCCCTTCCCATACCAAACTTAGAATGCTTGCTCATCCTCAAGCAACAATTAAAACAAAGGTGATGGGGTCCAGAATGGACTATGAGTGTCTCACACAATGAAATATTAGTAGTACATGTGTTTAGGAAAGCAAAATGAAAAATAATAGTGAAGGCACAGGAAACAAAGACATTGTGATTGTAAGAATAAGGAGGGTGTGCATGATACATTGCATAAAAGATAAGTGGCACACCAAACTTAGTGTGACACTTTCACTTGGAATTGATTCAAGTATCCAATAAAGATTAGAAATAAATTTTGTTGCATAGCAACACCAAACATAGAATGCAATCATATGTCCATTTATTGGAATTAAGACTAAATGAGACTGTTATATGTTAAATACAATCACCAAGTGAAGCATCTGTCATGAATAAGGATTTCTTGGTGAGGTATTAAACAAAAAATAGTTAAGTAGCAAACTAAATGAAAGCATTAAAAACAAAGAAATGACTAAGGCAAGTAAAATGAAAAAGTGTCAAACCAAAAGAGAAATAACACTGCAAAGGCATTATGATTATGCAGACAAGTGGTGTTGCTGGATTTATTTGCACAGAAAATTAAGTGGCACACCAAACTTAGAAACTTAGTGTGACACTTCCATGTAGAATTGATGCAATCATCCATAGGGATTGAAAATAGATTGTTGCAGGGCAACATCAAACTTAGAATGTAATCATATGCCAATTTATTGAAATTTAAACAAAGTAGACAGAAAAAATAAACAAAGCAAAGGAATGAAATGTTACCTAAGGTTGGGTTGCCTCCCAACAAGCGCTCTTTTGGTGTCATTAGCTTGACATGTTGTTCTTCACTTTCTTCCTTTTCTTCCAGTTTGTTAAGAGGAATGACCTCAAGGAGGAGAAGATTCAGCTATTGTCCCCTGTTTTGCTCTCTCCTCAGCAAGCTTCCTTTTGTTATTTGCTGGATTGATCTTGCTTGCGGGATCAAGGGTAGGATTGTCTGCAGTTGACCTTTTCTTGAATGTTGTCCTTTGTATCTTGGTCACAATCCTCTTCTTGTTGCTCTTGTTAGTTGCCTTCACTTCTTGTATATCAAGACATGGTTGCTATGTGATTATTGGAGTTTTATCTTCAGTAAGAGCCTTTTGAATTGATGGTTTAATGAGCCCTTCATCTATGTAATTCTCTGCTTTACTTGAATTTGGACTTCCTTGATTGTCATCCTCACTTTTTTGTTCCTCCACTTCCTCCTTTGCACTCAACATTTGATTTAATAGCACTTTCATAGTGGAGGTTTGTTGTTCTTCCCAAAATTTCTTCATCTCATCTTCATATCTTTTAATCACAGATTCAAGTGTTGAGAGTTTTTGGTTCAGGGAGGTTTGTGGAGATTGTGAGTTTTCACGTTCCTTTGTCATCTCAAGTGGCTTCTGTGGATATGCAGTTTCAGGTTCAAATGCCTCCTCCACTTCATTTTTCATTGAGATTTTGCTTGACACAGGGGTCTCTTCATCTTCCTTCTCCACCTCTTCCTTTTTATCCACCAATTGATCTTCATCTTCCTTGCTTAGCAATTCTTTGTTTCTCCTTGCTTGCTCCAAATATCCATCCATCTTATTGTAGAGGGTTTCTTGCTCTTTCCAAGAGTCTATGAATGTTTGTAGGTATTGTTCAAATGTTAGCTCAAGGGATGAAGGCTGAGAATGAGTTTCTGGATATGTGGGCATTGTGGTGAAGTTGTTTTGAGTGGTATGGAATAAATCTTGTGAGTTGTCGAATGAATTTTGTGAATGTTAAAATGAATTGTATGGATCTTGGAGGAGACTTTGTGTTGAGGCATAATCAAGTGATGTAGAATTTTCAAATGAGGAACTGTGAGGTGAGGTTGGACAAGTTTGCATAAATGAATTGAAGGTTTGCTCAAGTGATGATGACTCTTGATAAGTGGAGTATAAACTGTCAAATGCTTTCTGGTTTTGTTCCTCCCATCCACAATGTGAATCATTGTAGAATTCATCACAATATGGATCATTTTGTGACATTGGGGGACAATCTTGCATGAATTTATTGAAAAAACACTCCAGTGATGATGTCTCTTGATGAACAAAGTATGGATCATCAAGATCTCTTTGATTTTGACCCTCTCAGTCACAATCTGAGTAGTTGTTATAGCAGTATGAATCATCTTGTGGCTCTGGGAGGTATTCATACTTGTTTATTCCTTGTTGATACTCCCATCCACCATTAGCATAATAACATGAATTATTTTGTGGTGTTGGAAAGTATTCCATGGAATTGTCTTGATCCTTTTCTAAAGCATATCCCCACTGATTGGGTTGCCCAGAATCTGTTAATCCTTGGTGATACTCCCAGCCACCATTAGGATAATAATTGAATCATATTGTGGTGGTGGGTAATATCCCATATGATTTTCTTGCTCATCTTGTGGTTCTGAAGCATATCTCTATTGATTGGAGTGCTCAGAATCTGTGATTTCTTGGTGATATTCCCAGCCACCATTAGAATAGTCAGTTGGTGATGGTGAGTAATATCCCATAAAATTTGTTTGATCACCAGATGAGTTGAACTCCATTTGAATTTTGTAAAATATATCACCAATGAAAATTGAAATTCATGTCACAAGTGAGAATTTCTTAGTGAAGCAATAACTCAAACACCTTGGCATCAGAAAATTAAAAGAACAAAAACAAAGAAAATGCTTAATCTAGACTTCTCACCCACTTAATCATTATCGATCTATATCAATCCCCCGCAACGGCACCAAAAACTTGATGAGGAAAAAATGATTCCACACAATCTCACCAGCAAGTGTACCGGGTCGCATCAAGTAGTAATAACTCACAAGAGTGAGGTCGATCCCACAGGGATTGATGGATCAAGCAACCCTAGTGAGGTGATTAGTTTAGTTAAGCTAACAGTGGTGAATTGGGTGAAATTGAGCAATAGAAAGTAAATTACAGGGAATTTAGATTGCAGAAAGTAAATGACAGAATCTTAAAGAGCAAGAAATGTAAATTGCAGCAAATGTAAAGGGGATTGGGTGCTGGAAAATTAAATGAAGCAGTAAATCTAATCTCAGAACAATTGCAGAAGATTTAAATTGCATGAAAGTAAATTGGAAGCAATGGGAACAGAAAGCAATGAGAACAAAAGATTAAAATCAAGCTCAATCTAAATTGAATTGTAGAATTGCAAAAAGGAAAATTTGCAGAATAGAATTATCAGAAACTGAAATTGCATAAGCCAAATTGAATTCACCATTGAGATGTAAAAGTGTAGAAAAATAAAAATGTTTCAAGAGAGTCTTTTATTTTACTCTTACTTCTACTGCTCTCTATTAGAGCCTACCTGATCTAATCACCTCAATAAAATGAAACTGATGCCCTTATATAGGCTTTACAAAATGAAAAATGAAATTGAAATTGAAAACAAATTACAATTTAAATAAAATTCCTAATCTAGCTTTTTCTTATGCCTTTGAGTCATGTCAATGGGTTTTGTTTGCTTTGGGGCTTCAATGAAATGGGTCTTGGGTGTTGCCTCCGGTGGAGCGTTAAGTTCACAAAATGAGCGCCCCGTTCATTTAACATGCATGCTCCTGACGTGCGCAAATTTGCGCTCTCTTAATGAGCGCTACGCTTGCTTTTCAAACGCTGCCTAGTCTTGCCTCCAGGTGTGCAAATTTCCTCACTAGCGCTCTCTTGGTGAGCGCTGCGCTAGCTTATGGAGCGCTACCCTTTGCGTGCTCCTTTGGTCCTCACTAGTGCTCAACGCTGCTTTAGTGAGCGCTACGCTCTAATTTTGAGCGCTAAAGGCCAAAACCTTGCTTCTCAGCTTGAGATTCACGAAAAAGGTAACTAAGTGAGCGTGGCACTCACTTGGAAAACGAACGCTCATTGTTGGAGCGTTCTTTGCGGTGGTCGCTTTTTTTCACGCTAAGCTTCCTTAGCAAATTAAATGGCTCATTGCATATCATTAATGCCATAAATATTATTAACGCCTTTAGCAATTTATACTTTAATGCATGGCGTTAATAATTTATTGCATGCATACTTTTATTAACGCCTTGGTTCATGGGCTTTAATAATGTATTACATCCATGCTTTCATTGGCTTTATTAGTAATGCCAATTACTTAACCTAGCGTTCATTCATTTCATTTGGCATTAATAATGAAAGTTTCATGCATGCATGCTTTCATAAGCTATATTTGTTTAATTAGTAATGCCAATGCATTAAATTGTCATATGATTCATCCATTGCCAATTGGCATTACTAATAAAAGTTTCATGCATGCATGCTTTAATTATTAATTCATGATAATGCATGCATAAGGCATTTAATGCATATGTATCATGTTACTAATGCCAAGGCTTCCTGGGTCATGGGCCACGCTTTTAAAAGTGTGGCCTAAGGTTCCAAAATGTGCTCAAACTTCAAAATGTGTCCCAAAATTCTTCTTTCATCTTTTTGAGCTTAATTTGTGCTTCTTTCGCTTCTTTTTCTATGTATTTCTGACAAAATTTATAAAATCAAAAGATCAAAGAAATATACCATTTAAGCACAAAAGCATTCAATATTTAAGGATTAATCATCAATTTCTTGTATGAACAAGCATAGAAAAACATGACATGATGACATGTCATCAGAATCAGGAAAAGAGGTTGGACTGGAATAATATTAGGAACGGTTCAGCTCTAGCGGCACCAACCGCTACGGCAGCAAGGATGATGGCTTGGTTCAAGTTCACCTGAACGGCGATGGCGACGGTAACAGTGGCAGAAGCGGATGGTTCCTCCTCCTTCGCATTTCTCTCTCTCCGCGAACTCCTCTCTCTTCGAAGCCCCAATTATGCAACTACGATAAAGGTGAGGATTCCGCTCAACTCCCCGAGCGACGATGAGGACGAAGCCTTCCTCCCCTTTTCTGTCACGCATTTCCTTCTCCTTTATGTCTCATTCTCTTCCGCTTGATCTCCCTCTCTCTCCACTGTTCTATTTTTTGACGGCGACGGTGGCTCCCAGTCCTGTTGTTGCTATCTCTCTCTTCCCTCCTCTCTTCTTCTTCTTGTGTTCCCTCTTTCTCTTTTTATTTTCTTCTCTGAGCATGGGTGAGAATGAGTTTGTGTGGGGGAGCTGAGAGATAGTGAGGAGTGAGGTGAGTGAGAAATGTTGGTGTGTGGTTAGGGTTAGAGAAAGGAGAAAAATATCTAAGAGTGAATCCCGCCGTCTTATTTATTTATTTACTTATTTTTGTGGTTATTACATTCTTTCTCCCTTTAGAAATTTGATCCCCGAATTTCAAATCAATATACTATTTTTAATATCGAGTCTGCAGTACAAATTCCACATATTTTATATAATTAGACTTTGATTCAATGATTGACAATTTTAGGGATAAAGGAAGAAGCCAACATTAAGACAACCTTAGTCAAAATAAATGCAATCACATCATGACATTATAAGTTGAATAGTTTGCACAAATATTAAGTAGGAACGATGCTTTAGACAAAATGCTATTACCAGAGTTTAGGGAAACAATAATAAGTGTTAGAATGATAAAGAAATTTTTTTAGAGTAATCGTTATACGAAAAAGAGTCGTGACAATCATGAAGTAAAATGGATCACGATAAATACACTAGTGATACAAACAAACCATTTCAATGATAATCTTCGACAAACCTAAAAACATTGTTATGATATCTTGCTCATCCATTACTATAGT
The DNA here is from genome assembly GCF_003086295.3 of Arachis hypogaea. Lineage (NCBI taxonomy): Eukaryota > Viridiplantae > Streptophyta > Magnoliopsida > Fabales > Fabaceae > Arachis > Arachis hypogaea. Next base: position 48,137,016 of record NC_092041.1, on the reverse strand, counting down.
AATTCGACTAATTACAACATAACCACATAGTGCAAGATATTTCTTTCAATTAAAGCAAGAAATAAATTTGAATAGCTACCTAAGCTCAAATTATGTATCCAAAGTCCATGAAAATTATATGATAGAGATAAATTTGAAAAGTTTGGTGTGAAAACTTTATGCTAAAGATCAAAACACTTGTTATCTATTGGTGCGCGTGTACGCAAAACGCACACTATTTCGTACAGTAGCAGTACCAGCAAGTGTCCTGCGTCGTCCAAATAATACCTGAGCGAGTTAGGGTCGATCCCACGAGTATTGTGGCTTGAAGCAAGTTATGGTTGTCTTGTAGGTCTTAGTCAGGTGAAATCAGAAGAAGTTAACTAATAGGAATTATATGCTGGGAATAGAGTTGAGAGCTGGAGTTGCTTTGTCTTTCTGAAGTAACTCTGGTACTACTGTCTTCTTTGCTTGTGAATGATCTTCTTCTATGGTTGGCTGTAAGTGATCAAAGCCATTGCTCGTGGTCATTGATCTCCTTTGCTACAGACTGAACGCCATTAGCCGTGGTCATTCAATCTGACGAAGGGTGAAGTGCTTAGCTAGTCATTCTCTTGGCAATCCTACTCAAAATGCCACAGCCAAGGTCGAATCTTCTGGATCAGAGAACGCTGCTTCTTTGGATTCTAGCCTACACCACGGAGACCCTAATCTCCCCAAAAATCATCTGAATTGATGTCTTGAGAAGTCCCCAAAGAATTCGTGGATTAACCATCTGAGAGATGTATAAACATAGTTGTTGGCTCGTGCTTTTCTTCCAAGTACTCAAACGAACCCAAGTAGACGCGGGTGTTTGCCAGGCACGTTTGTCTTAATGTGATGAACAGAGATAAATAGATAGATCATCCTATTCACCACGATGAAGATCGGGATATACATCTCAGAGATAGATCAAACACGGATTGAAGAAGAAACAGTAATACTTTTATTAATTCATAGGACTCAGCATGGCTCCTCCCCTCAGCCTAAGAGGTTTAGAAACTCATATTGAAAGTAAAAAGAATTGAAAAATGAAAATATGGCAGACCTCCCTTAGTGAGAGGTGTAAAAGGTTCTAAAAATCTCCTGAACTGCATAAATAAAGTCCCTTAAATACTAAACGGATAACTAGTAAGGGTAAAACAGTCTATTTGTTGCTAAAATCCATTTTTGGGGCCCACTTGGTGAGTGTTTAGGCTGAGCTTTGATGAGATCCACGTGCTATGAGGCTCCTTGGGTGTGGAACGCCAGTTAGGGGGTCCTCTCTAGCCCTTTGAACGCTGGGCTCTACTCTTTGGGAGCTGGATGCATGGAAGGGGGCAGGAAGCTGGCGTCAAATGCCCGTTTTGGGCCTTCTAATCTGAAGCAAAGTATGGACTATTATATATTCCTGGAAAGCTCTAGAAGTTAGATTTCCATAGCCATTAAGAGCTCTCCATTTAGACTTCTGTAGTTCCAGAAAAGCTCTTTCGAATGTAGGCAGGTCAGATCTAGACAACATCTGTAGTGCTTTCTCTGCCTCTGAATCAGACTTCTGCTCCTGCTCCTCAATTTCAGCCATAAATTTCCTGAAATTGCCCAAAAACACAAAAACTCATAGTAGAACCTATAAAACTTAAATAAAAACTCAATAAAACCTCAATAAAAACTAAATAAAAACTACTAAAAACTATATGAAAGTGATGTCAAAAAGTGTATAAAATATCCGCTGATCACAACACAAAACTTAAATCGTTGCTTGTCCCCAAGCAACTAAAAACATAGTAGGATAAAAAAAAATTAAGATACAATAAATTTCTAAGTTTCAAATTAAGCTTAGTTAAAATCAATTGAGCAGGACTTAGTAGCTTTTTGCTTCTAAATAGTTTTGCCATTTCACTATCCATTGAAACTCAGAGATATTATTGACTTTCCTAGTTAAGCTTATTTTGATTCTTGAACACAGCTTTTTGAGTCTTGGATGTGACCCTAAGCACTCTGTTTTCCAGTATTACCACCGGATACATTCATGCCACAGACACTTCAACAGGGTGAACCTTTTCATATTGTGACTTAGCTTTGCTAGAGTCCTGATAAACCATTATTTTATGGTTTATATTGTGTTTGATTGAGTGGTTTTATCAAGCTTTTCACCCACTTATTCATATGATTAGCATGTATTTACAATTCCTTCCTAGTTTAGTTCTATGATTGAAAACATGCTTCTTTGGTCTTAATTTAGCTAATCTTAATCCTCTCTTATTACCATTCGATGCCTTGATCTGTGTGTTAAGTGTTTCAGGCTTCATAGGGTAGGAATGGCATAAGGAATGAAGAGGAAGCATGCAAAAGTGGAAGGAATACAAGGAATTAAGGAGATGACCACCGAGAAGTCACGTGGTCGCATGGCTCACGCGACCGCGCGAAATGGAAGAAATCACAGTGACGCGCTCACGTGCCTGACGCGACCGCGCGGATTGGAAGCTGCACAAACGATGCGAATGCGTGGACGACGAACACGCATGGTACGAGAAACGTTGAGTGACGCGAACGCGTGGACGACGCGGCCGCGTGACGTGCGCGATTTGTAGAATTTCAGAAGTCACTGACATAATCTTTGGGCCGCATTTCAACCCAGTTTTTGACCCAGAAACACAGATTAGAGGCTAGGAATGGAGCAGAATCAGATCATTCAATCATTACACACAATTTTAGGTTTTAGATGTAGCTCTTAGAGAGAGAGAGAGAGGTTCTCTCCTCTCTCTTAGGATTTAGGATTAGGATTTCTATTAGGATTAGGATTTATCTCATCTTCATATCAGGTTCAATATTCCTTTTACTTTGTATTTCTCTTTTTCTTTCAGATACTTTGATGCTTGTATTACTTATGTTGCCTATTTGGCTTATGCACCATTCATGTTAGGATTTTCTTAAATAATATAAACTGAGGTATTTCAGACTCATGATTGCTTTTCCCTATTTTTTATCTAAATTATTTACTATTGGCTTTGGTTGATTAATTAGTGACTCTTGAGTTGTCAAACTCAGCAGTTGTTGAAATTGGCAGATTCTAATTGATCTAGATCGCTCTAAAGCTAGTGCTCCCACAGGGATTGACTAGGACTTGAGGATCAAGCTAATTAGTCTACTTGACCTTCCTTTGTTTAATAAAGGATAACTAAGTGAGATTAAAACCCAATTCTCATCACATCTGATAAGGATAACTAGGATAGGAATTCCAATTCTAATACCTTGCCAAGAGTTTATTTTATTATTACTATTTTATTTTTCTTATCATTTAACATACTTGTTTCCTTACTTTCAAACCCCAATTTACAAGACTCATAACCAATAATAAGAACATACCTCCCTGCAATTTCTTGAGAAGACGACCCGAGGTTTGAATACTTCGGTTATCAATTTATTTAGGGGTTTGTTACTTGTGACAACCGAAACGTTTGTAAGAAAGGACTTTTGTTGGTTTAGAAACTATACTTGCAACGGGAAATTATTTGAATTCTAGACCACACAAAAGTTCTCTCTTCAAAATGGCACCGTTGCCGGGGAATTGCAAACGTGTGCCTTATTATTGGTTATTGTAAATATTTTTCAAAAAAAATATCAGATTTTTATTTTAAAATTTTTATCTTATCTTATCTTATTTCAAAATCAAATTTCAAATTTCAAATCTTTTTAAAAAAAATCATATTTTTTTTTTCAAAATCTTATCTTATCCTTTTTCAAAAATCATATCTTTTTCAAAATCCTATCTTATCTTTTTTAAAATCTTATCTTTTTCAAAATATTTTCTTTTTGTTAGTTTTTGTTTCTATTTCCTTCTACTACTATGAACTCTCACCCCTTTGGCTATGAGTCTGGTTACAATTATGTTGCAAGAAGAAGAAATTACAATGAGAACAGGCATCAAGGTTGGAACAATCAAAGATGGATGGAGCCACAAGGATTTGATCAACCCTCATGGCAACAACCACCTCCGATGGACTATCAACAACCATTCTGTGATGCATACCAAGGCAATGGCTATGGCGAGCACTCTTTTGATTATCAACAACCACCACCATATGCCTATGAACCCCCTCGTCAACATCATTTTGGACCACCATACTCACAAGCCCCTTTCCGCCATTCACCTCCACATGATCCTAGCCCTTATCCACCATACCAACCACCTTATGAACCATATCTAGAACCACCCCAATTTTAACCCAATTACTCCTAGGAACCACCAGCTCTATATACACCATGTCTATATTCATCAACCCAAGAATCACAGGCTCACTTCGAAGAATCAGTAGATCAATTTCATACAACCCTTCATCAACTGAAGCAAGAAATAAATCAATTATCTTCCAGACGTTTGGACACTCAGGAAACCCCCATGGCTTTATGTGGAGAATCTAATGAAGAACGTAGCATGGAGGAGAAGTTAGAAACTCCGGTGGAAAGTGAGCAGCACAATTTTGTATTGGAACAATTGGAAGAAGCTGCGCCTGCCATTGAAGAGGAAGAAGTGGTTAAAGACTTAGGAGATGCGGAACCTCCATGGGAAATTAAAGTCATAGAGCCTCCTTCAAAGACGTTTGAAATTGATGTTGAGGAGTGTGTACAACCTCCAAGGCATAGCATGGTTGAAGACTTTGAAGGGGACGACCAAGAGATGGATTCAATCATTAATGAATTCTTATCTACATTTGAATCCTCCCCCATTGGACTTGACATGGAGATTAAAGAAGAAGAAGCACAACCTCCCATGCCCTTGGTGAACAATAAAGAAGAAATTGAATCAGAAGAAAGCTACCAAGAGGAAGAGGTTTGGTGGACGAAATTGTGATTCGTACTCTTTATTGTTGTATGGAATTAATTCCCCGATAAGGGCTCCAAAAACTTGGTGCTCAATATCATGGTGTCTAAAATTTAATTCACAACTTCGCACGACTAACCAGCAAGTGCACTGGGTCGTCTAAGTAATATCTTACGTGAGTAAGGGTCGATCCCACAGAGATTGTTGGTATGAAGCAAGCTATGGTCATCTTGTAAATCTCAGTCAGGCGGATAATAATTGATTATTGGGTTTTCGAAAATATAAAGAGATAATTAATTTATTAATAAAGGATAGAAATACTTATGTAATTTCATTGGTAGGAATTTCAGATAAGTCTATGGAGATGCTGTATTCGTTTTGAATCTCTGCTTTCCTACTGCATCCATCCAATCCTTCTTACTCCTTTCCATGGCAAGCTGTATGTAGGGCATCACCGTTGTCAATGGCTACATCCCATCCTCTCAGTGAAAAAGGTCCAAATGCTCTGTCACGGCACGGCTAATCATCTGTTGGTTCTCGATCATGTTGGAATAGAATCCCTTGATTCTTTTGCGTTTGTCATCACGCCCAACAATCGTAAGTTTGAAGCTCGTCACAGTCATTCAATCCCAGAATCCTACTCGGAATACCACAGACAAGGTTTAGACTTTCCGGATTCTCATGAATGCCGCTATCAATTCTAGCTTATACCACGAAGATTCTGATTAAGGAATCCAAGAGATATGCGCTTGGCCTAAGGTAGAACGGAAGTGGTTGTCAGTCACGTGCGTTCATTGGTGAGAATGATGATGAGTGTCACGGATCATCACATTCATCATGTTGAAGTGCAACGAATATCTTAGAACAGGAATAAATGGAATTGAATAGGAAATAGTAGTAATTGCATTAAAACTTGAGGTACAGCAGAGCTCCACACCCTTAATCTATGGTGTGTAAAAACACCACCGTTGAAAATACATAAGTGATGAAGGTTCAAGCATGGCCGAGAGGCCAGCCCCCAAGGTCTAAGAACTAAACGTTCAAAGATTGCTAATACACTAGTAAAAAGTCCTATTTATAATAAACTAGCTGCTAGGGTTTACAGAAGTAAGTAATTGATGCATAAATCCACTTCCGGGGCCCACTTGGTGTATGTTTGGGCTGAGCTTGAATGTTACACGAGCTGAGGCTTATCTTGGAGTTGAACGCCAAGTTGTAACGTGTTTTGGGCGTTCAACTCTGGTTCGTGACGTGTTTCTGGCGTTTGACTCCAGAATACAGAATGGAACTGACGTTGAGCGCCAGTTTATGTCATCTAATCTCGAACAAAGTATGGACTATTATATATTTCTGGAAATCTCTGGATGTCTACTTTCCAACGCCGTTGAGAGCGCGCCATTTGGAGTTCTGTAGCTTCAGAAAATCCGTTTCGAGTGCTGGGAGGTCAGATTCCAACAGCATCAACAGTCCTTTGTCAGCCTTCTTATCAGAGTTTTGTTCAGGTCCCTCAATTTCAGCCAGAAAATACCTAAAATTACAGAAAAACACACAATCTCATAGTAAAGTCCAGAAATGTGAATTTAGCATAAAAACTAATGAAAACATCCCTAAAAGTAACTAAATCATGCTAAAAACTACCTAAAAACAATGCCAAAAAGCGTATAAATTATCCGCTCATCAAGGTTGAAATTGAAGAAGCTTGCAAAGAGGTGAAAGATGTCAAAGAAGAGCACAAGGGAGTGGAGCTTGCAAGTTCATTAGAAACTCCTCCCCCTAAGTTGCCATCATCCTTCACAACATTCAAGTGGGTAAAATTCATATCCCTTAGCTTTCTAATTCCACTTGAATATGGGCTACTGGAGACGGATGGTCAACTTAGAGATCTTTTTGGCATTAAGAGTAAGAGAAAGATGGTCAGTGGTAGAAGTTGTCAAGCAAGGTTCAACACGGTTGTGTGCTCAAAGTTTAAACGCAAAGGTTAGTATAAAGCTCAACTGAATTGGTCTAGGAAGTTGTTTGGCCGCTTTAGTGAGAATTCAGATTGCTTGCCACCCGGATGGAACAATATTGCTCAACAAGAAGACGGGTGTAAAAGTAAGGTTTGGGACCCCGGAATTCATTCTGGCAATCAACACTCTTGGGGCCTTGTCACTTGCTTTAACTGAAGGCTTTCTGCGCCTAGTTTGGGATCCCGGAGGCTACTGGAATTCCAAACATTGGTGGAGATTTTTGGATGAATACAAGCACAAGGCACCATAACAGGAAGCTCCTCAAATGTACAACTTAAGGACGTTAACTAAAAGTGCTAGGTGGGAGACAACCCACCATGGTATGATCGTTCCTTTTCCACTTTAGTATATTTTTGAGTTTTGATTGAACCTGGAATCATGCATAGCATTCATATTAAGCATTGCATTATGCACACTGCATTATAAAAAAATCATGCACGCGACGCGACAGCGTCGTCGACGCGTCCACGTCATATGTGCGTTGGGAAGAAAAGAAAAGTGAACAGAGAGTCATGCGAAAGTGTGGCTGGAGGTGTGCCTTTGGCACAAATTAATCCACGTGACCGCGTGGATGACGCGATTGCGTCATTAGCAAAATATCTCCCCATGCATCCGCGTCGCCAACGCGACCACGTGGCCCTGTAAAATCGACGTAAAAAGGGTGTATGGCCGAATGTTGAGCTGGAATTGGGTTGGACTCGTGCTAGAAGCACCAGCCCTACTACGCGAATGCGTGCCCCACGCGTCCACATCATTTTTCAAAATAGGCCATCCACGCGATCGCGTCACCCTAAATTTTGGCAATATGCATATAAAACAGAGAGTTGTCGTGCTCGAGGCTGCACTCGCGCCAAAAGCACAAATCAGGTCACGCGATCGCGTGACCCACGCGTCCGCGTCACCTAAACTTACCGCACACCACACGAGCGTGTCACTCACGCGTTTGCGTCGCCTGCGCCGCACAGCTTATCCAGATCAGCCAAGATATCTTATCTTTTCCTCAAATATAAATCTTTTCTTTCCCTTATTATTTCTTTCTTCCCCCTTTCTTACTTTCTTTTTTCTTTTTCCATTGGTGTTAAAATTCTTCTTTTCACCTATTGCATCTTTTCTTGAATTATTCTAGTGCTTCATGACTTGTTTTATTCTGATTGGGTATTATTCATAAGTCAATGCTAATTTTTATAACACTGATATTTCTTTTGCATTGATATGCACTTACACTATCTTGCATTACCCACACTCTCTTCCCTATTGTTGCAACTTTTGCACTATTGATATGCCATTTGCTTCCACTATTTTCTCACTTGCATGTTGTAGCTACCATGTAATTGAGACCTTTATTATTTGGCATTAACACCCATATTTTATTTATGTTCTTATCTTTATTTTCGGGTTACTTTCCTTCCTTTTGCTCTTCTTTCAGGATGGCCACCGAGAAAGGAAAAGGGGAAATGTCTATATGGGGAGACAAACAAGTCCATCTTCACAATCCTTGGAGAAAAGCATCGGTTGGAGCAGCCCGTCCACCTATACATCTTAGCATGCACCAAGGACAGTGCAATATTTAAGTGTGGGGAGGTCGATACCGATCTCCACGGGTTAGTTATTCTCTTCTCAACACCAATGTTTTGTTTTCTTTATTAGTTCATTGTTGCATTGCATAATAGATTGCATATGTAGTTGATTGTTTGCATTTAAGTACTACTTGGTTGAAAAATAATAAGTTTCTTTTTAAGATCCTATTTTTGAAAAATTTCAGTAATTTAAATTAAAAAAAATTAAAATTTTCTATTTGTTAAATTTGTTTGAAGTTGTATTTGGAATATTGTTAAAAGTTAGAACACACAAAACCAGTGGGATTTTGAGCCTATTTGATTCGTTGCATCTTATCAACCAATATTTTATTTTTGGTGTGCGTTTTTCTCTCTAAAATTGTGATCTTTGTCTTGCTTGATTCTATATTTCCATTGTTTAATGCATGCATACACTTATATGATTGAGGCCTTATTTCACTGAGCTTAGATACCCATATGGCCTTACCCTTTTATTATCCTTTGCAACCCAATGTTGAGCCTATTATACCCCTTTGTTCTTTACTTTAGCTCATCACTAACTCTAAGTGGAAAACAATAATGTCCTTAATTTGAATCCTTGATTAGCTTAGACTAGTGAGAGTGCTCAAGAATTAAGTATGGAGAAAGTGTGTTTGGAAACGTTTGGTTTTGGAATTGAGTATGTTAGACTTTGTGTGAAAATATGAAAAATGTTAAGAACATGTTTATGCATTCAATACCTTAATCATATGCATTGAAAAAAAATTATTAAGAAAAGAAAAAAAGAGAAACAAAAAAAAAGAAAAGAAAAAAAAAGAGCAGAAAAATAAAAAGGGGACAAAATGCCTTAAAGTAAATGGCAATAGCAATGCATATGTATTGTACTTAAAACTTGGAATGCATAAATATGTAGAAAATGCAGTTAATGGGTAGTTATTGGTTTTATATTACATGGATTGTCCTAAGTTAGGTGGAAAGTTTATGTTAATTAAGGATTCAGATTTTAGTCCACTTGGCCAAATACAATCCTACCTTGACCCTAACCCCATTACAACCCTTAAAAGACCTCTTGATATGTGTATCTCTGCATTAAATTTTTATTGATTGTTAGATGGAGAGCAAGCTATAGAAAGCAAGATTAGTAGAGAATTGAGAGAATTGACCCTATACACTTGAGAGTTAGAATGATATACACTACCAGTAAGGGTTCAGTGCTTAATTCTATGTTTCCTGCTTTCATGAGCTATCTTCTTCTTGCAAGTTATTTGTATTGTATTTTATGATTTAAATTAGTTAAATCCAGTTCATATTTGTTCTTGAAAGATTTATTTAGTTTTTCACCAAGTAGGTAGAATCATTTTAGCATGTAGTTGCATTCACATTCATAGGTTGCATTGCATGAGTCCTGTTTTTCCCTACTCATTTATTTTTTTTCTCCTTGAGCTTAACATGAGGACATGCTAATGTTTAAGTGTGGGGAGGTTGATAAACCATTATTTTATGGTTTATATTGTGTTTGATTGAGTGATTTTATCAAGCTTTTCACCCACTTATTCATATGGTTAGCATGTATTTACAATTCCTTCCTAGTTTAGTTCTATGATTGAAAACATGCTTCTTTGGTCTTAATTTAGCTAATCTTAATCCTCTCTTATTACCATTCGATGCCTTGATCTGTGTGTTAAGTGTTTCAGGCTTCATAGGGCAGGAATGATGTAAGGAATAAAGAGGAAGCATGCAAAAGTGGAAGGAATACAAGGAATTGAGGAGATGACCAGCGAGAAGTCACGTGGTCGCATGGCTCATGCGACCGCGCGAAATGGAAGAAATCACAGTGACGCGCTCGCGTGCCTGACGCGACCGCGGGGATTGGAAGTTGCACGAATGACGTGAATGCATGGACGATGCGCACGTGTGGTACGAGAAACGCTGAGTGACGCGAACGCGTGGACAACGCGGCCGCATGACGTGCGCAATCTGCAGAATTTCAGAAGTCGCTGGCATAATCTCTGGGCCGCATTTCAACCCAGTTTTTGGCCCAGAAACACAGATTAGAGGCTAGGAATGGAGCAGAATCAGATCATTCAATCATTACACACAATTTTAGGTTTTAGATGTAGCTCTTAGAGAGAGAGGTTCTCTCTTCTCTCTTAGGATTTAGGATTAGGATTTCTATTAGGATTAGGATTTATCTCATCTTCATATCAGGTTCAATATTCCTTTTACTTTGTATTTCTCTTTTTCTTTCAGATACTTTGATGCTTGTATTACTTATGTTGCCTATTTGGCTTATGCACCATTCATGTTAGGATTTTCTTAAATAATATAAACTGAGGTATTTCAGACTCATGATTACTTTTACCTATTTTTTATCTAAATTATTTACTATTGGCTTTGGTTGATTAATTGGTGACTCTTGAGTTGTCAAACTTAGCAATGGTTGAAATTGGCAGATTCTAATTGATCTAGATCGCTCTAAAGCTAGTGCTCCCACAGGGATTGACTAGGACTTGAGGATCAAGCTAATTAGTCTACTTGACCTTCCTTTGTTTAATAAAATATAACTAAGTGGGATTAAAACCCAATTCTCATCACGTCTGATAAGGATAACTAGGAAAGGAATTCCAATTCTAATACCTTGCCAAGAGTTTATTTTATTATTACTATTTTATTTTTCTTATCATTTAACATACTTATTTCCTTACTTTCAAACCCCAAATTTACAAGACTCATAACCAATAATAAGAACATACCTCCCTGCAATTTCTTGAGAAGACGACCCGAGGTTTGAATACTTCGGTTATCAATTTATTTAGGGGTTTGTTACTTGTGACAACCAAAACGTTTGTAAAAAAGGACTTTTGTTGGTTTAGAAACTATACTTGCAACGGGAATTTATTCTGAATTCTAGACCACACAAAAGTTCTCTCTTCAAGTCCCCAGATAGAGGTGTCCAGAGTTCTTAAGCACAATCTTTTGCTTTGGACCACGACTTTAACTGCTCAGTCTTAAGCTTTTCACTTGACACCTTCACGCTACAAGCACATGGGCTCTCCTAAGCACTGATGATAAAAGCCTTGGGTCCTTTTACCCGTGCCTTTTGGTTTAAAGGGTTATTGGCTTTTTCTGCTTGATATTTTTTGTCTTTATTTTTATTGTTTTCGCCATTTTTTCTTTCTTGCATGCATATAATTTTTTTTCTTTTGCAACATGCTTTCTCTTTTGCTTTTTGCTGCTTCTTTCTGGCTTCAAAAATCAATTTTTAGATTTTTCATGTTATCAATAATACTTTTCCTTTTTCCTTATTCTTTCAAGAGCCAACATTCATAAATTTCAACTTCAAATATGCACTATTTATTTCATACATTCAGGAAACAAAAGCAAATGACACCACATCAAACTAAGTTAAACTAATCTTATTTTAAACTTGAAATTCATGCATCTCTCAATTCTTTTCAATAAAATATATTTTCATTTAAGCAAGGTGAGAGATATATGGAATATTTTACAACTTAAAGACATCAATGCAAATGATCATGCAACTACAACAAGAGAACATATAATAAAATAGACAGAAAACAGAAAAAGAACAGGAAAAGAGTAAAAGAGAACGAATCCATCTGAATGATAGTGGCTACTACTCCTCCTTGAGGATCCAATGTGATGCTTGATCTCTTCAATGTCACTCCTTTGTCTTTGTTGAGGCGGCTGCACAGGTTCATGTGCATGCTCTCTAGTTTGCACCATCCTCTTTTTCTATACATAAGAGTGGTAGAAGTCACAAAGCAGAGCTTTTGGAACACTAAACATCAGAGTTTTTCTCATCCTCGAGCAATTATGATCACTGGGAAAGAAGAAGGTGAGGTAGGTGGAGCTTCTATGGGACCTCTTGGTCCTGGGAGGCTAGGGAATTCCATATTTTCTGCTCTTCTACACTGCCGTTTGAACGCCCAGGGGCTGCTCCTTGGCTGAAGTTGAACACTAGCAATGCTCCGCTCTTGGGGATTTAAACGCCCATAAGGGTTTCTGGTGCACGAAAATTACACTCACACTATGTAATTCCGCACAACTAACCAGTAAGTGCACTGGGTCGTCCAAGTAAAAAGCTATGGTTATTATTCTTAGTCAAGATATCAATAGTGGTTCTTAGTTTTAATTGTAAAAAGTGAAAGAGCATGAAATGAATACTTGTTACACAGTAATAGAGAATGGGTTGGAGTTTTGGAGATGCTCTGTCCCTTGAATTTCTGCTTTCCTACTGTCTTCTTCTTCACGCACACAGGTCTCCTTCCATGGCAAGCTGTATATTGGTGGATCACCATTGTCAATGGCTACCAGCCGTCCTCTCAGTGAAAAGGGTCCATGTACATGGCTAATCATCTGTTGGTTCTCACTAATGTTGGAATAGGATCCATTGATCCTTTTGCGTCTGTCACCATGCCCAGCATTCATGAGTTTGAAGCTCGTCACAGTCATTCCTTCCCGGATCCTACTCGAAATACTACAGACAAGGTTTAGACTTTTTGGATCTCAGGAATGCTGCCAATTGATTCTAGCTTATACCATGAAGACTCTGATCTCACGGATTTGAATGCTCTGTTGTCAGGAGAGGCAGTCAAACTCGTAAGCCAGGAACCCAAGAGACATCCATTCAATCTAAGGTAGAACGGAAGTGGTTGTTAGGCACGCGTTCATAGGTTAAGAATGGCGATGAGTGTCACGGATCATCACATTCATCATGTTGAAGTGCAAATGAATATCATAGAATAGAAACAAGCGTGATTGAATAGAAAACAGAAATAATTGCATTAATTCATCAAGACACAGCAGAGCTCCTCACCCCCAACCATGGGGTTTAGAGACTCATGCCGTCAAAGATACAAATTCAGATATAAAATGTTATGAGGTACAAAATAAATCTCTAAAAGTAGTTTTTATACTCAACTGGTAACCTAGGTTTACAGAAAATGAGTAAACTAAGATAGATAATGCAGAAATCCACTTCTGGGGCCCACTTGGTGTGTTTTGGGGCTGAGAATTAAAGCTTTCATGTGCATAGGCTAATGTTGGAGTTAAACGCCAGTTTGTAACCTGTTTTTGGCGTTTAACTCTGATTTGTAACTTGTTTCTGGCGTTTAACGCCAGAATAGGGCAGAAAGCTGGCGTTGAATGCCATTTTGCGTCATCTAAACGTGGGCAAAGTATGAACTATTATATATTACTGGAAAGCCCTGGATGTCTACTTTCCAATGCAATTGAGAGCGCGCCATTTGGACTTCTGTAGCTCCAAAAATTCCATTTCGAGTGCAAGGAGGTGAGAATCCAACAACATCTGCAGTCTTTTTTCAGCCTCTAAATCAAATTTTTGCTCAGGTCCCTCAATTTCAGCCAGAAAATACCTGAAATCATAGAAAAACACAAAAAATCATAGTAAAGTCCAGAAATGTGAATTTTGCATAAAAACTAATAAAAATGTACTAAAAAGTAGCTAGATCCTACTAAAAACTATGTGAAAACACCCCCAAAAAGTGTATAAAACTTTCGCTCATTACAACACCAAACTTATATTGTTGCTTGTTCCCAAGCAACTAGATAAATAAAATAGGATAGCACGAAGATCAAGAGGCAATCTCAGAGTTTTACATGAAGCTCAATTCTAATTAGATGAGCGGGTCTAGTAGCTTTTTGCTTCTGAACAGTTTTGGCATCTCACTTCATCCCTTGAAGTTTAGAATGATTGGCAACCATAGGAACTCAGAATTCAGATAGTGTTATTGATTCTCCCAGTTTAGTATGTTGATTCTTGAACACAGCTACTTTATGAGTCTTGGCCGTGGCCCTAAGCACTTTGTCTTCCAGTATTACCACCGGATACATAAATGCCACAGACACATAACTGGGTGAACCTTTTCAAATTGTGACTCAGCTTTGCTAAAGTCCCCTATTAAGGTGTCCAGAGTTCTTAGGCACACTCTTTTGGATCACGACTTTAACCACTCAGTCTCAAGTTTTTCACTTGGACCTGCATGCCACAAGCACATGGTTAGGGACAGATGGGTTCAGCCGCTTAGGCCAGGATTTTATTCCTTTAGGCCCTCCTATCCATTGATGCTCAAATCCTTGGATCCTTTTTACCCTTGCCTTTTGGTTTTAAGGGCTATTGGCATTTTCTTTTTCTTTTTCTTTTCTTTTTTTCGCCATTTTTTTCACTACTTTTTCTTGCTTCAAGAATCAATTTTATGATTTTTCAGATTATCAATAACATTTCTCTTTTTCATCATTCTTTCAAGAGCCAACATTTTTAACATTCATAAACAACAAGATAAAAAATATGCACTGTTTAAGCAGTCATTTAGAAGACAAAAAGTGTTGCCACCATATATAAATAATTTGAATTTTTCTTATTGAGAACTCGAAAAAAATTGCCTTCTTATTCTAAAAATATCTGCTATTTTATTCATGTTTAATGATGATGAGAAAAAGAAATTATAGCTTATTTGGAGATGATAAAAATAAAAAATAAAAATACTAATTACTACTACTCAAATGACTCCTAAGATAGATTTCTAATAGCAAAAGTTATCACATAATTAAGATTAGGACTCAACAACCTTTATTTTGTGAGATGGATGCTCCTTCAATTTGTGGGTTGTCTGGACCTTCAAGAGAGAGCTTCTGGCATTTCAGCTCATGTAGTTCACGCCCTTGCTTCTCCTGCTCCTTAAGCAGTTTGCAGATCATACTATTTTGATTCTGCTGTTCTTCCTTAAGTTGATCCATAGTTTCTTGCAGCTTGGTAACAGATGCTTCTAGGTGGGTCCAGTAGTCAATCTGAGGGATTTCTGGGAGGAACTCATGTGCCCTCCTTTTGATGGAGTTTTCTTGTACTTGTTGTCCCTCCATTGACTTCTTGGTGATTAGATGTTCGACTGGGATGAACTCATCTACTTCCATCTTCACCACAGCCTCTTTACATAGTAGAGAAATCAAGTTTGGGTAAGCCAATTTGGCATCCTCAGAGTTCTTATTTGCAATTGTGTAGAGCTCACAAGAAATCAGATGATGAATCTCTACTTCGTTTCCTTGCATAATACAATGGATCATCACTGCTCTCTTGATAGTGACTTCAGAGCGGTTGCTGGTAGACAGTATGGAACACCCAATGAAATCCAGCCAGCCCCTAGCAACTGGTTTGAGATCCCCTCTCTTGAGTTGGTTTGGAACACCTTTTGTGCTGGTTATCCACTTGGATGCAGGGAGTCATATGTCCCCTAGAATTTGGTCTAAGCGCTTATCATCACACACCATTCTCCTATTAAAGAATTTTGGATCATCTTGTAGTTGAGGCAGCTTGAAGACCTCTCTTATTTTGTCAAGGTCCTGACCATGGTTCGAAAGGTATAGAAAACGGTTCCAGTCATTCTCTGCCTCTCTGTTTGCCACATATTTGAGTAGAATTCCTGAACCATGTTTCTACCCACCTTTGTCTCAGGATTACCTAAAATTTTCCAGCCTCTGTTTCGAATCTACTCTTGGATCTCCGAATATTCGTCTTCTTTCAGATCGAATTTAACTTCCGGAATCACTGACCTTAGACCCATTATTTTGTGGTAATGGTCCGAATGTTCCTTGGTTAAAAACCTCTCTTGATTCCAAAGTGGTCTAGGATTATTCTCTTTCTTGCCTCTTGAAGTGGTTTGTTTTCCCTTAGGAGCCATGATCTTAGTGAGTCTTAGCTCAGTGATCATGCAAAACACACCAAACTTAGAGGTTTGCTTGTCCTCAAGAAAAAGAAAGGAAAAGAGAGGAGAAGGAGGAGAGCCAAATTCGAATTGTAGAGGAGAGGGGGCGGCCGAATGTTAATTTAAAAGGGAGGGGTGGGTTCGAAAATTTTTAAAAAAGATATGATAGAAGATATGATTTGTAAAAAGATAATTATGATATGCAAAAGATGTAATTTTAAAATTGAAAAGATAAGAGAGAGTTTTGAAAAAGATAAATCAAAATTTGAAAAGATAGTATGATGAGTTGAAAAAAATTTGAAAAGATATTAGAAAGATATATGAATTTTGAAAAAGATTTGAAAAGAAATTAAAAAGATATATGCATTTTGAAAAAGATTTGAAAAAAAATTGGGTTGGATAACAAAATCACCTCCCTTCCACGTTCCTGGCGTTAAACGCCCAAGAGCTGCTTGTTTTGGGCGTTTAACGCCCAATTGCTGCTTGTTTTGGGCATTTGACGCCCAGCCAGGAACCCTGGTTGGCGTTAAACGCCAGAAAGTCTTTATTACTAGGCGTGTTTATAAACGCCCAGGATGCAGCAGTTCTGGCGTTAAACGCCCAGAATGGCACCCATTTTGGCGTTTAACGCCCAGAAAGATATCCTTGCTGGCGTTAAACGCCCTGAATGGTGCCCATTCTGGCGTTTAACACCCAAAAGTGCCTCTTACTGGCGTTTTCGTGCCAGTGAGCTTTTTTTCTCTGCTCTCTACTCAGAATCCTTCTGTAACTCTGTGAACTCCTGTAAATGAGAATTAGTTCTGATGATAATTTATTAAACTCCTATTATTATTATTTAAATAAAAAATAAACTACAGTAATGGCTGGGTTGCCTCCCAACAAGCGCTTCTTTATTGTCTTTAGCTGGGCCTTACTGGGCTTTAATCTTGTCTCAGTTTTGAGCATTCTTGCTCAAAATTGCTTTCAAGAAAATGTTTGACCTTCTCTCCATTAACAATGAACTTTTTGTCAGAATCAATATATCTTGAAGCTCTACATATCCATATGGTGACACGCCTGTAATCACATATGGTCCTCTCCACCGCGATTTTAGTTTCGTAGGGAATAGCTGGTGCACGAAATTGCAATCACACTTTTGCAATTCGCACAACTAACCAGCAAGTGCACTGGGTCGTCCAAGTAATACCTTACGTGAGTAAGGGTCGATCCCACGGAGATTATTGGTTTGAAGCAAGCTATGTTTATTTTATTATTCTTAGTCAGGATTTCAATTAAAATTATCAGTTTGAATTATTAGAAAAATAAAAGAGTGTGAATTAATTACTTGTAATGCAGGAATGGAGAATATGTTGGGGTTTTGGAGATGCTTTGTCCTCTGAATCCCTGCAATATAATATTCAACTCAATAACATAATTGCAAAGTTCCTTCCACGGCAAGCTCTATGTAGGGTGTCACCGTTGTCAATGGCTACTTCCCATCCTCTCAGTGAAAATGGTCCAGATGCTCTGTCACAGCACGGCTAATCATCTGTCGGTTCTCAATCAGGTTGGAATAGAATCCAATGATTCTTTTGCGTCTGTCACTAACGCCCAGCCTTCAGGATTTTGAAGCTCGTCACAGTCATTCAATCCCGGAATCCTACTCGGAATACCACAGACAAGGTTAGACTTTCTGGATTCTCATGAATGCCGCCATCAATCCGGCTTATACCACGAAGATTCTGATTAAGGAATCTAAGAGATATTCATTCAATCTGATGTAGAACAGAGGTGGTTGTCAGACACACGTTCATGGGTTGAGGAAGGTGATGAGTGTCACAGATCATCACCTTCTCCATAATTAAGCGCGAATGAACATCTTAGATAGGAACACGCATATGTGAATGGAAAAATATAAGTAATTGCATTAATTCTTCGAGACACTGCAGAGCTCCTCACCCCCAACAATGGAGTTTAGAGACTCATGCCATCAAAGAGTATGTAGTTCAGATATGAAAATGTCATGAGGTACAAAATAAGTCTCTAAAAGTTGTTTAAATAGTAAACTAGTAACCTAGGTTTACAAAATAAGTCTCTAAAATGGTGCAGAAATCCACTTCTGGGGCCCACTTGGTGTGTGCTGGGGCTGAGACTTAAGCTTCTCACGTGCTTGGGCTGTTTCTGGAGTTGAACGCCAGGTTGTAACGTGTTTTGGGCGTTGAACTCCAACTTGTAACCTGTTTCTAGCGCTGGACGCCAGACTGCAACATGGAAATGGCGTTGAACGCCAGTTTACGTAATCTATCGTTGCGCAAAGTATGGACTATTATATATTGCTGGAAATCCCTGGATGTCTACTTTCCAACCCAATTGAGAGCGCGTCAATTAGACTTCTGTAGCTCTAAAAAATCTATTCCGAGTGCAGGGAGGTCAGGATCTAATAGCATCAGCAGTCCTTTTTCAGCCTAACTCAGATTTTTGCTCAGCTCCCTCAATTTCAGCCAGAAAATACCTGAAATCACAGAAAAATACACAAACTTATAGTAATGTCCAGAAATATGATTTTTGCCTAAAAACTAATAAAATTATATTAAAAACTAATTAAAACATACTAAAATCTACATGAAATTACCCCCAAAAAGTGTATAAAATATCCGCTCATCACAACACCAAACTTAAACCGTTGCTTGTCCCCAAGCAACTAGATAAATAAAAGAGGATAAAAAGAAGTCAAAAAGAAATAATATCTCAGAGTTTTAAGTGAAACCTAGATTCTAATTAGATGAGCGGGACTAGTAGCTTTTTGCATCTGAACAGTTTTGGCATCTCACTTTATCCTTTGAAATTCAGAATGGTTGGCATCCATAGGAACTTAGAATTTAAATAGTGTGACTGATTCTCCTAGTTTAGCATGTTGATTCTTGAACACAGCTACTTTTATGAGTCTTGGCCGTGACCTTAAGCATTTTGTTTTCCAGTATTACCACCGGATACATAAATGCCACAGACACATGACTGGGTGAACCTTTTCAGATTGTGACTCAGCTTTGCTAAAGTCCCCAGTTAGAGGTGTCCAGAGCTCTTAAGCACACTCTTTTTGCTTTGGATCACGACTTTAACCACTCAGTCTCAAGCTTTTCACTTGGACCTGCATGCCACAAGCACATGGTTAGGGACAGCTTGATTTAGCCGCTTAGTCCTGGATTTATTTCCTTGGGCCCTCCTATCCATTGATGCTCAAAGCCTTGGATCCTTTTTACCCCTACCTTTTAGTTTTAAGGGCTATTGGCTTTTTCTGCTTGCTTTTTCTTTTTCTTTCTATTTTTTTTCGCACAAGCTTTTGCTTTTTCACTGCTTTTTCTTACTTCAAGAATCAATTTTTTTGGTTTTTCAGATCATCAATAACATTTCTCTTTTTCATCATTCTTTCAAGAGCCAACAATTTTAACATTCATAAACAACAAGATCAAAAATATGCACTGTTCAAGCATTCATTCAGAAGACAAAAAGTATTGCCACCACATATAAATAATTAGAATTTTTCTTATTAAGAACTCGAAAAAAAATATTGCCTATTTATTCTAAAAATCTACTATTTTATTCATGTTTGATGATGATGAGAAAAATAAATTATAACTTAATTGGAATTAAAATCAAAGTAGAGATACTAATTACTACTACTAATATATAACTTCTAAGGTAAATTCCTAATAAGAACAGTTATCACAGAGTTAAGGCAAAGATTAGAACTCAACGACCTTTATTTTGGGAGGTGGATGTTCCTCTAGTCTGTGGGGTGCTTGGTCCTTCAAGAGATAATTTTTGACGCTTCAGTTCCTTTAAGTCACATCCTTGCTATTCCTGTTCCCTTAGGTGCCATGATCTTGATGAGTTTTAGCTTAGTGATCATGGCGAATCACACCAAACTTAGAGGTTTGCTTGTCCTCAAGTAAAAGAAAGGAAAGAAGAGGAATAGTAGGAGAGGCAAATTCGAAATTCAAAAGATATGATGAGTTGAAAAAGATATGAGAAGAAATTAAAAAGATTTGAAAAGAGTTCAAAAAGATAGATGAGTTTTGAAAAAGATTTAAAAAGAAATTAAAGAAAAATCAAGAAATATGTTTAGGATTAAAAATTTTTTGAAATTGAAGTTGAAAGATGAGAGTTTGTAACATGTTTATGCAAGAAATCATGAATTGAAACGTGAAAATTGGAAAAAATTTGAATTGAAAACGAAATTACCTCCTCCCCACAATCCTGGCGTTAAATGCCCAAACACTGCATGTTTTGGGCGTTTAACGCCCAATTGCTGCTTCTCCTGGGCGTTCAACGCCCAGCTGTTGCTTCTTTTTGGCGTTGAACGCCAGGAAATCCTTTGTCACTAGGCATTTTTCTGAACGCCCAGGACGCTGTCAATCTGGCGTTAAACAGCCAGAAGGTGCTTCTTTCTGGCATTTAACGCCCAGAAGATGCTCTTTTCTGGCGTTTAGTGATGACAAGTCATCATATACCCAATTTTCAAGCTAATTTCACTTGTTTTATTAGTCTTTATGCACTTTCTTGCATCCTAAGTAAGTGATTTGGAGTGAAAATGCATAACTTCTTTAAATCAAGCAACCACCATGAAATTAATGTTAACTCATGAGGTTTAAGCTAATTTTAATTGAATTTTAATTGATTTATAAGCCTTGTGAATTTAGTGATACTTGGAGTGGTTGTTTTGGTTTATTGTAGGTGAAGAAAAGAATAAAAAAGAAAAGCGTGGCCTAAGAAAGCGTGACCAAAGGAGAAGAAAACGTGGTCAAAGGAAGGAGAAGTGTGCCGCATGTAAAGAGGGGAGGCAAGCATTGCCCTCCACAAGGGCACACTGCCCTCTAGGAGGGCAACATAAGGGAACAAAGCATAAAAGGCAACTCTGCCCTGCCCACTACAAGGGCAGAGGACAAATTTGTGCCTTGGAATCAAGAAGAAGAAAATGTTGCCCTGCCCTCCACAAGGGCAGTATCGGGCTCACAAGGGAAGAAAATCAAAGGAAAATTTCTACCAATGCTTGCCACAAGAGTTGAACACGGGACCATGAGGAAGCAAGGAATTAAGCCTCACTTTGGTGCCAAGAAAGCCAAGGAAATTAAGTAGCGTGTGTTTCTGCCATGATTCGAACGCGGGACTTCAGTTTGGAAACACTGCCCTGCCCTCCGCGAGGGCAGGGCAGCATTTTGTTGTGGCACAATTCTGGCGCACCAAGGCACCATTCTGGCGCACCGCAGCATCATCTGGCAGCACCAGCAGCGCACCACGGTACCATTCTGGCGCACCAACTTTTTCTGCCCTGCCCTCCGCGAGTGCAGGGCAGCATCCTGCGCACCAAGGCACCATTCTGGCGCACCACGCACGCACCAAGCACCAAATCCTGCCCTGCCCTCCACAAGGGCAGGGCAGCCTCCTGGAAGCTATTATTTTTGGGCCGAAAATTAAATTAAAAATCCAATTTAATTCATTTCTTCACCAAATCAAAAGCCCATCCAAATCCCAAAATCCAAGAATAGAAAGTGTATAAATAGGAGCTAGTTTGATGTAATTAAGACCTTTTACTTGACTTTTGAATTTTGCACTTTCTTTGAGCTTTGAATTTTATTTTTGCACTTTGGAGCTTCTCTTGGTGACTTCACTGAGATTTCAGAGAATTGGGGAGGAGAATTGATCTCTCTTCTTCCTCGTTCTTGCTTAGGGCTTTTTAATTTCCTTGTTTTTTTGTTTTGGGTGTGAAGAATTGAGGAAATTCTGTCTCAATCTCCATTCAAAATCTCTTTAAACATCTTTCTGCACAATTGAGTTTAATTTCAATTTCCTTTACTGCTTCTTCTTTATTTTCTTGTCAATTGCTTTGAGAACTTGGATCTAGGAAGGTAATTGAGATCTAGGCTCTGCTACCTAGTCTCTGGAGTCCTGAGATCCCAATTTACTTTTGGTTCTTCTGTGAACCCTGCTGCACTTTCCTTTCAATTTCTGTTTGAATTCTCTTTGCTCCCAATTAAATTTCTGCTCTATTAATTGTGGCAATTCAATCTCTCTTTGTTTAGATTCTGCAATCCCAGTCCTCGAATCCCTTTTACATTCAAGCAATTTACATTCCTTGCCATTTAATTTACTGCAATTTACATTTCTTGCACTTTAAGTTTCAGTCATTTACCTTCTTGTTCTTTAAGATTCAGCAAGTTTATTTTCCTGTTCTTTAATTTACTGCGATTCTCCCTTCTCCCTTTATATTCCAAGCAATTTAGCTTCTGTTAAATACAACCCACTCAACCAAAACTTGATTCGCTTGACTAAATCAACCACTAAACTAAAATTGCTCAATCCTTCAATCCCTGTGGGATCGACCTCACTCATGTGAGTTATTATTACTTGATGCGACCCGGTACACTTGCTGGTGAGTTTTGTGTTGGATCGCTTTCCACACATCAAGTTTTTGGCGCCGTTGCCGGGGATTGAAATAGATTGACAATGATTAAGTGAAGTGGAGATCTAGATCAAGCATTTTTTTCTTTTCTGTTATTTTAATTTTGACTAACACACTAACTGTTTGAATTTTTGCTTAAACTAACCAAAACTTCACTCTAGCTATAGATTGAAGTTTCATTGGTTTTCTGGATCTGTGTGTTTATTGTTGTGTGTTTGTATGTCAGGTACAGGAAGATCTTCCCCTGTCCTCTCTGAAATTGACCAAAGAACTCTTCGTAGAATAAGAAGAGCTGAAAGAGGGAAGAACGTTATTGGAGAGGAAGAATCTGAGGAGGAATTCCAAGAAATGGAAGGAGATCTCAATCAACCAGGAGAAGGGGCCAACAATAACCAACAGCAACGAAGAGTCCTGGCTTCATATACATTTGCAAATGCTAGACACTGTGGAAGTAGCATTCTTCCTCCTAATGTCAATGTAAACAATTTTGAACTA
Organism: Arachis hypogaea; assembly: GCF_003086295.3. Classification (NCBI taxonomy): domain Eukaryota; kingdom Viridiplantae; phylum Streptophyta; class Magnoliopsida; order Fabales; family Fabaceae; genus Arachis; species Arachis hypogaea. Next base: position 48,113,956 of record NC_092041.1, on the reverse strand, counting down.
AAGCCACAACTCATCACTTTGGTTCAAAACAACTGTTCTTTTGGAGGAGGGCCTTTGGAGGACCCAAATCAACATTTATCTACCTTCTTGAGAATCTGTGACACTGTGAAAACCAATGGTGTGCCTCATGACAGTTACAAGTTGTTGCTCTTTCCATTTTCTCTCAGAGATAAAGCCACTCAATGGCTAGAGACCTTTCCAAAAGATAGCATCAACACTTGGGATGACTTAGTAAGCAAGTTTCTTGCCAAATTTTATCCCCCTCAAAGAATCCTAAGATTGAAGACTGAGGTGCAGACATTCACTCAAATGGAGGCTGAAAACCTATATGAAGCATGGGAAAGATATAAGGCTCTATTGAGGAAATGTCCACCAGAGATGTTCACTGAGTGGGACAAGTTGTAGAACTTCTATGAGGGACTCACTCTTAAGGCTCAAGAAGCACTTGATCATTCAGCTGGAGGCTCTTTGCAACTCATGAAAACTACAGAGGAAGCTCAAAACCTCATTGATATGGTGGCCAATAACCAATATTTTTTTTCTCATCAAAGACAACGCCAACCATCACAAAGAAGAGGAGTAATGGAGTTGGAAGGAGTGGATTCAATTCTAGCACAGAACAAGATAATGCAGCAGCAGATTCAACAACAGTTTGAGCAAATGGCCAAAAGGATTGATGGCTTGCAAGTTGCATCAGTAAGTGCCACAAGCCAACCACCAACTACTTGGGTGCAAAGTGAAGAAACTCAAGAGGAGCAACAGCAAGAGCAAGTCCAGTACATGCACAACCAAAATCCTGGAACAAATGAAGTCTATGGTGATACTTACAATCCATCTTGGAAGAACCACCCCAACCTCAGATGGGGAGACAACCATAATCAAAACCAACAACCATGGCAAAGAAACTCAAGTCAGAACAATTGGAAAAGTACAAACCACAACCCCCAGCCAAACACTAAACAAAATACCTACAGGAAACCACAAAATAATTACCCCAACTCTAACCATTATCCACCCAATAACCACCCAACAAATCAAAATACCTATCATCATCCATCAACACCCCAAAACCAACCAATTTCACAAGAATCCCAGAGGATCACTAATCTAGAGCTGCTCATGGAGAAAATGATGAAGAACCAAGAATTAACAACAAAGAACCAAGAAGCTTCCATGAAGAACTTAGAAAGGCAAATTAGGCAAATCTCCAAACAGATTTCTGTTGAAAAATCATCAAGCTCACTACCAAGTGACACCATTCCCAACCCAAAGGAAGAATGCAAGGTCGTGCAACTAAGAAGTGGAAAAATGTTAGTGGATGGTAACCAAGGAGTAACCAAGAATAATGACAATGAGCCAACAAAGAATGATGAAGCCATCAACAAGGACATGTTAAGCAAGAATGTCCCAGAAAAACTCATAGAGGAAAACAACGAACCACAGAATCTAAAGAAAGGAAAGCAGATCATGGAAGAACCAAATCCAAAACAACATCAAGTGAAGAAGAGCTCAACACCACCGCTACCGTATCCACAGAGATTCCACAAAGAGACAAAGGATCAGCATTTCCACAAATTTCTTGAGACTTTCAAGAAGCTGGAAATCAACATACCTTTAGCTGAGGCATTGGAGCAAATGCCTCTGTATGCCAAGTTCTTGAAGGAGCTCATCAACAAGAAAAGAGATTGGAATGAGAAGGAAACGGTGATGCTTAGTGAGGAATGTAGCGCCGTGCTCCAAAAAGGAATCCCACCAAAGCTTAAGGATCCAGGGAGTTTTGTAGTGTCATGCACCATAGGCAAACTATCCTTGGATAAAGCTCTCTGTGATCTTAGAGCTAGTATCAACTTAATGCCCTTGTCCATGATGAAGAAGCTTGCCATAGAAGAACTCAAACCCACTAGGATGTCACTAGTCATGGCCGACAGATCAATCAAGACACTAAATGGAATTGTGGAAAATCTGTTAGTAAAGGTTGGAAAGTTTATCTTCCCTGCTGATTTTGTAATCCTAGATACTGACGAGGAAGGCAACAATTCAATCATCTTGGGCAGACCATTTCTAGCAACTGCAAGAGCCATTATAGATGTGGAAAAAGGAGAAATGATTTTCAGAGTACACAATGAGCAAATGATCATAAATGTTTTTAAGTCAATGCAACACCCTCCCGAGCAAGAAGATCATTTGAGGGTGGACATGATAGAGAGCCTGGTGGAAGAAATGTTGGACATTAATCAGCATGAGCAAGAAAAAGAAAATCAAGAAATAATAGAGGAACATGTAGCTGAGGCTTCCATAGGCAAAGAGGTGGAACCAAGCAAGAAAGAAGAGGTGCAAAAACAAGAACTGAAGCCATTACCTTCTCATCTCAAATATGCATTTCTTGGCACTTCAGAGAGCTTCCCAGTGATCATTAATTCGTCCTTAACAAAGAAAGAAGAAGGAGAGCTTCTTGATGTTCTCAGAGCTCACAAGGATGCCTTAGGATGGACCATTGATGACCTGAAAGGCATCAGCCCTACAGTATGCATGCATAAGATTCTTTTGGAGGACAATTCCAAAGCAGTAATTCAACCTCAGAGAAGACTAAATCCTGCAATGAAGGAAGTCGTCCAGAAGGAAGTAATGAAATTATGGAATGCAGGAATCATATATCCTATTTCCGATAGCTCATGGATAAGCCCAGTCCAAGTGGTACCAAAGAAAGGGGGGATGACAGTCATTATTAATGAGAGGAGTGAACTCATTCCCACCAGAACTGTGACAGGGTGGAGGATGTGTATTGATTATAGAAGGCTGAATGATGCCACACGCAAAGATCACTTCCCACTTCCTTTCATTGATCAAATGCTTGAAAGGTTGGCTGGCCATGCTTATTATTGCTTCTTGGATGGCTATTCTGGGTATAATCAGATAGTGGTAGATCCAAAGAACCAAGAAAAGACTTCTTTCACATGCCCAGTTGGAGTTTTTGCCTATAGAAGAATGCCATTCGGATTATGCAATGCCCCAGCCACTTTTCAAACGTGTATGCTCTCCATTTTCTCAGATATGGTTGAAAAATTTTTAGAGGTTTTCATGGATGACTTCTCTGTTTTTGGTGATAATTTCAATACTTGCCTAAACCATCTAACACTTGTCTTGAAACGGTGCCAAGAAACTAATTTGGTTTTGAACTGGGAGAAGTGCCATTTCATGGTGCCTGAGGGGATTGTTCTTGGCTATAAAGTTTCAAGAAAAGGGATAGAGGTTGACAAGGCAAAAGTGGAAATAATAGAAAAACTCCCTCCACCAACTAATGTGAAATCTGTTAGAAGTTTCTTGGGGCATGCAGGACTTTATAGAAGGTTTATCAAAGATTTTTCTAAAATAGCCAAACCTTTGAGTAACCTTTTAATGATTGATCAACCTTTTGTTTTTGATGAAAATTGCCAGCATGCTTTTGAAACTTCAAAACATAAACTCACAACAGCACCAATTATCACACCCCCGGATTGGAACTTACCATTTGAACTCATGTGTGATGCAAGTGATATTGCAATTGGTGCTGTACTTGGACAGAAGAAGGGAAACTTGCATCATGTCATATATTACGCAAGTAAAGTATTGAATGAGGCTCAAAAAAATTACACTACAACAGAGAAGGAATTGTTAGCTGTAGTCTATGCATTTGATAAGTTTAGATCGTATTTGATAGGATCTAAAATTGTGGTTTATACTGATCATGCCGCTCTCAAGTATTTGATGTCAAAGCAGGATGCTAAACCAAGACTTATCAGGTGGATTCTACTCCTACAAGAATTTGACATTGAGGTAAGGGACAGGAAAGGTACTGAAAACCTAGTTGCTGATCATTTGTCAAGGCTGCCACAAGAAACAATTCAAAAGGCCTCATTACCTGTGAATGAAAGCTTCCCAGATGAACATCTTATGCTGATCCAACAAATACCATGGTTCGCTGATATAGAAAACTACAAAGTAGGGAAGAAGATACCTCAAGAATTCACCAAGCAACAAGTGAAGAAACTAATCAATAAAGCAAGGAAGTTCTTGTGGGATGAACCCTATTTGTTCAAAAGGTGCTCTGATGGAATAATCAGGAGATGTATTCCTGAGAGTGAAATAAGAGATATATTATGGCATTGCCATGGCTCAGCTTATAGTGGACACTTTGGTCCAGAAAGAACAGCAGCAAAAATATTACAAAGTGGTTTCTATTGGCCAACCATCTTCAAAGATGCCAGGGAGTTTGTCCACCAATGTAATGAATGCCAGAGAGCAGGAGGATTAACAAGAAGGAATGAGATGCCACAGAACTTCATTTTGGAGGTAGAATTGTTTGATCTATGGGGCATTGATTTCATGGGACCCTTTCCCCCTTCTTATTCATTCAGATATATTTTGGTAGCAGTGGAGTATGTTTCAAAATGGGTGGAAGCCATAGCCACAACTACCTGTGATGCACAAATTGTCCTTCAATTCCTAAAGAAGCACATCTTTACTAGATATGGAGTACCCAAAGGTCTCATCAGTGATGGTGGTGGTCATTTTTGTAACAAACAAATGGAGAAACGTCTCCACAAATATGGAGTTATTCATAAGGTAGCCACACCATATCACCCTCAGACTAATGGGAAGGCGGAATTAGCAAACAGGGAACTGAAGAAAATCCTAGAAAAAACAGTAGGTAGCACAAGAAAGGATTGGGCTAGGAAGTTGGAAGATGCACTTTGGGCTTACAGAACAGCTTTCAAAACTCCTATTGGGAAGTCCCCATTTCAGCTGTTATATGGCAAATCTTGTCATCTCCCTGTAGAGCTTGAGCACAAAGCCTTCTGGGCTACTAAACTTCTAAACCTGGATTCTGAGGCAGCAGGAGAGAAAAGGTTGTTGCAGCTGAATGAACTAGATGAGTTTAGGCTAGAAGCCTATGAAAATACCAAGATATACAAGGAAAAAGCCAAGAGATGGCATGACAGGAAGATTTTGAAGAAAGAATTCAAACCTGGACAACAAGTACTCTTGTACAACTCACGACTCAAGATATTCCCTGGCAAGCTTAAGTCTAAGTGGACTGGTCCATACTTGGTAACTAAGGTCTTTCCTTATGGAAGTATTGAATTGCTAGATGAAGCAACAAAGAGTCGGTTTACAGCAAATGGTCATAGAGCAAAACTGTACCTAGGTGGACAATGGAACAAAGAAAAAGAGGTCCAGAACCTAAATCCTCATTGAAGTAAAAATGGAAGAATGTCAAGCTAGTGACAATAAAAGAGCGCTTGTTGGGAGGCAACCCAACCTGAGGTAGCTTTCTTTTTATAGCTTTTTCAATAAAAATGTTGAATAATTAGTATGGATTGCAAGGAGCTAAGTTTGGTGTTGCACACCAAAACAATTTAAGAGAGAATGAAAGATTCTAAGTTTGGTGTTCCACCAGAAATCTCATTTAAAAACACATTCTCACCTCATGCATGATGCTAGCTCCAAGCAACCAAACACATTATTCGACTGTTTAATTGCTTTCTAGCTTTAATTTCATTAACCTTTAGCAAGGACACAAGGTTTCACATATGGTTAAAACTGTTGCATAAGAGGCAGTGGCAAATAATTAAGTTTGGTGTTCCCGCACCAAAATCAATCCAGGAACCACACTCAGTTTATGCATACTAACCATATAATTAAGGGCTTGAGAAGCAAGCAACTTTGAGAATTATGCAGGACATGAGTCAACAATTGAAGACATTATGCATCTTAACTCAAAGAGAACACAACAGAAGGAAGAATCAAAGGGCTGCAACTTCAAAGGTTGTATCTAAACTTAATCCTTGCTGCTGTGAAATGTTTTGAATTTGGAAACCATTGTATGTCTTGCTAAAGTGTTTATCTAGTTGCAAGTGAAATTGTTTGTTAAAAATGCTAAATCTGCATAATGCTTGTTATCCATCACTTAGCTAAAATTTGTTTTGTTTCCCATATGCTTAAATAAAAGAGATTTGTTTGAATTGAAAAGTGAAATATCCAATGCTGCATAAGTAAGAATGGGAGTTAGTGGTGGTATATGTGTTTGATTAAATGCATAACTCATGAAATAATTGTTGCATAATATCATTCTCATTCAAATGTGAGTTAGCTTGCTGTTACAAAGACTCTTATCAATAATGAAAAAGCCCTTGGTAACAAAAACAGAAAGAAAAGGAAGAAGAAAAAGCCAAAATGGCAAGAAAAACAAAGAATAAAGGTTGGACACCAATAGCTTGGACCCTAGGACATATGCCTGTGGTGTTCTTGTACTAAGATATGCTTGGATGAGTAAATTCTAAGGGGTATTTTAAAACCCGGTCACTTAGATCAACTGATTTGGGATGGCCAATTGAAAGTCCACAATAAAGAGCAACTTAGATACAGAACATTTAGTTATCCAAAGAGATGCTGGGCATCAATGATCCTAGGAAGAATTAGTGAGCAATGTGTCTTTGGTGGAAAAATGATGAGTAAAAGAAAAAAAAATAATAAAGCCAAAGGCTGCTATTGCAACATTTGACACCAAACCTCCAAAAGAATAATAAGCTTGTTAAGCATTGTAAGCCAAGAAAAGTTAGCAAGGGAGTAATTAAAAAGTGAGTCTTATAACAGCAAGTTTAGCAAGCCTTTGAGGAAAGATGTACATTATGTAACAGCAACAATAATTGAGTTATCATTGTCTGCATAAAGATCCCATAAATCAAGTTCTGCTATATGCCTAATAAGGATATGTACTCTTTTCTTATTCATTTCAATTGCTCTTAATTTTGATGCTTGCTTGGGGACAAGCAAGATTTAAGTTTGGTGTTGTGATGACAAGTCATCATATACCCATTTTTCAAGCTAATTTCACTTGTTTTATTAGTCTTTATGCACTTTCTTGCATCCTAAGTAAGTGATTTGGAGTGAAAATGCATAACTTCTTTAAATCAAGCAACCACCATGAAATTAATGTTAACTCATGAGGTTTAAGCTAATTTTAATTGAATTTTAGTTGATTTATAAGCCTTGTGAATTTAGTGATACTTGGAGTGGTTGTTTTGGTTTATTGTAGGTGAAGAAAAGAATAAAAGAGAAAAGCGTGGCCTAAGAAAGCGTGACCAAAGGAGAAGAAAACGTGGTCAAAGGAAGGAGAAGTGTGCCGCATGTAAAGAGGGGAGGCAAGCATTGCCCTCCACAAGGGCACACTGCCCTCTAGGAGGGCAACATAAGGGAACAAAGCATAAAAGGCAACTCTGCCCTGCCCACTACAAGGGCAGAGCACAAATTTGTGCCTTGGAATCAAGAAGAAGAAAATGTTGCCCTGCCCTCCACAAGGGCAGTATCGGGCTCACAAGGGAAGAAAATCAAAGGAAAATTTCTACCAATGCTTGCCACAAGAGTTGAACACGGGACCATGAGGAAGCAAGGAATTAAGCCTCACTTTGGTGCCAAGAAAGCCAAGGAAATTAAGTAGCGTGTGTTTCTGCCATGATTCGAACGCGGGACTTCAGTTTGGAAACACTGCCCTGCCCTCCGCGAGGGCAGGGCAGCATTTTGTTGTGGCACAATTCTGGCGCACTAAGGCACCATTCTGGCGCACCGCAGCATCATCTGGCAGCACCAGCAGCGCACCACGGCACCATTCTGGCGCACCAACTTTTTCTGCCCTGCCCTCCGCGAGGGCAGGGCAGCATCCTGCGCACCAAGGCACCATTCTGGCGCACCACACACACACCAAGCACCAAATCCTGCCCTGCCCTCCACAAGGGCAGGGCAGCCTCCTGGAAGCTATTATTTTTGGGCCGAAAATTAAATTAAAAATCCAATTTAATTCATTTCTTCACCAAATCAAAAGCCCATCCAAATCCCAAAATCCAAGAATAGAAAGTGTATAAATAGGAACTAGTTTGATGTAATTAAGACCTTTTACTTGACTTTTGAATTTTTCACTTTCTTTGAGCTTTGAATTTTATTTTTGCACTTTGGAGCTTCTCTTGGTGACTTCACTGAGATTTCAGAGAATTGGGGTGGAGAATTGATCTCTCTTCTTCCTCGTTCTTGCTTAGGCCTTTTTAATTTCCTTGTTTTGAGTTTTGGGTGTGAAGAATTGAGGAAATTCTGTCTCAATCTCCATTCAAAATCTCTTTAAACATCTTTCTGCACAATTGAGTTTAATTTCAATTTCCTTTACTGCTTCTTCTTTATTTTCTTGTCAATTGCTTTGAGAACTTGGATCTAGGAAGGTAATTGAGATCTAGGCTCTGCTACCTAGTCTCTGGAGTCCTGAGATCCCAATTTACTTTTGGTTCTTCTGTGAACCCTGCTGCACTTTCCTTTCAATTTCTGTTTGAATTCTCTTTGCTCCCAATTAAATTTCTGCTCTATTAATTATGGCAATTCAATCTCTCTTTGTTTAGATTCTGCAATCCCAGTCCTCGAATCCCTTTTACATTCAAGCAATTTACATTCCTTGCCATTTAAGTTACTGTAATTTACATTTCTTGCACTTTAAGTTTCAGTCATTTACCTTCTTGTTCTTTAAGATTCAGCAAGTTTATTTTCCTGTTCTTTAATTTACTGCGATTCTCCCTTCTCCCTTTATATTCCAAGCAATTTAGCTTCTGTTAAATACAACCCACTCAACCAAAACTTGATTCGCTTGACTAAATCAACCACTAAACTAAAATTGCTCAATCCTTCAATCCCTGTGGGATCGACCTCACTCATGTGAGTTATTATTACTTGATGCGACCCGGTACACTTGCTGGTGAGTTTTGTGTTGGATCGCTTTCCACACATCATTTAACGCCCAGATGGCTACCCTCATTGGCGTTGAACGCCCAGTGGGTACTTCTTTTGGGTGTTCAATGCCCAAAATGTTTCTTACTGGCTTTTTCACGCTAGTGAGCTTCCAAATTCCCTTGTAACTTTGTGAATTCAAGCAATTGCTATTTTACCTTGAAGATACCTGACATATACCTGTAAAAAAAAAATCAATTAATTAACAAATACTTTGTAAATGGCTGGGTTGCCTCCCAGCAACCGCTTCTTTATTGTCATTAGCTGGACTATTACTGAGCTCTAATCAAGTCTCAGTTTTGAGCATTCTTGCTCGAAGTTACTTTCAAGATAATGTTTAATTCTCTGTCCATTAACAATGAACTTTTTATTAGAATCGTTATCCTGAAGCTCTAGGTATCCATATGGTGACACGTTTGTAATCACATATGGACCTCTCCACCGGGACTTCAATTTTCCGGGGAAAAATCTGAGCCTAGAATTAAATAGCAGAACTTTTTGCCCTAGCTCAAAGACTCTGGATGACAATTTCTTATCATGCCATCTTTTTGCTTTCTCTTTGTATATTTTTGCATTCTCGAAAGCATTGAGTCTAAATTCCTCTAGCTCATTTAACTGGAGCAATCATTTTTCTCCAGCTAACTTGGCATCAAGGTTCAGGAATCTGGTTGCCCAGTAGGCCTTATATTCCAGTTCCACTGGCAAGTGACATGCCTTTCCATACACAAGCTGGAATGGAGAGGTCCCTATAGGGGTCTTGAATGCTGTTCTGTATGTCCACAAAGCATCATCCAAGTTTCTTGCCCAATCCCTTCTACGGTTAATTACAGTCTGTTCTAGGATTCTTTTGAGTTCTCTATTTGAGACTTCTGCTTGCCCTTTTGTCTGTGGATGATATGGAGTGGCCACCCTGTGGCTAACTCCATAACGAACCAAAGTAGAGTAGAGCTGTTTATTGCAAAAATGAGTGCCCCATCACTAATTAGTACTCTAGGGGTGCCAAATCTGCTGAAGATGTGTTTCTGGAGGAATTTTAACACTGTCTTAGTGTCATTAGTGGGTGTAGCAATAGCTTCCACCCATTTGGATACATAATCCACTGCCACCAGAATGTAAGTGTTTGAGTATGATGGTGGGAAAGGCCCCATGAAATCAATACCCCATACATCAAACAACTCAATCTCCAAGATCCCTTGTTGAGGCATGGCATAACTGTGAGGCAAATTGCCAGATCTTTGGCAACTGTCACAATTAAGTACAAACACTCGGGAATCCTTATAGAGAGTAGGCCAGTAGAAGCCACATTGGAGAACTCTTGTGGCTGTTCGCTCACTTCTAAAATGTCCTCCATACTGTGATCCATGGCAGTGCCAGAGGATCTTCTGTGCTTCTTCTTTAGGCACACATCTACGGATTACTCCGTCTGCACATCTCTTGAAGAGATATGGTTCATCCCAAAGATAGTACTTTGCATCCGTGATCAACTTCTTTGATTGCTGCCTACTGTACTCTTTGGGTATGAATCTTACTGCCTTGTAGTTTGCAATGTCTGCAAACCACGACACTTCCTGGATGGCAAAGAGTTGCTCATCCGGAAAGGTCTCAGAGATTTCAGTAAGAGGGAGGGACGCCCCTTCTACTGGTTTTATTCGGGACAGGTGATCTGCTACTTAGTTCTTTGTCCCTTTTTTGTCTCTTATTTCTATATCAAACTCTTGCAGAAGCAACACCCATCTGATGAGTCTGGGTTTTGAATCCTGCTTTGTGGGTAGATATTTAAGAGCAGCATGATCAGTGTACACAATCACTTTTGATCCTACTAAATAGGATCTGAACTTGTCAATGGCATAAACCACTGCAAGTAATTCTTTTTCTGTGGTTGTGTAGTTCTTCTGTGCGTCATTTAAAACACGGCTAGCATAGTAAATGACGTGCATGAGTTTGTCATGCCTCTGTCCCAACACTGCACCAATGGCATGATCACTGGCATCACACATCAATTCAAATGGTAATGTCCAGTCTGGTGCAGAGATGACTGGTGCTGTGACCAGCTTAGCTTTCAGGGTCTCTGATAAACCCATATTTCATGGTTTATCTTGTGCTAAATTGAGTGGTTTTTATCAACTCTTTACCCACTTATTCATACTATTTGCATGTTTTACATTTTCCTTCCTGATTTTGTGCTATGATTGAAACATGCTTCTTTGATCTTATATTTGCTTATTATTAATCCTCTCTTATTACCATTAGATGCCTTGATATGTGTGTTAAGTGTTTTCAGATATTATAAGGCAGTAATGGCTCAGAGGATGGAAAGGAAGCATGCAAAAGTGGAAGGAATACAAGAAGTTGGAGAAACTGCTAAGTTGTCCAGCCTGACCTCTTCGCACTCAAATGGCTATAACTTTAGCTACAGAGGTCCAAACCACGCGGTTTTAGTTGCGTTGGAAAGCTAACGTTTGGGGCTTCGATTTGATATATAATTTGCCATAGCTGCCTCGACGCCAGGCAACGCGAACGCGTGGGTCACGCGGACGCGTGACCTGGCAGGAGCGCAACCCGCACGGCCGCGTGGACGACGTGACCGCGTCACTTTTCCGCGACCTGTACGGACCAGAAAGCGCTGGAAGTGACTTCTGGGCTGTTTCTGACTCAGTTTTTGGCCCAGAGAACACATATTAGAGTCTATAAAGTGGGAGAATACATCCATTCATAAGGATGCACTCATAATTCACTTTCCATGATTTAGATCTAGTTTTGAGAGAGGATATCTCCTCTCTCTTAGGATTAGGATTTAGGACTTCTCTTAGTTTTAGGAGTGACTCTCAATCCCAGGTTCTTTATTTTTATTTATCCCAATTTAGTTTATGAACTTCTCCATGTTAAGATTTGAATATTTTATTTAATGATATTTGAAGCATTTCAGTTTATGATTGTTCCTTTTTACTATTCCCAATCTGAGGGCATTGTTATTCCAGTAGATACAATTTTTTTCCTTTTGGTCTTGGTTAAATAATTGGTGACTCTTGAGTTATCAAACTCATTGTTAATTGAAAATTGGAATTCATCCACTTAACTTACCTTCATAGTTAGAGGTTAACAAAGTGGGAGAAAAATCCAATTCTCATTACGATTGATAAGGATAACCAGGATAGGACCTCCAGTTCCCATATCTTGCCAAGAGCTTATTTTATAGTTATTTATTTATTTTTTATTGCTTTAAAAATATACTTGTACCTTTTACCTTAATCCAAAACCCCAAACACACTTTTTCATAACCAATAATAAGAACATACCTCCCTGCAATTCCTTGAGAAGATGACCCGAGGTTTGAATACTCGGTTATCAATTTCAAAGTGGTTTGTTACATGTGACAACCAAAACGTTTGTATGAAAGGACTTTTGAAGGTTTAGAAACTATACTTGCAACGAGGATTTATCCACAAATTTCTAGACCACACAAAAGTTCTCTCATCAGTCTCAAACGCCTGCAGACACTCCTTATCAAAGAAAAATGGCGTGTCAGCAGCTAGCAGATTACTCAGAGGTTTGGCAATTTTTGAAAAATATTTTATAAACCTCCTATAGAATCCTGCATGCCCCAAAAAGCTTCTGATTGCCTTAACATTGGCAGGTGGTGGTAATTTTTCAATTACCTCTACCTTAGCTTGATCCACCTCTATACCCTTGTTCGAGATTTTGTGCCCAAGGACAATTCCTTCAGTCACCATAAAGTGACATTTTCCCAGTTTAAAACCAGGTTCGTCTCTTGGCATCTCTTTAGAACAAGTGTTAGATGGTCAAGACAGGAGCTGAATAAGTCTCCGAATACAGAAAAGTCATCCATGAAGACTTCCAGAAATTTTTCCACCATATCAGAGAAAATAGAGAGCATGCACCTTTGAAAGGTTGCAGGTGCATTGCACAGACCAAATGGCATCCTTCTGTACGCAAATACTTCGGATGGACATGTGAATGCTGTTTTCTCTTGATCCTGGGGATCTACTGCAATTTGATTATAACCTGAATATCCATCCACGAAGCAGTAGTATTCATGACCTGCCAGTCATTCTAGCATCTGGTCTATGAATGGTAAAGGAAAATGATCTTTTCTGGTGACTGTATTGAGCCTTATGTAATCAATACACATACGCCACCCTGTAACTGTTCTTGTGGGAACCAGTTCATTTTTTTCATTATGGACCACTGTCATGCCACCTTTCTTAGGGACGACTTGGACAGGGCTTACCCAGGGGCTATCAGAAATAGGATAAATAATCCCAGCCTCTAGTAATTTAGTGACCTATTTCTGCACCACCTCCTTCATGGCTGGATTCAGCCGCCTTTGTGGTTGAACCACTGGCTTGGCGTCACCCTCTAATAGGATCTTGTGCAGCATCTGGCTGGGCTAATGCCCTTAAGATCACTGATGGACCATGGTGCACGAAATTGTGATCAATACTTTTCACAACTCAAATAATCCCCGGTAATGAATCCAAAAACTTGGTGTTCAATACCATGGCATAAACACAACTTCGCACAACTAACCAGCAAGTGTACTGGGTCGTCCAAGTAATAAACCTTACGCGAGTAAGGGTCGATCCCACAGAGATTGTTGGTATGAAGCAAGCTATGGTCACCTTGTAAATCTTAGTCAGGCAAACTCAAATGGATATGGGTGATATACGAATAAAACATAAAGATAAAGATAGAGATACTTATGTAATTCATTGGTGAGAATTTCAGATAAGCGCATGAAGATGCTGTGTCCCTTCCGTCTCTCTGCTTTCCTACTGTCTTCATCCAATCCTTCTTACTCCTTTCCATGGCAAGCTTATGCAAGGGTTTCACCGTTGTCAGTGGCTACCTCCCATCCTCTCAGTGGAAATGTTCAACGCACCCTGTCACGGCACGGCTATCCATCTGTCGGTTCTCAATCAGGCCGGAATAGAATCCAGTGATTCTTTTGCGTCTGTCACTAACGCCCCGCCCTCAGGAGTTTGAAGCTCGTCACAGTCATTCAATCATTGAATCCTACTCAGAATACCACAGACAAGATTAGACCTTCCGGATTCTCTTGAATGCCACCATCAGTTCTAGCCTATACCACGAAGACTCTGATCTCACGGAATGGTTGGCTCGGTTGTCAGGCGATTGATGAGCGGATAATTTGTACGTTTTTTGGCATTGTTTTAAGTATGTTTTTAGTATAATCTAGTTAGTTTTTAGTATATTTTTATTAGTTTTTAGTTAAAATTCACTTTTCTGGACTTTACTATGAGTTTGTGTGTTTTTCTGTGATTTCAGGTATTTTCTTGCTGAAATTGAGGGACCTGAGCAAAAATCTGATTCAGAGACTAAAAAAGACTGCAGATGCTGTTGGATTCTGACCTCCCTGCACTCGAAGTGGATTTTCTAGAGCTACAGAAGCCTAATTGGCGCGTTCTCAACGGCGTTGGAAAGTAGACATCCTGGGCTTTCTAGCAATATATGATAGTCCATACTTTGTCTAAGATTTGATGGCCCAAACCGGCGTTCAAAGTCACCCTCAGAATTCCCAGCGTTAAACGCCGGAACTGGCACAAGAATGGGAGTTAAACGCCCAAACTGGCACCAAAGCTGGCGTTTAACTCCAAGAAGAGTCTCTACACGAAAATGCTTTATTGCTCAGCCCAAGCACACACCAAGTGGGCCCGGAAGTGGATTTTTATGTCATTTACTCAACTCTGTAAACCTTAGGCTACTAGTTTTCTATAAGTAGGACCTTTTACTATTGTATTTGGATCTTTCAATCTTAAGAGCTTTTGATCATGTTTTTATGATTGAAACCTCTTTGGGAGGCTGGCCATTCGGCCATGCCTAGACCTTGTTCTTATGTATTTTCAACGGTGGAGTTTCTACACACCATAGATTAAGGTGTGGAGCTTTGCTGTACCTCGAGTATTAATGCAATTACTATTGTTCTTCTATTCAATTCCGCTTGTTCTTGTTCCAAGATATCACTTGTTCTTCAACTTGATGAATGTGATGATCCGTGACACTCATCATCATTCTCACCTATGAACGTGTGCCTGACAACCACCTCCGTTCTACCTTAGATAGGGTGAATATCTCTTGGATTCCTGATACACGATGCATGGTTGATCGCCTGACAACCGAGTGCTCGCCTAACAACCGAGCCAGCCATTCCGTGAGATCAGAGTCTTCATGGTATAGGCTAGAACTGATGGCGGCATTCAAGAGAATTCGGAAGGTCTAACCTTGTCTGTGGTATTCTGAGTAGGATTCAATGATTGAATGACTGTGATGAGCTTCAAACTCCTGAAGGCGGGGCGTTAGTGACAGACGCAAAAGAGTCACTGGATTCTATTCCGGCCTAATTGAGAACCGACAGATGGATAGCCGTGCCGTGACAGGGTGCGTTGAACATTTCCACTGAGAGGATGGGAGGTAGCCACTGACAACGGTGAAACCCTTGCATAAGCTTGCCATGGAAAGGAGTAAGAAGGATTGGATGAAGACAGTAGGAAAGCAGAGAGACGGAAGGGACAAGCATCTTCATACGCTTATCTGAAATTCCTACCAATGAATTACATAAGTATCTCTATCTTTATCTTTATGTTTTATTCGTATATCATCATTCATATCCATTTGAGTTTGCCTGACTAAGATTTACAAGATGACCATAGCTTGCTTCATACCAACAATCTCTGTGGGATCGACCCATACTCGCATAAGGTTTATTACTTGGACGACCCAGTACACTTGCTGGTTAGTTGTGCGAAGTTGTGGTGATCACAATTTCGTCCACCAGCGATCAACCATGCATCGTGTATCAGGAATCCAAGAGATATTCACCCAATCTAAGGTAGAACGGAGGTGGTTGTCAGTCACACGTTCATAGGTGAGAATGATGATGAGTGTCACGGATCATCACATTCATCAAGTTGAAGAACAAGTGATATCTTAGAACAAGAACAAGCGGAATTGAATAGAAGAACAATAGTAATTACATTAATACTCGAGGTACAGCAGAGCTCCACACCTTAATCTATGGTGTGTAGAAACTCCACCGTTGAAAATACATAAGAACAAGGTCTAGGCATGGCCGAATGGCCAGCCTCCCAAAGAGGGTTCAATCATAAAAACATGATCAAAAGATCTAAAGATTGAAAGATTTAAAATACAATAGTAAAAGGTCCTACTTATAGAAAACTAGTAGCCTAAGGTTTACAGAGATGAGTAAATGACATAAAAATCCACTTCCGGGCCCACTGGTGTGTGCTTGGGCTGAGCAATGAAGCATTTTTGTGTAGAGACTCTTCTTGGAGTTAAACGCCAGCTTTGGTGCCAGTTTGGGCGTTTAACTCCCATTCTTGTGCCAGTTCCGGCGTTTAACGCTGGGAATTCTGAAGGTGACTTTGAACGCCGGTTTGGGCCATCAAATCTTGGACAAAGTATAGACTATCATATATTGCTGGAAAGCCCAGGATGTCTACTTTCCAACGCCGTTGAGAGCTGGCCAATTGGGCTTCTGTAGCTCCAGAAAATCCACTTCGAGTGCAGGGAGGTCAGAATCCAACAGCATCTACAGTCCTTTTTAGTCTCTGAATCAGATTTTTGCTCAGGTCCCTCAATTTCAGCCAGAAAATACCTGAAATCACAGAAAAACACACAAACTCATAGTAAAGTCCAGAAAAGTGAATTTTAACTAAAAACTAATAAACATATACTAAAAACTAACTAGATCATACCAAAAACATACTAAAAACAATGCCAAAAATCGTACAAATTATCCGCTCATCACAACACCAAACTTAAATTGTTGCTTGTCCTCAAGCAACTGAAAATCAAATGAGATAAAAAGAAGAGAATATGCAATGAATTCCAAAAACATCTATGAAGATCAGTATTAATTAGATGAGCGGGGCTTTTAGCTTTTTGCCTCTGAATAGTTTTAGCATCTCACTCTATCCTTTGAAATTCAGAATGATTGGCTTCTTTAGGAACTCAGAATCCAGATAGTGTTATTGATTCCCCTAGTTAAGTATGATGATTCTTGAACACAACTACTTATTGAGTCTTGGCTGTGGCCCAAAGCACTCTGTCTTCCAGTATTACCACCGGATACATACATGCCACAGACACATAATTGGGTGAACCTTTTCAGATTGTGACTCAGCTTTGCTAGAGTCCCCAATTAGAGGTGTCCAGGGTTCTTAAGCACACTCTTTTTGCCTTGGATCACAACTTTATTTCTTTCTTTTTCTCTCTTTTTTTTCGTTTTTTTTTGAATCACTACTTTTTCTTGCTTCAAGAATCAATCTGATGGTTTTTCAGATCCTCAGTAACATATCTCCTTTTTCATCATTCTTTCAAGAGCCAACATTCATGAACCACAAATTCAAAAGACATATGCACTGTTTAAGCATACATTCAGAAAATAAAAGCATTGCCACCACATCAAAATAATTAAACTGTTATAAAATTCAAAATTCATGCAATTCTTTTCTTTTTCAATTAAGCACATTTTTTCATTTAAGAGAGGTGATGGATTCATGGGACATTCATAACTTTTAGGCATAGACACTAAGACACTAATGATCACAAGACATAAACATAGATAAACATTAGCACTAAAATTCGAAAAACAGGAAATTAAAGAACAAGGAAATTAAAGAACGGGTCCACCTTAGTGATGGCGGCTTGTTCTTCCTCTTGAAGATCCTATGGAGTGCTTGAGCTCCTCAATGTCTCTTCCTTGTCTTTGTTGCTCCTCTCTCATGATTCTTTGATCTTCTCTAATTTCCTGGAGGAGAATGGAATGTTCTTGGTGCTCCACCCTTAGTTGTCCCATGTTGGAACTCAATTCTCCTAGGGAGGTGTTTAGTTGCTCCCAATAGTTGTGTGGAGGAAAGTGCATTCCTTGAGGAATCTCAGGGATCTCATGATGAGTGGGGTCTCTTGTGTGCTCCATCCTCTTTTTAGTGATGGGCTTGTCCTCATCAATGGGGATGTCTCCCTCTATGTCAACTCCAACTGAATAACAGAGGTGACAAATGAGATGAGGAAAGGCTAACCTTGCCAAGGTAGAGGACTTGTCTGCCACCTTATAAAGTTCTTGAGCTATAACCTCATGAACCTCTATTTCTTCTCCAATCATGATGCTATGAATCATGATAGCCCGGTCTAGGGTAACTTCGGACCGGTTGCTAGTGGGAATGATTGAGCGTTGTATAAACTCTAACCATCCTCTAGCCACGGGTTTGAGGTCATGCCTTCTCAATTGAACCGGCTTTCCTCTTGAATCTCTCTTCCATTGGGCGCCCTCTTCACAAATGACTGTGAGGACTTGGTCCAACCTTTGATCAAAGTTGACCCTTCTAGTGTAAGAATGTTCATCTCCTTGCATCATGGGCAAGTTGAATGCCAACCTTACATTTTCCGGACTAAAATCCAAGTATTTCCCCCGAACCATAGTAAGCGAATTCTTTGGGTCCGGGTTCTCACTTTGATCATGGTTCTTGGTGATCCATGCATTGGCATAGAACTCTTGAACCATTAAGATTCCGACTTGTTGAATGGGGTTGGTAAGAACTTCCCAACCTCTTCTTCGGATCTCATGTCGGATCTCCGGATATTCACTCTTTTTGAGTTTGAAAGGGACCTCGGGGATCACCTTCTTCAAGGCCACAACTTCATAGAAGTGGTCTTGATGCACCCTTGAGATGAATCTCTCCATCTCCCATGACTCGGAGGTGGAAGCTTTTGCCTTCCCTTTCCTCTTTCTAGAGGTTTCTCCAGCCTTGGATGCCATAAATGGTTATGGAAAAACAAAAAGCAATGCTTTTACCACACCAAACTTAAAAGGTTTGCTCGTCCTCGAGCAAAAGAAGAAAGAAGAGAGTAGAAGAAGAAGAAATGAAGGAGATGGGGAAGGCTTTGTGTTCGGCCAAAAAGGGGGAGAAGTGGTGTTTAGGTTGTGTGAAAATGAGGGAGTGAAGAAGGGTTTATATAGGAGTGGGGGGCTCATGGTTCAGTCATGTTTGGGTGGGTTTGGGAGGGAAAGTGGTTTGAATTTGAAGGGTGAGGTAGGTGGGGTTTTATGAAGGATGGATGTGAGTGGTGAAGAGAAAGATGGGATTTGATAGGTGAAGGGTTTTTTGGGGAAGAGGTGTTGAGGTGATTGGTAAATGGGTGAAGAAGAGAGAGAGTGGTGGGGTAGGTGGGGATCCTGTGGGGTCCACAGATCTTGAGGTGTCAAGGAAAAGTCATCCCTGCACCAAATGGCATGCAAAAATGTGTTTTGAGCCAATTCTGGCGTTAAACGCCGGGCTGGTGCCCATTTCTGGCATTTAACGCCAAGTGCTTGCCCTTTTCTGGCGTTTAACGCCAGTCCGGTGCCCCTTTCTGGCGTTAAACGCCCAGAATGGTGCCAGACTGGGCGTTAAACGCCCATCTGCTAGCCTTACTGGCGTTTAAACGCCAGCAGGTTCTTCCTCCATGGTGTGCTGTTTTTCTTTCTGTTTTTGCTTTTTCAATTGATTTTGTGACTTCTCATGATCATCAACCTACAGAAAACATAAAATAACAAAGAAAAATATATAAAATATAACATTGGGTTGCCTCCCAACAAGCGCTTCTTTAATGACAGTAGCTTGACAGAGGGCTCTCATGGAGCCTCAGAGATGCTCAGAGCAATGTTGGAACCTTCCAACACCAAACTTAGAGTTTGAATGTGGGGGTTCAACACCAAACTTAGAAGTTGGTTGTGGCCTCCCAACACCAAACTTAGAGTTTGACTGTGGTGGCTCTGTTTGACTCTGTTTTGAGAGAAGCTCTTCATGCTTCCTCTCCATGATGACAGGGGGATATCCTTGAGCCTTAAACACAAAGGATTCTTCATTCACTTGAATGATCAATTCTCCTCTGTCAACATCAATCACAGCCTTTGCTGTGGCTAGGAAGGGTCTGCCAAGGATGATGGATTCATCCATGCACTTCCCAGTCTCTAGGACTATGAAATCAGCAGGGATGTAGTGGTCTACAATTTTTACCAGAACATCCTCTACAAGTCCATAAGCTTGTTTTCTTGAGTTGTCTGCCATCTCTAGTGAGATTTTTGCAGCTTGCACCTCAAAGATCCCTAGCTTCTCCATTACAGAGAGAGGCATGAGGTTTACACTTGACCCTAAGTCACACAGAGCCTTCTTGAAGGTCATGGTGCCTATGGTACAAGGTATTGAAAACTTCCCAGGATCTTGTCTCTTTTGAGGTAATTTATTCCTAGACAAGTCATCCAGTTCTTTGGTGAGCAAAGGGGGTTCATCCTCCCAAGTCTCATTTCCAAATAACTTGTCATTTAGCTTCATGATTGCTCCAAGGTATTTAGCAACTTGCTCTTTAGTGACATACTCATCCTCTTCAGAGGAAGAATACTCATCAGAGCTCATGAATGGCAAAAGTAAGTCCAATGGAATCTCTATGGTCTCATTTTGAGCCTCAGATTCCCATGGTTCCTCATTGGGGAACTCATTAGAGGCCAGTGACGTCCATTGAGGTCTTCCTTAGTGGCATTTACTGCCTCTTCCTTCTCTCCAAATTCGGCCATGTTGATGGCCTTGCACTCTCCTTTTGGATTTTCTTCTGTATTGCTTGGAAGAGTACTAGGAGGGAGTTCAGTAATTTTCTTGCTCAGCTGACCCACTTGTCCTTCCAAATTTTTGATGGAGGATCTTGTTTCAGTCATGAAACTTTGAGTGGTTTTGATTAGATCAGAGACCATGGTTGCTAAGTCAGAGGTGTTCTGCTTAGAACTCTCTGTCTGTTGCTGAGAAGATGATGGAAAAGGCTTGCTATTGCTAAACCTATTTCTTCCACCATTATTGTTATTGAAACCTTGTTGAGGTCTCTGTTGATCCTTCCATGAGAAATTTGGATGATTTCTCCATGAAGGATTATAGGTGTTTCCATAGGGTTCTCCCATGTAATTCACCTCTTCCATTGAAGGGTTCTCAGGATCATAAGCTTCTTCTTCAGATGAAGCCTCCTTAGTACTACCTGGTGCATTTTGCATTCCAGACAGACTTTGAGAAATCATATTGACTTGCTGAGTCAATATTTTGTTCTGAGCCAATATGGCATTCAGAGTGTCAATCTCAAGAACTCCTTTCTTCTGATTTGTCCCATTGTTCACAGGATTTCTTTCAAAAGTGTACATGAATTGGTTATTTGCAACCATTTCAATCAGCTCTTGAGCTTCTGTAGGCGTCTTCTTCAGATGAAGAGATCCTCCAGCAGAGCTATCCAAAGACATCTTGGATAGTTCAGAGAGACCATCATAGAAAATACCTATGATGCTCCATTCATAAAGCATATCAGAGGGACATTTTCTGATTAATTGTCTGTATCTTTCCCAAGCTTCATAGAGGGATTCTCCTTCCTTCTGTCTGAAGGTTTGGACTTCCACTCTAAGCTTACTCAATTTTTGAGGTGGAAAGAACTTTGCCAAGAAGGCATTGACTAGCTTTTCCCAAGAGTTCAGGCTTTCTTTAGGTTGAGAGTCCAACCATGTCCTAGCTCTGTCTCTTACAGCAAAAGGGAATAGCATAAGTCTGTAGACCTCAGGGTTAACCCCATTAGTCTTGACAGTGTTACAGATTTGCAAGAACTCAGCTAAGAACTGATGAGGATCTTCCAATGGAAGTCCATGAAACTTGCAATTCTGTTGCATTAGAGAAACTAATTGAGGCTTAAGCTCAAAGTTGTTTGCTCCAATGGCAGGGATAGAGATGCTTCTCCCATAGAAGTCGGGAGTAGGTGCAGTAAAGTCACCCAGCACCTTCCTTGCATTGTTGGCATTGTTGTTGTTTTCGGCTGCCATGGGTTCTTCTTCCTTGAAGATTTCTGTTAGGTCCTCTACAGAGAGTTGTGCCTTGGCTTCTCTTAGCTTTCTCTTCAAGGTCCTTTCAGGTTCAGGATCAGCCTCAACAAGAATGCTTTTGTCCTTGCTCCTGCTCATAAGAAAGAGAAGAGAACAAGAAAATGTGGAATCCTCTATGTCACAGTATAGAGATTCCTTAAGGTGTCAGAGGAAAAGGAAAATGGAAGACAGAGGTAGAAAATTCGAACTTATCAAGAAAGATGGAGTTCGAATTGTGATTTAAGGAATAATGTTAGTCTATAAATAGAAGGATGTGAGAAGAAGGGAAGTAGTATTCGAAAATTAAGTAAAGGATTTTGAAAACATTTTGAAAAACACTTATTGATTTTCGAAAACCATGATTGAGAAGGAAGTAAAGTGATTTTTGAAAAAGATTTTGAAATTGGAAATCAAAAAGATTTGATTGAAAACTATTTTGAAAAAAGATGTGGTTAAGAAGATATGATTGATTTTAAAAAGATGTGATTGAGAAGACATGATTTGAAAAACATTTTAAAAAAAAGATTTGATTTTTTAAAAAAAATTAATAACTTGGCTAACAAGAAAAGATATGATTCAAACATTAAACCTTTCTCAACAGAAAAGGCAACATACTTGAAATGTTGAGTCAAATCATTAATTGATAGCAAGTAATTTTGAAAATAGAAAGAAATTGATTTTGAAAAAGATTTGATTGAAAAGATATGATTTGAAAAAGATTTGATTTTGAAAAATTTTGAAAACTTGAAAAAAATTTGCATTAAAAACAAAATCTTCCCTCTTGTGCCATCCTGGCGTTAAACGCCCATAATGGTGCACATTCTGGCGTTTAACGCCCAAAATACTACCCTTTTGGGCGTTAAACGCCCAGCCAGGCACCCTAGCTGGCGTTTAAACGCCAGTCTGTCTTCTTTACTGGGCATTTTGAATGCCCAGCTTTTTCTGTGTAATTCCTCTGTTGTATGTTCTGAATCTTCAATTCCCTGTATTATTGACTTGAAAAGACACAAATTAAAAATATTTTTTGAATTTTTAATAATAAGAATAATCAAAATGCACTAAAATCAAATAACAACGCATGCAAGACACCAAACTTAGCAGTTTGTATACTACTGACACTAACAAAATGAGAATGCATATGAGGCACATAAAACACTCAAGTCAAGAGAATTCAAAGATCAGAGCAAGTAAATCATCAAGAATAACTTGAAAATCACTTAGGACACATGAATGAATGCATGCAATTGACACCAAACTTAAAATGAGAATAGAGTCTCAAACAAGAAATTTTTGGATTTTATGACTTTGTAATTTTTTTGTGGTTTTTTTTTTCGAAAATTAAGTGAAAAAAAGATATCAAAATTCTTAATGAGAATTCCAGGAATCAGCGCAATGCTAGTCTAAGACTCCGGTCCAGGAATTAGACATGGCTTCACAGCCAGCCAAGCTTTCAAAGAAAGCTTCGGTCCAAAACACTAGACATGGCCAATGGCCAGCCAAGCCTTAGCAGATCACTGCTCCAACAGCAAGATTGATAGAAATCAACAAGCTCTTATGATGATAAGTTGAAACCTCGGTCCAATAGAATTAGACATGGCTTCACAGCCAGCCATACTTCAACAGATCATCATGAAACACTAGAATTCATTCTTAAGAACTCTGAAGAAAAAAAAATACCTAATCTAAGCAACAAGATGAACCGTCAGTTGTCCATACTCAACAATCCCCGGCAACGGCGCCAAAAACTTGGTGCAAGAAATTGTGATCAATACTTTTCACAACTCAAATAATCCCCGGTAATGAATCCAAAAACTTGGTGTTCAATACCATGGCATAAACACAACTTCGCACAACTAACCAGCAAGTGTACTGGGTCGTCCAAGTAATAAACCTTACGCGAGTAAGGGTCGATCCCACAGAGATTGTTGGTATGAAGCAAGCTATGGTCACCTTGTAAATCTCAGTCAGGCAAACTCAAATGGATATGGGTGATATACGAATAAAACATAAAGATAAAGATAGAGATACTTATGTAATTCATTGGTGGGAATTTCAGATAAGCGCATGAAGATGCTATGTCCCTTCCGTCTCTCTGCTTTCCTACTGTCTTCATCCAATCCTTCTTACTCCTTTCCATGGCAAGCTTATGCAAGGGTTTCACCGTTGTCAGTGGCTACCTCCCATCCTCTCAGTGGAAATGTTCAACGCACCCTGTCACGGCACGGCTATCCATCTGTCGGTTCTTGGTGCGCGAAATTGTGAACAATACTTTTCACAACTCTCATAATCCCCGGTCATGAACCCCAAAAACTTGGTGGCTCAATACCATGGCATTACACAACTTCGCACAACTAACCAGCAAGTGCACTGGGTCGTCCAAGTAATAAACCTTACACGAGTAAGGGTCGATCCCACGGAGATTGTTAGTATGAAGCAAGCTATGGTCATCTTGTAAATCTTAGTCAGGCAAACTCATATGGATATGGTGATGAACGAAAATAACACAAGGATAAAGATAGAGATACTTATGTAATTCATTGGTAGGAACTTCAGATAAGCGTATGAAGATGCCTTCCCTTCCGTCTCTCTGCTTTCCTACTGTCTTCATCCAATCCTTCTTATTCCTTTCCATGGCAAGCTTATGTAGGGTTTCACCGTTGTCAATGGCTACCTCCCATCCTCTCAGTGAAAACGTTGCCTATGCTCTGTCACAGCATGGGGTAATCATCTGTCGGTTCTCGGTCAGGCCGGAATAGAATCCATCGATTCTTTTGCATCTGTCACTAACGCCCCGCCTGCTAGGAGTTTGAAGCACGTCACAGTCATTCAATCATTGAATCCTACTCAGAATACCACAGACAAGGTTAGACCTTCCGGATTCTCTTGAATGCCGCCATCAGTTCTAGCCTATACCACGAAGACTCTGATCTCACAGAATGGTTGGCTCGGTTGTCAGGCGATCAACCATGCATCGTGCAATCAGGAATCCAAGAGATATTCACCCAATCGAAGGTAGAACGGAGGTGGTTGTCAGTCACACGTTCATAGGTGAGAATGATGATGAGTGTCACGGATCATCACATTCATCAAGTTGAAGAACAAGTGATATCTTAGAACAAGAACAAGCGGAATTGAATGGAAGAACAATAGTAATTGCATTAATACTCGAGGTACAGCAGAGCTCCACACCTTAATCTATGGTGTGTAGAAACTCCACCGTTGAAAATACATAAGAACAAGAGTGATCATTGGCTTCGGTCCCAGAGAGGGAACCAGAAGAACCAAGATGAAAATACAATAGTATAATGTCTTACTTATAGAAAACTAGTAGCCTAGGGTTTACAGAGATGAGTAAATGACATAAAAATCCACTTCCGGGCCCACTTGGTGTGTGCTTGGGCTGAGCAATGAAGCATTTTCGTGTAGAGACTCTTCCTGGAGTTAAACGCCAGCTTTTATGCCAGTTTGGGCGTTTAACTCCCATTTTGGTGCCAGTTCCGGCGTTTAACGCTGGGATTTCTGAGGGTGACTTTGAACGCCGGTTTGGGCCATCACATCTTAGGCAAAGGATGGACTATCATATATTGCTGGAAAGCCCAGGATGTCTACTTTCCAACGCCGTTGCGATCGCGCCAATTGGGTTTCTGTAGCTCCAAAAAATCCCCTTCGAGTGCAGGGAGGTCAGAATCCAACAGCATCTGCAGTCCTTTTTAGTCTCTGAATCAGATTTTTGCTCAGGTCCCTCAATTTCAGCCAGAAAATACCTGAAATCACAGAAAAACACACAAACTCATAGTAAAGCCCAGAAAAGTGAATTTTAACTAAAAACTAATAAAAATATACTAAAAACTAACTAGATCATACTAAAAACATACTAAAAACAATGCCAAAAAGCGTACAAATTCTCCGCTCATCACAACACCAAACTTAAATTGTTGCTTGTCCTCAAGCAACTGAAAATCAAATAAGATAAAAAGAAGAGAATATGCAATGAATCCCAAAAACATCTGTGAAGATCAGTATTAATTAGATGAGCGGGGCTTTTAGCTTTTTGCCTCTGAACAGTTTTGGCATCTCACTCTATCCTTTGAAATTCAGAATGGTTGGCTTCTTTAGGAACTTAGAATCCAGATAGTGTTATTGATTCTCCTAGTAGGGTATGATGATTCTTGAACATAGCTACTTATTGAGTCCTGGCTGTGGCCCAAAGCACTCTGTCTTCCAGTATTACCACCGGATACATACATGCCACAGACACATAATTGGGTGAACCTTTTCAGATTGTGACTCAGCTTTGCTAGAGTCCCCAATTAGAGGTGTCCAGGGTTCTTAAGCACACTCTTATTGCCTTGGATCACAACTTTATTTCTTTTCTCTCTTTTTTTTTCGTTTTCTTTTCTTTTTCTCTCTTTTTTTTTCGATTTTTTTTTCATAGCTTTTTCTTGCTTCAAGAATCATTTTTATGATTTTTCAGATCCTCAGTAACATGTCTCCTTTTTCATCATTCTTTCAAGAGCCAACATTCATGAACCACAAATTCAAGATACATATGCACTGTTTAAGCATACATTCAGAAAACAAAAATACTGCCACCACATCAAATTAATTAAACTGTTATAAAATTCAAAATTCATGCAATTCTTTCTTTTTCAATTTAAGCACGTTTTTATTCAAGAAAGGTGATGGATTCATAGGACATTCATAACTTTAAGGCATAGACACTAAGACACTAATGATCACAAGACACAAACATGGATAAACATAAGCATAAAATTCGAAAAACAGAAGAATAAAGAACAAGGAAATCAAAGAACGGGTCCATCTTAGTGATGGCGGCTCTTTCTTCCTCTTGAAGATCCTATGGAGTGCTTGAGCTCCTCAATGTCTCTTCCTTGTCTTTGTTGCTCCTCCCTCATGATTCTTTGATTTTCTCTAATTTCATGGAGGATGATGGAGTGTTCTTGATGCTCCACCCTTAGTTGTCCCATGTTAGAACTCAATTCTCCTAGGGAGGTGTTTAGTTGCTCCCAATAGTTTTGTAGAGGAAAGTGCATCCCTTGAGGAATCTCAGGGATCTCATGATGAGTGAGATCTCTTGTGTGCTCCATCCTCTTCTTAGTGGTGGGCTTGTCCTCATCAATGGGGATGTCTCCCTCTATGTCAACTCCAACTGAATAACAGAGGTGACAAATGAGATGAGGAAAGGCTAACCTTGCCAAGGTAGAGGACTTGTCCGCCACCTTATAGAGTTCTTGGGCTATAACCTCATGAACTTCTATTTCTTCTCCAATCATGATGCTATGGATCATGATAGCCCGGTCTATGGTAACTTCGGACCGGTTGCTAGTGGGAATGATTGAGCGTTGGATGAACTCCAACCATCCTCTAGCCACGGGTTTGAGGTCATGCCTTCTCAATTGAACCGGCTTTCCTCTTGAATCTCTCTTCCATTGGGCGCCCTCTTCACATATGACTGTGAGGACTTGGTCCAACCTTTGATCAAAGTTGACCCTTCTAGTGTAAGGATGTTCATCTCCTTGCATCATAGGCAAGTTGAACGCCACCCTCACACTTTCCGGACTAAAATCCAAGTATTTCCCCCGAACCATAGTAAGATAATTCTTTGGATTCGGGTAAACACTTTGGTCATGGTTCTTGGTGATCCATGCATTGGCATAGAACTCTTGAACCATCAAGATTCTGACTTGTTGAATGGGGTTGGTAAGAACTTCCCAACCTCTTCTTCGGATCTCATGTTGGATCTCCGGATATTCACCCTTTTTGAGTGAAAAAGGGACCTCGGGGATCACCTTTTTCAAGGCCACAACTTCATAGAAGTGGTCTTGATGCACCCTTGAGATGAATCTTTCCATCTCCCATGACTCGGAGGTGGAAGCTTTTGCCTTCCCTTTCCTCTTTCTAGAGGTTTCTCCGGTCTTGGATGCCATAAATGGTTATGGAAAAACAAAAAGAAATGCTTTTACCACACCAAACTTAAAATGTTTGCTCGTCCTCGAGCAAAAGAAGAAAGAAGAGAGTAGAAGAAGAAGAAATGAGGAGAAAGGGAATGGCTTTGTATTCGGCCAAAGGGGAGAGAGATGGTGTTTAAAGTGTGTGAAAATGAAGGAGTGAAGGAGGGTTTATATAGGAGAGGGGGAGAGGGAATGTTCGGCCATTTGAGGGTGGGTTTGGGTGGGAAAGTGGTTTGAATTTGAATGGTAGGGTAGGTGGGGTTTTATGAAAGATGGATGTGAGTGGTGAAGAGAAAGATGGGATTTGATAGGTGAGGGGTTTTTGGGGAAGAGGTGTTGAGGTGATTGGTGAAGAAGAGAGAGAGTGGTAGGGTAGGTGGGGATCCTGTGGGGTCCACAGATCCTGAGGTGTCAAGGAAAAGTCATCCCTGCACCAAATGGCAAACAAAATCACGTTTTTAGCCATTTCTGGCGTTAAACGCCGGGCTGGTGCCCATTTCTGGCGTTTAACGCCAGCTTCTTGCCCCTTTCTGGCGTTTAACGCCAGTCTGGTGCCCCTTTCTGGCGTTAAACGCCCAGAATGGTGCCAGACTGGGCGTTAAACGCCCAACAGCTAACCTCACTGGCGTTTAAACGCCAGTAGGTGTGTCCTCCAGGGTGTGCTATTTTTCTTCCTGTTTTTCATTCTGTTTTTGCTTTTTTCATTGATTTTTGACTTCTCATGATCATCAACCTACAAAAAAGAGAAAATAACAAAATAAAATAGATAAACTATAACATTGGGTTGCCTCCCAACAAGCGCTTCTTTAATGTCAGTAGCTTGACAGAGGACTCTCATGGAGCCTCACAGATACTCAGAGCCATGTTGGAACCTCCCAACACCAAACTTAGAGTTTGAATGTGGGGGTTCAACACCAAACTTAGAGTTTCTTTGTGGCCTCCCAACACCAAACTTAGAGTTTAACTGTGGGGGCTCTGTTTGGCTCTGTTTTGAGAGAAGCTCTTCATGCTTCCTCTCCATGATGACAGAGGGATATCCTTGGGCCTTAAACACCAAGGATTCTTCATTCACTTGAATGATCAACTCTCCTCTATCAACATCAATCACAGCCTTTGCTGTGGCTAGGAAGGGTCTGCCAAGGATGATGGATTCATCCATGCACTTCCCAGTCTCTAGGACTATGAAATCGGTAGGGATGTAATGGTCTTCAACTTTAACCAGAACATCCTCTACAAGTCCATGGGCTTGTTTTCTTGAGTTGTCTGCCATCTCTAGTGAGATTTTTGCAGCTTGCACCTCAAAGATCCCTAGCTTCTCCATTACAGAGAGGGGCATGAGGTTTACACTTGACCCTAAGTCACACAAGGCCTTCTTGAAGGTCATGGTGCCTATGGTACAAGGTATTGAAAACTTCCCAGGATCCTGTCTCTTTTGAGGCAGTTTCTGCCTAGACAAGTCATCCAGTTCTTTGGTGAGCAAAGGGGTTCATCCTCCCAAGTCTCATTTCCAAATAACTTGTCATTTAGCTTCATGATTGCCCCAAGGTATTTGGCAACTTGCTCTTCAGTGACATACTCATCCTCTTCAGAGGAAGAATACTCCTCAGAGCTCATGAATGGCAGAAGTAAGTCCAATGGAATCTCTATGGTCTCATTTTGAGCCTCAGATTCCCATGGTTCCTCATTGGGGAACTCATTGGAGGCCAGTGGACGTCCAGTGGGGTCTTCCTCAGTGGCGTTCACTGCCTCATCTTCCTCCCAGAATTCGGCCATGTTGATGGCCTTGCACTCTCCTTTTGGATTTTCTTCTGTATTGCTTGGGAGAGTACTAGGAGGGAGTTCAGTAATTTTCTTGCTCAGCTGACCCACTTGTCCTTCCAAATTTCTAATGGAAGACCTTGTTTCAGTCATGAAACTTTGAGTGGTTTTGATTAGATCAGAGACCATGGTTGCTAAGTCAGAGGTATTCTGCTTAGAACTCTCTGTCTGTTGCTGAGAAGATGATGGAAAAGGCTTGCTATTGCTAAACCTGTTTCTTCCACCATTATTGTTATTGAAACCTTGTTGAGGTCTCTGTTGATCCTTCCATGAAAGATTTGGATGATTCCTCCATGAAGGATTGTAGGTGTTTCCATATGGTTCTCCCATGTAATTCACCTCTTCCATTGAAGGGTTCTCAGGATCATAGGCTTCTTCCTCAGATGAAGCCTCCTTAGTACTGCTTGGTGCATTTTGCATTCCAGACAGACTTTGAGAAATCATATTGACTTGTTGAGTCAATATTTTATTCTGAGCCAAAATGGCATTCAGAGTGTCAATCTCAAGAACTCCTTTCTTCTGACTAGTCCCATTGTTCACAGGATTTCTTTCAGAAGTGTACATGAATTGGTTATTTGCAACCATTTCAATCAGTTCTTGAGCTTCAGTAGGCGTCTTCTTCAGATGAAGAGATCCTCCAGAAGAGCTATCCAAAGACATCTTGGACAGTTCAGAGAGACCATCATAGAAAATACCTATGATGCTCCATTCAGAAAGCATGTCAGAGGGACACTTTCTGATTAATTGTTTGTATCTTTCCCAAGCTTCATAGAGGGATTCTCCTTCCTTCTGTCTGAAGGTTTGGACTTCCACTCTAAGCTTACTCAATTTTTGAGGTGGAAAGAACGTTGCCAAGAAGGCATTGACTAGCTTTTCCCAAGAGTCCAGGCTTTCTTTAGGTTGAGAGTCCAACCATGTCCTAGCTCTGTCTCTTACAGCAAAAGGGAATAGCATAAGTCTGTAGACCTCAGGGTCAACCCCATTAGTCTTGACAGTGTCACAGATTTGCAAGAATTCAGCTAAAAACTGATGAGGATCTTCCAATGGAAGTCCATGGAACTTGCAATTCTGTTGCATTAGAGAAACAAATTGAGGCTTAAGCTCAAAGTTGTTTGCTCCAATGGCAGGGATAGAGATGCTTCTCCATAGAAGTCGGGAGTAGGTGCAGTAAAGTCACCCAGCACCTTCCTTGCATTGTTGGCATTGTTATTTTCGGCTGCCATGTGTTCTTCTTCTTTGAAGAATTCGGTCAGGTCCTCCAAAAGAGTTGTGCTTTGGCTTCTCTTAGCTTTCTCTCAAGGTCCTTTCAGGTTCAGGATCAGGCTCAACAAGAATGCTTTTGTCTTTGCTCCTGCTCATAAGAAAGAGAAGAGAACAAGAAAATGTGGAATCCTCTATGTCACAGTATAGAGATTCCTTGCTGTGTCAGAGGAAAAGAAGAGTAGAAGACAGAAGTTGAAAATTCGAACTTATCAAAGAAGATGGAGTTCAAATTTTGCATTAAGGATAGTGTTAGTCCATAAATAGAAGGATGTGAGAAGGAGGGAAGTGATTTCGAAAATTAAGTGAAAAATTTTGAAAACATTTTTGAAAATATTACTTATTTGAAATAAATGAAAAAATGATTTGAAAAATTTAAAAAAAAAAGATTTGATTTAAAATTTAATTGAAAAAGATGTTTGATTAAGAAATGCTAAAAGATTAAATTAATCATGATTTTGAAATACTTGAAATGTTGAATATTGATTTTGGAAAAGATTTGAAAAATGGAAAAAATGATTGAAAAGATATTGAAAAATGATTTGAAAAACTTTAAAGATTTGACTTAAAAGAAAATTTGAGCAAACAAAAATGCTCATTGGTTAAAGCACAAATGGTCAACATTACTTCAATGCATTGAAAGCACCAAATCTGATGCGTATGCAATGAACTTTGAAACTGGCATAATTAGAAAAGTATTTCTGATTTTGAATGATTGAAAAAATCAAATATTTGAAAGATTTAATTAGAATATTTTAGAAGAGAAGCTTCACTTCTCTCTAGAATTAGGATTAGGAATTAGGGTTAGATTAGGATCTCATAGTTCTAGGTTTAATTCAAGTCTCCTTCTACTTCTACCTTCAATTGATGATTGCTACACTTTGGTTCTTCTTTCTATCCCTATCCTCTCGTTGTAATTTCTCTTATTTTGTTTCTAGGTTTTGTAATTGAGATATTTTTGTTCTTTTGTTTTCTTTTAATAATGCAATTTGAGATAATTCATGTCATTGTGATGTTGTTGATTGTTGTTTTGTTAATTCTTTGTAATTATTAGCTGTTGATTCCTTTTATTCTTACAAATAAAAATGCTCTTTCATTACCCTCCAAGTGTTTGATGAAATGCTTGGTTGGATTTTAGAGTAGAATTTTATACTCTTGGCTTGGAAAGGTAACTTAGGACCTCTTGAGTTACTAATGTCCAAGTAATTGATGATTGGGATCCATTGACTCTAGCATTCATTAATCCAATTAGTGGAGAGTTAGGACTTATGGACTAGGATAAAGCATTGACTCCTACACAGTTAGAATGATAATGAAAACCTTGCAATTCCAATTGGTAGATTGAAAATCCTGTCCAGCAACCGCAAACCTTTAGCCTTGTACTCTTGCATATCTTCATGCTTCTCAAAACCCAAAATACTCAAACCATCAAAAACTATTGCAAACTGAAACAAGTTGAACTTCGTTATAAATTAGGGTACAGTGACCAACAATTGTTGTATGAAGATATGGCATTGTAAACTTATTCAACAAATCATTGTGAATTCTAAACGAAAATAACACAAGATGCCAAGTATAAATCATAAGATGATCATGAGCTTTATGAACATGTGGTATCATGGAACTCATCACAATTAAGCTCAAATTATCAATAACCATAATAACACAAGAAAAAGAAAGAACTAGAACATAGACTTCAGTAACATGAAATGCCTTCTGTAGCTATAACCTTTCCATGGCAAGCTTATGTAGGGTTTCACCATTGTCAATGGCTACCTCCCATCCTCTCAGTGAAAATGTTGCCTATGCTCTGTGATGTGTGGAAAACGATCCAACACAAAACTCACCGGCAAGTGTACCGGGTCGCATCAAGTAATAATAACTCACAAGAGTGAGGTCGATCCCACAGGGATTGAAGGATTGAGCAATTTTAGTTTA